>NC_135237.1:230937364-231251114 GCF_051348905.1 Ranitomeya variabilis
CCTCTCTTTCAAGCCACATATCCAAGCCCTTAGGCTAGTTTCACACTAGCGTTAACTGCAATACGTCGCAAATGCGTCGTTTTGCCGAAAATACGCATCCAGCAAAAGTTCTTGCTGGATACGTTTTTTCGTCATAGACTAACATTAGCGACGCATTTGCGACGCATTGCAAAACGTCGCGTCCGTTTTGCGACGCTTGGGCGTGTGGTAGCGGACCGTCGGGAGAAAAAAACGTTACATGTAACGTTTTTTGCTCCCGACGGTCCGCTTTTTCCGACCGCGCATGCGCGGCCGGAACTCCGCCCCCACCTCCCCGCACATCACAATGGGGCAGCGGATGCGTGGGAAAAATGCATCCGCTGCCCCCGTTGTGCGGCGGAGACCACGCTAGCGTCGGGAACGGCGGCCCGACGCAGAGCGACGGGTTGTTCCCGACGCTAGTGTGAAAGTAGCCTTACCTCCTCCTGCAGTCTCAAACTCAAAAATATTTCCCAAATCCGCACATTCCTCGACAACGAAACCACAAAACACTAGTGCACGCCCTTATCTCCAGCCTTGACTACTGCAACTTCCAACTCTCTGGCCTCCCCTCTGGCACCACTCCAATCCATCCTACATTCTGCTGCCCGACTAATCTACCTGACTCCCCGCTATTCCCCATCCTCTTCCCCTATGCCAAGCCCTTCACTGACTTCCTATCGTCCAGAGACTCCAGTTCAAAACCCTTACTGACATACAAAGCCATCCACAACCAGTCTCCTCCATACATCTCTGACATGGTCTCCCGTACTTACCTACACACAACCTTTGATCCTCACAAGATCTCCTTCTCTACTCCCCTCCACAATCGCATCCAAGACTTCTCTACTCTGGAACTCTCTACCCCAACACATCAGACTCTCGCCTACCATAGAAACCTTAAAAAAGAACTTGAAGACTCACCTCTTCCGACAAGCCTACAGTGATCCTCATCCTACTGAACCGCCGCACTACCAGCTCTACCCTCTCCTAGTGTATCCTCATCCATCCCCTGCAGACTGTGAGCCCTTGCGGGCAGGGTCCTCCCTCCTTCTGTACCTGTTAGTGCCTTGTTTTTTGCTCATGTTTATTGTATTTGTCTATACTTGCCCCCTTTTCACATGTAAAGCGCCATGGAATAAGTGGCGCAATGAAAATGTATAATAATAATAATTACCTCATAAAGTAACAGTGGTCAGAATTGTAAAATTGGCCTGTCATTACGTACCAAATTGCCACTGTTACTAATAGCTTAATAAGACAAACCCCCTAAAAGGGCCAGTGAAGCGCCTACCTACAAGACCCTCTGTATGGCATCCTGGATACAGCGGGCGGGACGCTTCTGAAGATTGGCACAGCTCAGCCGCTGCCCAGTAAAGTTGGCCTGTAACCTAGGCAATGAGCAGTAACCTGGATTAGTAAAACATTTCCCCATTTGCAGCCCTGAGGACTTTTAAAGGGAACATGTCACCCCCAAAATCGAAGGTGAGCTAAGCCCACCGGCATCAGGGGCTTATCTACATTCTGTAATGCTGTAGATAAACTCCCGATGTAACCTGAAAGATGACAAAAAGAGTTTAGATTATACTCACCTGGGCGGGCGGTCCGGGGCCTCCCATCTTCATAGGATGACGTCCTTTTCTTGTCTTCACGCTGCGGCTCTTGCGTACTTTGTCTGTCCTGTTGAGGGCAAAGCCAAGTACTGCAGTGCGCAGGTGCCGGGCCTCTCTGACCTTTCCCGGCACCTGCGTACTGCAGTACATTGCTCTGCCCTCAACAGGGAAGACAAAGTACGCCTGCGCCGGAGCGTGAAAACAAGAAGAGGACGTCATTGTAAGAAGATGGAAGGCCACGGACCACGACGCCCATCGGACCGGACCGCAGCGGGACAGCCCCTGGGTGAGTATAATCTAACCTCTTTTTCTCATCTTTCAGGATACATCAGGGGCTTATCTACAGCATTACAGAATGCTGTAGATAAGCCCCTGATGCCGGTGGGCTTAGCTCACCTTCGATTTTGGGGGTGACAGGTTCCCTTTAATAAGAGGTAACTGCAGCGAGTTTTTTCAGCACCTTCTAATGGCACCCGCAGAGACAACTTGCAAGCTGATGCCACCATCCTCTATGGGTATAATGCACTAGTCCGTGGTGTACCAGTAGTGTGGTGTCGGCCCCAGAAAAGGCAATGGGCAGATTAATGAAACGGTCCAAATATAAAAAAAACAGGATAAAGATGGGTTGTGGGCAAGAGGACGGCATGTTCCTTTAGAGTCAAAAACCTCCGCCATGTGTAGCCACGCACCCAAAGCCGAGGAGTGAGCGGTCTGCCGGTACTCACATGCCGAGGAACAAGGACGCTCACAACATGGCCCGCATCAGGGGCCAAACTCGTCACAGACACACAAGCTCTCAGGCCGCAAGCGCTGACGTGTCCTATGCCCAGAAGCCGTAGCACACACCACCAGTGTTCACACTTGTCGCTAGTCTGTCAGCCATTATACCGGAGATATTTCCTAGTGTCTGTAGTTATGTTAGAGCTTCGACAAAATGGCTGCCGCTGCCAACCTGTGTTACTGAGGTAGAGACAAATTCAGAGGCAATGTCACGTCTACTTGTAAGAGCAGGGCGTGACATTGTGGACTCTCTGCGCGGTGATTGGCTGCCGACTGGGTTTCCGGTAACGTGGCTCTATTAGTGGAGTGGGGGAGGTGACGCGTCTTTTCTCATTTTCGGAAGGTGTCAAAGAACGTTAGCGGCGACAACGACCCGTCAGCAAAATGGTGAGTGTCCCACTGCCAGTGATGTCAGCTAGCTTTGCTTTCGGCCTGGCGTTACTACAAGCGTCCGCCTCCTATCGCTCCCGTGCATCTGGGGGCAAGGAGAGCCTGTGTTACTGGTCGGGTTGTCCCCAGTGGTTAGTGGACTCTAGTACATTCAGGATAAGGCCGGTTTCACATTTGCGGTTGTGTCCACAGCGTTTCTTCTGCAATTATCCGCATGCGTCGTGTGTTCCAATATTTAACATTAGGGACGCATGTGTCTGCGATCAGTTGCGTTTTGCCGCGTTTGACGACACATTCGTCGTCTGCGGTTTGGCACGGTAAATGCTACATGTAGTAATTTTAGAGGCGTCAATTTGCCACCTAGAAACGTATGAGGTTGTTAGCGGATGGAATGCGGCAAAAAAACGCATTGCTGTCTATGTGAACGCATGCGGCCGCAAGCACATGCGTTTGTGAACGCGTGCGTTGCACCACAGGAAAACATGTCTAGACACCCCTCACATACAAGGTGATAAAGGGAGGGAGTGGACATTTGCAGGTCACTACTCAGCAGACAGAGAAGCTTTCCAGACGCAGCAGAGCAGACACAGGAAGGAATCTACCCTCTGAACAATGTGAGTATATCCTAGCCAATGCCTTTATTTTCTATTTTCTGTCTCTACATGTCCTAATTTCTGCCATTTCTTTCTTTCTGCATGCATCAGAATGTCATCTTCTGATGAGGAGCAACATCCTGGTCCTTCACAAGCCGAACATGTCAGTGAAGTGAGTACTCGACTTCTCAGATTGGTAAGTATTCACTGTCACATCTACACATGTGACATTTTTTTTTCCTTTTTTTTAGAGCACTTCTTCCAATGCGGCAGAGGCTGAGCAGGAGCAGCGGGGTCACGATCGGGTGGCAAGGTGGCAGCGTGTAACTATACCTGGCTGACTGTTTATTGTATCGTATCCTCACTTTAGTATTCTTGAATCTTTCTTTCATTACTTTCCTCTTTCTTTCTTTTTTTCTTCTGGACTCCTTTTTTTATCTTTACTTTCATTATTCATGCCATTTCTCTACCTCTGTTTTCTTTCTTTTCCTTATGTTAATGTCTCCAACCTTAATGTCTTATTTTATTTTTTAGATTCCAGAACGGGATGAGGACCTCATTGACAACGATATCCTCATCTCCCTGGTCCATGAGCGAGTCCCGTTGTGGGACTCCCGGGTTCCCCAGCACTCGGACAACGTGACGTGGCTCCTCCCGGCAGCGGCAGAGGGCATCAGACAGGTCACTCATGCCCGAGTTTTTGCACTTGAGCTCGGTTTTTCACGATTGACTCAAGGCTTTGGGTGACCAACTGGATACTGCCATTAGCCATATCAATACGGGTATCCAGGAGGTCACCAAAAGCCTTGACCAAGTAAAAGCCGACCTCCAGAGGCCAGCACATCATTTTTTTAATCAAATTGAACAGGGCATGTCGGAACACCTTAGTCCTTATCTCCAGCTTAGTGTCATGCAGGCCTGCAATGCTGCTTATGTGCAGGCTACGCTGCAAAGTCAGTATTTTCAGCAGACAGTGGCGGTATATCCACCTGTGCCTACACTGTCACTCTTGACCTCAATGCCGACCTCTGCTGCATACCACTGCACGGCCACCTCCATTCCAAGCACTGCCGGACACCACTACAGCACCACCACCATGCCGAGTGCTGTAGGACGGATGACAACTTGGACCTCCTCCACTGACACCACCATGCAGCAGCAGGACCCTGGCATGGCCTTCTGCTCTGCCACCACGATGCATCAGGACCCTGGCAGTCCCTTCTGCTCCGCCACCACAATGCAGCAGCACCATGGCATTCCCTTCCGCTCCGCCACCACGTTGCAGCAGGACCCTGGCATGGCCTTCAGCTCCGCCACCACGATGCAGCAGGACCCTGGCATTCCCTTCTGCTCCGCCACCACGATGCAGCAGGACCCTGGCATTCCCTTCTGCTCCGCCACCACGATGCAGCAGGACCCTGGCATTCCCTTCTGCTCCGCCACCACGATGCAGCAGGACCCTGGCATTCCCTTCTGCTCCGCCACCACGATGCAGCAGGACCCTGGCATTCCCTTCTGCTCCGCCACCACGATGCAGCAGGACCCTGGCATTCCCTTCTGCTCCGCCACCACGATGCAGCAGGACCCTGGCATTCCCTTCCGCTCCGCCACCACGATGCAGCAGGACCCTGGCATTCCTTTCCGCTCCGCCACCACCATGCAGCAGGACCCTGACATGGCCTTACAAACTGCTACCGCAACCATGCTGCAGCGGGACAAAGACAGTGACAGTTTGGCCACTATGACTAGGCCGCAAGAGATGAGCCCGCCGAGGCTCCCCAGACCGCAGCGCCGATCCCAAAAAGGGAAGAAAAAAAAGCTGACTTTTTTATTCCTCCCCCCTCACCTCCCAATGTGTCTGTTATGTCAGGTTTGTCTCGCCCTTCAAGTGTGTCTCAGCCCTCTCATGTGTCGAGCCCCATCCCCGATCTTCCAGACCCCAGTAATTTAATTGCCCCTTCAACTGCCACCCCTGCGTCGTCCACAGTGAGTCAAGCTTCACAGCTACA
This sequence comes from Ranitomeya variabilis, assembly GCF_051348905.1. NCBI lineage: Eukaryota > Metazoa > Chordata > Amphibia > Anura > Dendrobatidae > Ranitomeya > Ranitomeya variabilis. Next base: position 230,942,768 of record NC_135237.1, read on the forward strand.
TACCCCCCGTTTCCAGCACTCTACCCCAAGCAGGCGCAGTTAATTTTTTTTTTTTTTTTTTTTGTTATTAAAATAAATAATAATGTGTTTTGCCCCATAAAATGTTTGGTTAATTGTGTATTTCAACGCCGGCAACACACACCGTGCGCCACACCGTGTAGAGGAAATACATAGGAGACACGGTCAAGATACCAAAAATATAAAGTTTATTAACAACAAATATTAGTATCATAACTGGTACAGACCCAAACCCAACAGGACATTTTGCACAATATTGTCCTGTCATGCCACACGTCCAATATCTGAATCAAAAAAGGCAGCAAATTGGTCCCGCATGTGGCCAACTTCAGCAGTTGACCGCAGCGGGTAATGCTGGTAATCTGGCAATGGGTTTGCAACTGGTTCATCCAGTTCAATGTTGGGTCGCTCCTTAGCCATTATGTAATTGTGGAGAACCACACAGACTTTGACCACCTCATCGACTGTCTCCATTTTTAGATTAATGGCTGTTGCAAGAATGTGCCATTTTGAAACTAGAATCCCAAAGGTGCACTCCACTGTTCTTCGGGCCCTGGTCAGTCTGTAGTTAAAGATCCTTCTAGTGTGGTTCAAGTCCCGACTGGAATATGGCTTCAGTAGGTTTTCACACATCTGAAAGGCCTCATCCCCAACCATAACAAATGGCATCGGTGGACCTTGAGTTTTGGGGAAAGTCAGTGGAAAATTAACATTTTTGCCATACACACGGCGCCCCATATCCGAGTTCTTGAAAGTCTGGGGATCGTTGCCACGGCCAAAAGCTCCAATGTCCACGGCGATGAATCGACAGTCTGCTATTGCCATAAGCACAACAGAAATATATTTTTATAGGTGAAGTACTCTGATCCTGTTCTGGCTGGTTTGATAATGTGGATGTTCTTTCCATCCACCGCTCCCAAACAGATGGTGAAATCACACACACACTCCAGAATTTTTCAGCAATTTCAATCCACATGTCCGCGGTAGGTAGGGGTATAAACTCATCCCGGAGAACATTCCACAAAGCCCGGTAGGTGCCCGCAACTATTCCGGACAGGGTGGAAATTCCAAGCCGGTATTGGAAGTGGAGGGATGATAAACTCTCTTCGGTTGCCAGAAATCTGTAATAAAATAAATTAAACAAAATTTACAATCAATTCTATTTATGGTGGTGTTCTGCTAAATACATAAAGGAAAATACAAAGTATACATGTCAGAACAACCAAAATTGACTGGCATTTGTTTAGAATCGTTACGTGCCTTAATGTAACCAGCAGACGTTCCTCTGGTGGAATCTCTCTACGGAGCTGGGTGTCCTGTCTCCGGATGGCTCCTTGGACACGACCAAGCAAATCCCGGAACTAGTCTTGCGACATCCTTGTATATTCCGGGAATTTGTCCGGGTTGGCATTAAGCTCGCCATATAGCATGTGATGGGCTCCACGGCTCTCACGTAGTTCGATAATGGGGTGTCGCCAATAACGCCTATGCCGTGTCCTTCTCCATCTTTTGCGATTTCAGTGTTGCTCCCAAGCAAACGCACATGCAAGAAACTGCTTGATGCTTAAATCCAGGTTGAAATAAAAGCTCTCCATCATTATTATTATTTATTATTATAGCGCCATTTATTCCATGGCGCTTTACATGTGAGAAGAGGTACACATAATAAAAACAAGTACAATAATCTTGAACAATACAAGTCACAGCTGGTATAGGAAGAGAGAGGACCCTGCCCGCGAGGGCTCACAATCTACAAGGGATAGGTGAGGATACAGTGGGTGAGGATAGAGCTGGTCGTGCAGTGGTTTGGTCGATCGATGGTTACTGCAGGTTGTAGGCTTGCCGGAAGAGGTAGGTCTTCAGGTTCTTTTTGAAGGTTTCGATGGTAGGTGAAAGTCTGATATGTTGTGGTAGAGAGTCCCAGAGTAGGGGTGATGTGCGACAGAAATCTTGTATGCGATTGCGCGAAGAGGGGAGTAGAGAAGGAGATCTTGTGAGGATCGGAGGTTGCGTGCAGGAAAGTAGCGGGAAAGTAGCGGGAGACGAGGTCACAGATGTATGGAGGAGACAGGTTGTAGATGGCTTTGTATGTCATGGTTAGGCTTTTGTACTGGAGTTTCTGGGTAATGGGGAGAGGCCGGGGAATAGCGGGGGGACAGGTGGATTAGTTGGGCAGCTGAGTTTATAATAGATTGGAGGGGTGCGAGAGTGTTAGAGGGGAGGCCACAGAGCAGGAGGTTACAGTAGTCAAGGCGGGAGATGATGAGGGCATGGACTAGGGTTTTTGCAGATTCTTGGTTTAGGAATGTACGGATCCGTGAAATATTTTTGAGTTGAAAAGTTGATCTCCATGCAAAGATCCATCTTGACACAGGATACAGTAGCACACTGTTAAGATTTCAGCAGTCCTAAGGTCTAAATATAGATATCCCATAATACACGCCTTCTGTAGTCCCATTGACTGTGTCTGGTTATCTAGATTCTCCTGTAAAATTTCCCACCATGCGCACAAAAAACGCAAACGTGTGAAAACGCTGCGTTTTATTAACCGCATGCGTGTAAAAAAAAGCTGCGTTTGTACGTGTTTCTATGCGTTTTTTCCTGCGGATGCGGATTAAACGCTGCGTATTCGAACGCAAATGTGAAACTAGCCTAAGTTCACACAGGGCGTTTTTGCTGCTTTTTTTTTTTTTTTTTTTTTTTTTTTGTTTCCTGCAGCAAAACCTGATCTTGGCAGGAAAGAAGCTGCATCAAAAACGCAGGTTTAGGTGCGTTTTTCTCTTTGTCCATGCTAATGTCCTTGAATTTTCAGTTGCAAAAACGCAGCAAATAATGATACCTGCGTTTTTGCAGCATTTCTTCAACACCCATTCAAGTCAATGGGTGAAAAAATGCAGCAAAAACGCTAAAAGTGACATGCTCCATGTCCAAAAAACGCAGCAAAGCACAAAATACTGATCACACAAAAACCCAATGTGTTTGCATGAGATTTCTGAAATCTCGTAGGCTTTGCTGGTACTGTAAGAAGCAGCTGAAAATTAGCATAGAAATCACAGCAAAAACGCCCTGTGTGAACTTACCCTCAGAAGCATACAGCGTTTCTAGCCAAAATCTACTGCTGGTGGCAGTGTGGTCTGCTGGGTGCCCAAGGCATGGTGTGTCCTAGTAATAAGACATGGCATCCTCCAATGTATAGCTGTGACTGCTGACAGCAGTGTCTGCTGGGTGCCCAAGGAATGGTGTCCTAGTAATAAGACATGGCATCCTCCAATGTATAGCTGTGACTGCTGGCAGCCCAAGGAATGGTGTGTCCTAGTAATAAGACATGGCATCCTCCAAGGTTTTGGCTGCTCAACAGCTCTGGCTAAGGCTACTTTCACACATCCGGTTTTTTGTTTCAGGCACAATCCGGCAATTCTTGGGGAAAAAAAGGGTCCGTTTTTTTTCTCAGAGTTGTGTCGGATTGCGCCTGATGACCAGTCGTTTCATCCAATTTTTTCCTGATCCGTCCAATTAGTCATTTCCAGCGGACGGAGAAAACGTTCAGAGCAATGTTTTTTTGTCCGGCGAAAAAAGCTCACAGTGACAGAACCGGCCAAAAACGCGTGAAACAGGTGTGAAACAATGAATCTGGCCTCCGGATCCAGTTTTTCAAAGCAGTTTCCATTCAAATCATGCAGATTTTACGTTCTTTCCCTCTCCCCCCATGTTAAAAATTAAAAACCGGATCTGGCACAAAAACCGATCTGTTGCATCCGTTTTTTTAAAGCATTAGCAGGATTCTCCCTGAAACCAAAAACCTGATGTGTGAAAGTAGCCTAAGGATGCGTTCACACTGCTCCATGCACAGCCTGACCCGGCAGCTTGGTTGGTCCTGTAATGACCTTACGCAGGCGGACTGAATAGTGTATGATGGCGCATTCCATGGGCACAGGCTGCAGTTGTCAGCACCATAGGGATGTGCTGCAGAGAGCAATGATCTGGGTGCAAACCAAATGATTTTTTTCACCTCACAAATGAGTATTTGCTTATTCTTCGGCTGATTGTGCAGTGTGAATGCCTCTAAATTTGCCCCAGCATGTAGGTCTGCTAATGACCTCCTCTGTAGAAGAGAATCTGTCCTCGCGATAAATCGGATTTCGGATTGTAAGGTTAGTTTTCAGTATTTTGCTCCACCTGTGTCCCTTTCACAAGGACTGTAGAGTAGATAGTCAACACCCCTGACCCTAGGGTTTCCTAAAGGCTTTACTATTGATGAAAACTACATTGGTCAAACTTGGTGGATCTCAATTTCTATGGAGCATTGGGTCTTTTTTTTTTTTTTTCTTTTTGCTAAATGTGTTTTGGGCAGAACATAGTTTTTACGTTTAGGTTTTGTCACAAATCTTGCACCATTTGTCTTCTGCAGCCATCTTGGTTTTGCTTTCCGTAAGAAGTATGGAAACAGGCAGCCTTAAAATGCAAATGGAGCCATATTGGTAATGAAAACCCATAGCACATATGTAGCCAATACCGTATGTGCAATTTATGAAAAATAAGCGTAAGGGCATGCGCCCACAATCCGGAACTGGCAGCAAATGATCGCTGCATCCAAAGCGCTGCCATCTATTGAACACAGGTGAATCCGCGTGTTTTAATTGAACGGTGGGGATTCACCATGTCCAATACATTGTACGGGGGAAATTTATCTTGTGGAGACTCGCGTCTTCACAAAATAAATTTAAATGCTGTGGTCTGCGGTCCTAGCGAGGGTCAGTGCACCTATAGTGGGCATCGAGTTTCTTGAAATCCCATCCGCTAGACTGTAACATCTGGCCGCTGCACAAGTGCACAGTGTCCGACCCGCAAAGTTTACTGATTGTGGGCACATATCCTAAAAGCTCTTGGGCTCTGATTTTTAGTGTGGACAATGACCATGCATTGCCCCACTGTGCGTACGCTAGTACTATTTGAAAGATGCAGGTTAGAACTGTGCAGTTTTACTACAAGTCGGGCTATGTGCCCTCGATCAGGAATAAATGGCCTCACCAAAACCTTGTCAAATGACAAATGCACTAGCAGGATGCAGCAGGCCCCCATTGACACAGGTAGGGGCAGCACAGGTGCAAACTAATGATAGATACAGCCACTCACTCACCTGGCAAATTATGGAGGGGTTGGCGGCCTAGTAGCAAAAATGCACACAAATAGGGCTTGCATAGAACACCAGTCACACTGGTAAGTTTGCATGTTTTTTGTGCATTTTTGCTACTAGGCAGCCAACCCCTCCATAATTTGCCAGGTGAGTGGGTGGCTGTTTCTATCAGTAGTTTGCACCTGTGCTGCCCCTGCCTTTATCAATGGGGGCCTGCTGCATCCTGCTAGTGCATTTGTCATTTGACAAGGTTTTGGTGAGGCTATTTACCTATGGAATGTTTCTCGATCAGGAATAGCAGCGTTTTGGACACAGCGTCATTTTGCTCCGTTTTAACCCCTTCCCGACCTGCGACACCACGTAGGCGTCATGAAAGTCGGTGCCAATCCGACCTGTGACGCCTATGTGGCGTCATGGAGGGATCGCGTCCCTGCAGATCGGGCAATTTGTAATATTTCACCTATGAAACTTGGTGAAATATTACAATCCATCCATGGCCGATGCTGTAATATCATCTGCTATGGCTGGAGACCGCGATCTATCCCCTCTGTTCTGTGCTCCGCTGCCCTCCTCTCCCCTCCATGTGTTGGGGTTAGGGTTGGAGTTAGAATTGAGGGGTTTCCACTGTTTAGGCACATCAGGGGGTCTCCAATCACGACATGGCGCCACCATTGATTCCAGCCAATCTTGCATTCAAAAAGTCAAATGGTGCTCCCTCCCTTCTGAGCCCCGACGTGCACCCAAACAGTGGTTTACCCAAACATATGGGGCATAAGCGTACTCAGGAAAAATTGTACAACAATTTTGGGGGTCTAATTTCTCCTGATAAAAATTGGGAGCTAAAAAATTTTTGTGGGGAAAAAATTTTTTTTTTTCATTTTCACGGCTCTGCGTTATAAACTTCTGTGAAGCACTTGGGGGTTCAAAGTGCTCACACACATCTAGATAAGTTCCTTGGGGGAGGGGTCTAGTTTCCAAAATGGGGTCACTTGTGTTGGGTTTCTACTGCTTAGGTACATCAGAGGCTCTGCAAACGCAACGGGACGCTCGCAGACCATTCCATCAGAGTCTGCATTTCAAAACGTCACTACTTTCCTTCTGAGCTCTGCCATGCACCCAAATAGTGGTTTAACCCCACATATGGGGTATCGGCATACTCGGGACAAACAGGACAACGACTTTTGGGGTCCAATTTCTCCTGTTACCCTTGTGAAAATAAAAAATTGCGGGGTAAAAAATTAATTTTTGAGGAAAGAAAAATTATTTTTTTTATTTTCACGGCTTTGCGTTATAAACTTCTGTGAAGCACTTGGGGGTTCAAAGTGCTCATCACACATCTAGATAAGTTCCTTGGAGGGTCTAGTTTCCAAAATGGTGTCACTTGTGGGGGAGTTCAAATGTTTAGACACACAGGGGCTCTCCAAACGCGACATGGTGACCGCTAACGATTGGAGCTAATTTTTCATTCAAAAAGTCTTTCTGGGTCCAGTTTCTCCTTTTACCCTTGGGAAAATTAAAAACAAAAATGGTTGCTAAAAGTTCATTTTTGTGACTAAAAAGTTAAATGTTCTTTTTTTCCTTCCGTGTTGCTTCTGCTGCTGTGAAAAACCTGAAGGGTTAATATACTTCTTGAATGTGTTTTTGAGCACGTTGAGGGGTGCAGTTTTTAGAATGGTGTCACTTTTGGGTATTTTCAGCCATATAGACCCCTCAAACTGACTTCAAATGTGAGGTGGTCCCTAAAAAAAAAATGGTTTTGTAAATTTTGTTGTAAAAATGAGAAATCGCTGGTCAAATTTTAACCCTTATAACTTCCTAGCAAAAAAAAAAAATTTGTTTCCAAAATTATGCTGATGTAAAGTAGACATGTGGGAAATGTTATTTATTAACCATTTTGTGTCACATAACTCTCTGGTTTAACAGAATACAAATTCAAAATTTGAAAATTGCAAAATTTTCACAATTTTCACCAAATTCCGTTTTTTTCACAAATAAACGCAAAAATTATTGACCTAAATTTACCACTAACATGAAGCTCAATATGTCACGAAAAACAATCTCAGAATCGCTAGGATCCGTTGAAGCGTTCTTGAGTTATTACCTCAAAGGGACACTCAGTGACGCTGCTACCATTAGGCCATTTGAGCTCTTTGGCTCAGGCGGCAGAAGAAGGGGGCGGCAGATTCTGTAGTTCCCGTCCCCCAGCCAGGAGCGGACATACCGCCAATGCCACTGCTCTGGGGCCGAGAGGTGGAGGGTGGCCCCTGCAGGCAGGCCCCGTATCATGTAGCATCAGGCCCCTGTCACTCCCTCCTCTAATCCTGCCAACACTCTCAGCTGGGGAGAGAGCGGGGCGCAAAGTGCAGGACTTCAAAAGGGGGGCGTATCATGCAGGGAGAGACGCTGGCCAATGAACGCTTTCCTCACCAGACTGAGGAGAGCGCTCATTGGCTGCTGTCTCTGTTCTCCTGCATGGCGCGTCCCAATGCAGACGCAGGAACATCAGTGGAGGGAGAGCAGGACTTAGTGTGTCTTCTCCCTCCACTGCTCTGTTCCCAGCAGGCTGCAGCATCTCCGTCCTCACTGTGAAGAGATAGGGAGGAGCTCACTGCACTGGACAGCACAGCAGCACCAGGGGGCTGATATCAGTCTGCTCTGTGCCCCATCCCCCACAGTGGGGGTCTGCAGCCCTCTCCAGCTGAACTGCCCTCCTCCAAGGCTCCTCTGATCACCTATACAAGATTAGTATGTGTGTATGTATATGCTTGTTTATGTATGTATGTGCATCTGTGTATGTACAGTGTGTATCTATGTGTATGCTTCTGTGTGTATCTGTGTATGCATGTACAGTATATGTCTGTGTGTATAATATGTGTGTATCTGTATGTAACATAGTAACATAGTTATTAAGGTTGAAGGAAGACTTTAAGTCCATCTAGTTCAACCCATAGCCTAACATGCCCTTACATGTTGATCCAGGGGAAGGCAAAAAAAATTTGTATGTATATACGGTATGTATGTTTATGTGCATGTATGTACAGTATGTGTATGTCTGTACGGTATGTGTATACTTTGTGTATATAACTGTATATGTATGTACGGTACAAGTATGTGTACCTGTATGTATGTACGGTGTATGCGTGTATGTATAACGGTATGTGTATCTGTGTGTATGTACAGTATATGTATGTACGGTATGTGTGTACGGTATGTGTCTGTATGTACGGTATATGCATGTGTGTATGCATAGTACATGTATGTATGACAGTATATATATGTGTGTATCTGTGTGTATGTACGGTATATGTGAGTGTTTGCATATACAGTATATGTATGTGTATCTGCGTGTATGTATGGTATATGTATCTATATGTATGTACACTGCAGTATGTGTGTTTGCATATAAGGTATATGTATGTGTATCTATGTGTAACATATATTTATTACAAACACACACTATATATATATATATATATATATATATATATATATATATATATAATGTATATCTCTCAGTGAAAAAATATAAATATATATATTTTTTAGAGGTGTGGGTCCCAAAATAGAACTTTTGCTATGGGGGCCCTGTGACTGCTATGTACGCCCCTGCTTGCAGGGCAGTGATGAGGGCAATCTGACTTGTTTCTCAGAGCCCGAGGCTCCAGGGTGCCATTGCCAGATTGCCATCATCATAAGCAGTGTATCAGGAAGGGGGGCCCAGACACATTTCTTGAACAGGGGCAACAAGCTATTAGTGTCCGCCACTGCCCCCAGCCAGTGGCGTGTCGCTAATAGCAGCACACCATGTAGCTGCTATGGGGCCCGTGAGTCAAAGGGGCTCACCCAGTGCCAGTGAAGGAGCAGTGGGTGACAGGAGGCAGGAGTCGGCTGCTACGCCTAAAGCCTGTGCCCGCTGCTAAAGAGAAATTCATAGTCACTGCTCCCCACACCCATAGTCACTCCCACCACTATGCACTGAAGCCGGTGCCGAGAGATGGGAGGGACTATAGGAGTGGAGAGCAGTGAATATTCATTTCACTTTAATAGCGGTCACAGTAGCCGCAGCTGCAGGCTTCCTGCTGCTAGGCGATCACATGTGCCCACTACTAAAGGGAATGAATATTCACTGCTCTCCACACCCATGAATACAATATATATATCAGTACATGGTGGCCATAATGCTGTAGGACTGCATTATATTCTGTTGGGGACTGCATTATGTTCTATGGGGGGGCTGCATTATATTCTATGGGGGCTTGCGTTATACTATATGTCAGTATTATGTTCTATATGGGGACTGCATTATACTCTGGAGGACTATGGGAGTGTATTATACTCTATGGAGAACTATGGGGAGTGTATTATACTCTATGGAGGACTATGGGGAGTGCGTTATACTATATGGAGGATTAGAGGGAATATATTATACTATATGGAGGACTATGGGGAGTCTATTATACTTATATCTTATGGGGCCATAGCACTTGTGCAGCACTATATAGGGCAAATATCTCTAAGGAGCATCTTACGGGGCCCTTATTACCCTTTATGCAGGATTATATGGGGGGGCATATTTTAATATGGAGCATCTAATGGGGCCCATCAAACTTTATGGAGCATTATATGAGGCTCCTGATTCAATATGGATATTCAAAAACACTTAACCTACTGATGTCTCAATTAATTTTACTTTTATTGGTATCTATTTTTACCTTTGAAATTTACCGGTAGCTGCTGCATTTTCCACCCTAGGCTTATACTCGAGTCATTAACTTTTCCCAGTTTTTTGTGGCAAAATTAGGGGGGTCGGCTTATACTCGGGTCGGCTTATACTCGAGTATATACGGTAACTGGATTTGCGCTGCTAGGTTTTTTTTTTATAAAACTCCGGGGTCAAGTGCCCGCCCCCCCTTCTCCCTCCCTCCCTCCCGCCTTCCCCCCCCCCCCCCCTCCAGCAGGGACTGTGGTGGGGGCGCCATTTTTCCGTTCGCCTCAGGCAGCAGAGAGGCTAGGTTCACCCCTGGGGACACTGGTCAGAATTTAAAAAAATGGCCAGGTCATTAAGGTCAAAATAGGTTAAGGGGTTAATTATGCAGTTGAATCTGCAAGTGTTCAGTGAACCATGTGGATTTTCTGTGTCCAATGAATTGCTGTGGGTGAAACTATACAGCAGTGACTAGGGTCTCCTCTGCAGAACTAACGTGCGGCAACTTGTAATCCTGCACTGCCGGGGAGTTTACGCAGCATTAAATAGAAGCACAGTGGGCATGGGATTTCTATAAATCTCACAGGTGCGCTGCACCCAAAACGCTGCTGTTCCGGATTGTGGGCGGGAGTTCTTAATACACAATACATGTGAGTTTTCTTTTGGAGGAAAGTTGGGAAATCCTTCAGGCATATGACACGCTGATGCACGGTGTAAGCAGCGCTAAGCTTTTATTTGTACTTCTCTGGACACTGCTTGTTAGTTCAGCTTTCCCTTTTTGTCATTTTGAAATACTCTTTCCATGTTGAGTTATGGAACGCTCCAATAGTCCATGTGGTAGTGGAATAACCCTCCTTTCTGTACAGACAATGGGTCCAGTGTCAGTGCTGTCTAATTGGACTAGACAATCTTAACTCCTTCCCTACATCCACCATGCATATGGAGGGTTAGGAGTTCTGCAAAGCGCTGAAGATGTATGGTGTGCTGCCTTATCAGGTGTCGGCTGGATGTCATAGTGGATACCCTGGTGAGACTGGGGCGCTGTCAAAACTGACTTCAGAAGAGTCTAAAAATATCAGTGGTGAATGCTTTTTAATTATTTGGAGCATTTCAGACTGTCTAGTCTATTTTCACCATCTATTAGATGGTTTATTTTGTGCTGCATGTTAAACTGTGCACAGCTTTTATTGGAAACGTTGTGAAATACAGTTTTTCTGGTAAATGTAGCTTGGTAAATATCTCCCACTGACTTGTTTCATCTCCTTCAGCCTGGTCCTGCAGCAAGTTCTACCAATGTTGGCGCCTCTGGCCGCTCCCCAAGTAAAGCCGTTTCACCAAGAGCAGCAGGATCTACTGTGAGACAGAGGTAGGAAACTGATTGGTGCATGGTATTCTCACCATGGAAAGAGTGTATGTTAAGGAAAAACACCATTCTTTACTAATCTCTATGGGCAAACTGCTGGAATATGTGATCATGTTGATACCTTAAAGGGACTCTGTCAGCATAGAGTGACTGTTGAAACAAAGTCTCTCTGCTCGGTGCAGCTTGGCGCTGCCGATCATTTATATACACCTTCCCACCTGCTTTGTTTCACTCTATTCTCCCACTCCCCCTTTCTTTGACAGCTTCAGCTTCATGGAGCCAGCGAAGGGTGCAGATAGATGGAAACCATGCAGGTGGGAAGATGTATTTAAATGATTGTCCCCCGCCATGAAGCAGTGCTGTGTAGGGAAACATTCTGATGGTGCCATAATGCTCTAGAGCAGGGGTGTTAAACTGCATTCCTCGAGGGCCTCAAACCATGCGTGTTTTCAAGATTTCTTTAGCATTGCACAAGGTGCTGGGATCATTATCTGTGCAGGTGGTTAAATTATCACCTATGCAATACAAGGAAATCCTGAAAACATGACCTGTTTGCGGCCCTCGAGGAATGCAGTTTGACACCCCTGCTCTAGAGAGTACTCGGCTCACATACATCTTCTGCAGTTTTGGTCATGTTCACTGCGTCTCAAGCTGGGAAGCGTACACCCAGCTTCATAAGTGCAATGACATGCCTGAAAAAATCCAAGTGCATGTGCAAGATTTGCAGATAGCTGGCAAAGAATCTTGTTGCTACTCCAGCAGGGGCGTGATAAAATGCAAAGAGGGCCAACTAGTGTGGGGAAAAGAATGCCCTATGGACTAGTCAAAGGATTAATTTGCATAAGAAACACTGCTTAAAAATGCTTCTTTTTTTCAACTGGTGTTCAGGTGACTAACAGAATAAAGGGCTGGTTAGGCTGAGAATTTAAAAATAAATACACAAATGATGATGTATTGTAGGGCATAGGGGTCTTGACATGTTGCCTATAACCTGCTGGTTAACCCCATATCTATAGGTTAATAGCATTTTTAGGTTATGGGTTCCCTTTAAAATATGTATTTTACATATTTATTTTAATCCCTAATATTATAGGAAAACTACAAGTAGTGGAACAAGAAGTGCAGGGCGGACCACATCTGCTGGTACCGGGGGCATGTGGAGATTCTACACTGAAGACTCCCCGGGTCTTAAAGTGTAAGTTTGTTTTTTTTTTTTGGTTTTTTTTTTGTGCTGAAATGAGTTGCAAGTTGTCGACTGGTTTGCAAGCTTTACAAGTGAAAAAGTTATAGGGGTTGTCCCATAAACTCTTTAATCAATAGATCTTGTGATAAATATACAGTAAGTTCCACAATTGGAGGATTCAAAAAAAAAAAAAAATAATAATAATGTTCCTGTGACAAGATAATCTTACAAATAGGGGTACGTTAATAAATCTTATAAATCTGCCCTAATATGAACTATTTAGAAATACCCTGGTTCAGGGAAAGAGGAGGAAAAAAAAAGGAGATAAGTGCGGCGCTTCCTCTGATGCATTTTTACAAACAGTAAAAAAATTATTTTAGCTGTGGTTATGCTCACCTTTAATTGATAAGAAATGCACGTTGAGATTCTCAAGGAATCAATTCTTTTATAGGCAACTCTTCTCCGTATCTTGTATAATCCAATAAGGGGTGCAGCTCACGTTGGAGAACTGTTGATCCTGCTTCGGATCCACATAGGTGGTGAATTCAAAGGGAAAATAAACTCCAAGCAAAATGTGGCGCTAAGCACCTTAGGATTTTGTGAAAAATGTAATAAAAATTCATTTATTTTCTCAAAACAAAAAATGTAAAAAAAAAAAAAAAAAAAAATCTATATACATATACAGTATATGTGTGTATGTACAGTACAGACCAAAAGTTTGGACACCTTCTCATTTAAAGATTTTTCTGTATTTTCATGACTATGAAAATTGTACATTCACACTGAAGGCATCAAAGCTATGAATTAACACATGTGGAATTATATACGCAACAAAAAAATGTGAAACAACTGAAATTATGTCTTATATTCTAGGTTCTTCAAAGTAGCCACCTTTTGCTTTGATGACTGCTTTGCACACTCTTGGCATTCTCTTGATGAGCTTCAAGAGGTAGTCACCGGGAATCGTCTTCCAACAATCTTGAAGGAGTTCCCAGAGATGCTTGGCACTTGTTGGCCCTTTTGCCTTCACTCTGCGGTCCAGCTCACCCCAAACCATCTCGATTGGGTTCAGGTCCGGAGTAGCACCCCATCACTCTCCTTCTTGGTCAAATAGCCCTTACACAGCCTGGAGGTGTGTTTGGGGTCATTGTCCTGTTGAAAAATAAATGATGGTCCAACTAAACGCAAACCGGATGGAATAGCATGCCGCTGCAAGATGCTGTGGTAGCCATGCTGGTTCAGTATGCCTTCAATTTTGAATAAATCCCCAACAGTGTCAGTAGCAAAGCACTCCCACACCATCACACCTCCTCCTCCATGCTTCACGGTGGGAACCAGGCATGAAGAGTCCGTCCGTTCACCTTTTCTGCATCGCACAAAGACACTGGATGGAACCAAAGATCTCAAGTTTGGACTCATCAGACCAAAGCACAGATTTCCACTGGTCTGATGTCCATTCCTTGTGTTCTTTAGCCCAAACAAGTCTCTTCTGCTTGTTGCCTGTCCTTAGCAGTGGTTTCCTAGCAGCTATTTTACCATGAAGGCCTGCTGCACAAAGTCTCCTCTTAACAGTTGTTGTAAAGATGTGTCTGCTGCTAGAACTTTGTGTGGCATTGACCTGGTCTCTAAACTGAGCTGCTGTTAACCTGCGATTTCTGAGGCTGGTGACTCTGATAAACCTATCCTCAGAAGCAGAGGTGACTCTTGGTCTTCCTTTCCTGGGGCGGTCCTCATGTGAGTCAGTTTCTTTGTAGCGCTTGATGGTTTTTGCCACTGCACTTGGGGACACTTTCAAAGTTTTCCCAATTTTTCGGACTGACTGACCATCATTTCTTAAAGTAAAGATGGCCACTCGTTTTTCTTTACTTACCGTAGCTGCTTTTCTTGCCATAATACAAATTCTAACAGTCTATTCAGTAGGACTGTCAGCTGTGTATCCACCAGACTTCTGCTCAACACAACTGATGGTCCCGACCCCATTTATAAGGCAAGAAATCCCACTTATTAAACCTGACAGGGCACACCTGTGAAGTGAAAACCATTCCCGGTGACTACCTCTTGATGCTCATCAAGAGAATGCCAAGAGTGTGCAAAGCAGTCATCAAAGCAAAAGGTGGCTACTTTGAGAATATAAGACATATTTTCAGTTGTTTCACACTTTTTTGTTAAGTATATAATTCCACGTGTTAATTCATAGTTTTGATGCTTTCAGTTTGAATGTACAATTTTCATAGTCATGAAAATACAGAAGAATCTTTAAAGGAGAAGGTGTGTCCAAACTTTTGGTCTGTACTGTGTATAATTGTATGTGTGTGTGTGTATATATGTATGTATGTATGTGTGTGTGTGTGTGTGTGTGTGTGTGTGTGTGTATATATGTATGTGTGTATGTGTATATATATATATATATATATATATATATATATATATATATATATAGATAGATAGATAGATAGATAGATAGAGATAGATATCGTATATCTCTAATAAATATAGATAGATATCGTATATCTCTAATAAATATATATAGATAGATATCGTATAGCTCTAATAAATATATATAGATAGATATCGTATAGCTCTAATAAATATATATAGATAGATATCGTATAGCTCTAATAAATATATATAGATAGATATCGTATAGCTCTAATAAATATATATAGATAGATATCGTATAGCTCTAATAAATATATATAGATAGATATCGTATATCTCTAATAAATATATATAGATATAGTGGGGCAAAAAAGTATTTAGTCAGTCAGCAATAGTGCAAGTTCCACCACTTAAAAAGATGAGAGGCGTCTGTAATTTACATCATAGGTAGACCTCAACTATGGGAGACAAACTGAGAAACAAAAATCCAGAAAATAACATTGTCTGTTTTTTTAGCATTTTATTTGCATATTATGGTGGAAAATAAGTATTTGGTCAGAAACAAACAATCAAGATTTCTGGCTCTCACAGACCTGTAACTTCTTCTTTAAGAGTCTCCTCTTTCCTCCACTCATTACCCATAGTAATGGCACCTGTTTAAACTTGTTATCAGTATAAAAAGACACCTGTGCACACCCTCAGTCTGACTCCAAACTCCACTATGGTGAAGACCAAAGAGCTGTCAAAGGACACCAGAAACAAAATTGTAGCCCTGCACCAGGCTGGGAAGACTGAATCTGCAATAGCCAACCAGCTTGGAGTGAAGAAATCAACAGTGGGAGCAATAATTAGAAAATGGAAGACATTCCAGACCACTGATCTCCCTCGATCTGGGGCTCCACGCAAAATCCCACCCCGTGGGGTCAGAATGATCACAAGAACGGTGAGCAAAAATCCCAGAACCACGCAGGGGGACCTAGTGAATGAACTGCAGAGAGCTGGGACCAATGTAACAAGGCCTACCATAAGTAACACACTACGCCACCATGGACTCAGATCCTGCAGTGCCAGACGTGTCCCACTGCTTAAGCCAGTACATGTCCGGGCCCGTCTGAAGTTTGCTAGAGAGCATTTGGATGATCCGGAGGAGTTTTGGGAGAATGTCCTATGGTCTGATGAAACCAAACTGGAACTGTTTGGTAGAAACACAACTTGTCGTGTTTGGAGGAAAAAGAATACTGAGTTGCATCCATCAAACACCATACCTGCTGTAAAGCATGGTGGTGGAAACATCATGCTTTGGGGCTGTTTCTCTGCAAAGGGGCCAGGACGACTGATCCGGGTACATGAAAGAATGAATGGGGCCATGTATCGTGAGATTTTGAGTGCAAACCTCCTTCCATCAGCAAGGGCATTGAAGATGAAACGTGGCTGGGTCTTTCAACATGACAATGATCCAAAGCACACCGCCAGGGCAACGAAGGAGTGGCTTCGTAAGAAGCATTTCAAGGTCCTGGAGTGGCCTAGCCAGTCTCCAGATCTCACCTATAGAAAACCTTTGGAGGGAGTTGAAAGTCCGTGTTGCCAAGCGAAAAGCCAAAAACATCACTGCTCTAGAGGAGATCTGCATGGAGGAATGGGCCAACATACCAACAGTGTGTGGCAACCTTGTGAAGATTTAGAGAAAACGTTTGACCTCTGTCATTGCCAACAAAGGATATATTACAAAGTATTGAGATGAAATTTTGTTTCTGACCAAATACTTATTTTCCACCAGAATATGCAAATAAAATGATAAAAAAACAGACAATGTGATTTTCTGGATTTTTGTTTCTCAGTTTGTCTCCCATAGTTGAGGTCTACCTATGATGTAAATTACAGACGCCTCTCATCTTTTTAAGTGGTGGAACTTGCACTATTGCTGACTGACTAAATACTTTTTTGCCCCACTGTATATATGTGTGTGTATATATATATATATATATGTGTGTATATATATATATATATATATATATATATATATATATATATATATATATATATATATATATATATATATATATATATATATATATATATATATATATATATATACACACACACATACATACACACACACACACACACACACACACACACACACACACACACACACACACACACACACACACACACACACACACACACACACACACATACACACATACATACACTCACCGGCCACTTTATTAGGTACACCTGTCCAACTTCTTGTTAACACTTAATTTCTAATCAGCCAATCACATGGCGGCAACTCAGTGCATTTAGGCATGTAGACATGGTCAAGACAATCTCCTGCAGTTCAAACCGAGCATCAGTATGGGGAAGAATGGTGATTTGAGTGCCTTCGAACGTGGCATGGTTGTTGGTGCCAGAAGGGCTGGTCTGAGTATTTCAGAAACTGCTGATCTACTGGGATTTTCACGCACAACCATCTCTAGGGTTTACAGAGAATGGTCCGAAAAAGAAAAAAAATCCAGTGAGCGGCAGTTCTGTGGGCGGAAATGCCTTGTTGATGCCAGAGGTCAGAGGAGAATGGGCAGACTGGTTCGAGCTGATAGAAAGGCAACAGTGACTCAAATCGCCACCCGTTACAACCAAGGTAGGCCTAAGAGCATCTCTGAACGCACAGTGCGTCGAACTTTGAGGCAGATGGGCTACAGCAGCAGAAGACCACACCGGGTACCACTCCTTTCAGCTAAGAACAGGAAACTGAGGCTACAATTTGTACAAGCTCATCGAAATTGGACAGTAGAAGATTGGAAAAACGTTGCTTGGTCTGATGAGTCTCGATTTCTGCTGCGACATTCGGATGGTAGGGTCAGAATTTGGCGTAAACAACATGAAAGCATGGATCCATCCTGCCTTGTATGGAGCATCTTTGGGATGTGCAGCCGACAAATCTGCGGCAACTGTGTGATGCCATCATGTCAATATGGACCAAAATCTCTGAGGAATGCTTCCAGCACCTTGTTGAATCTATGCCACGAAGAATTGAGGCAGTTCTGAAGGCAAAAGGGGGTCCAACCCGTTACTAGCATGGTGTACCTAATAAAGTGGCCGGTGAGTGTGTATGTGTATATATGTGTGTATATATGTATATATATATCTATCTCTATATAGTTCAAAATCGGAACAGCATCTTATATTACCAAATTGTAGTGCAGCGTCTTCCCAACCACTGTTGAAATGGTCTTTGGTAATAGATGAAAAAAAGAAAGACAGCACAAAAAAATAGAAAAAAAGGGCTTTAATGCCTGAACGGCGTGGCGACGTTTCGGATATCTTTATCCTTTTTCAAGCCTGAAAAAGGATAAAGATATCCGAAACGTCGCCACGCCGTTCAGGCATTAAAGCCCTTTTTTTTCTATTTTTTTTGTGCGGTCTTTCTTTTTTTCATCTATCTATCTATCTATCTATCTAAAAATTATATATAATTTTTTTTTTGAGAAAATAAATTAATTTATATTAACATTCTTCACTGGAAGTGGATGCATTCAAAAAATCCTAGGGTGCTTAGCGCCACATTTTGCTTGGAGTTTATTTTCCCTATTATGAACTATGTAATGCATGGGTCTCAAACACATGGCCCAAGGGCTGTATGTGGCCCATGAGGCTATCACCTGCAGCCCACAGGTCACTGTGGCCCTAAAGACGTCCTCAGAACAGCAGAGAGCTGACCGAAGGAGGACCACGGCGAACTTTCAGGAAACCTCTGTACATACACAGCGCAAAGATGGCAGCCGCTCACAAACACATCATGAGTAGATGCTGAGCGTCACCATCAAGAGCAGATGTCAGCTGTATATCACAGTTGGCCCTCTGCTGCAATGGCCATAATTGGTATTAGCACAGATTGTGGCCATTAAACACTGTTGTCAGTAGTGACAGCGATAGCTAGATAGTTATTTAAGGGAGGGGGCTCTCTTTAAGCATGTTAACTTCGCACCAAGCAATTGAACATTGCTTGCAATTGCTATTGCAATTTGAGGCCAAGGCATGCAACCAAAAGTTCAAAAACCAAAAAAAGACCGCACTCCCAGCTGGTTCTATCACCCAATCATTCTCCGTTTGCCTCAGATACCAAGAAGCCAATGCGGATATAGGGTGCTCACGCTGAAACAAGTCCAAATCACTGCTGCATAGAAGTTGAAGAAAAGCCGGCACTCACCATCCAGATAAAAATCCAATCTTTATTCTGACATAATGTCAAATGCAGGACAGACAGGGAAAAATGGGCTACCACAAGACGACGGCTGTTTCTTGCAGTCAAGAACCGTGGAAGCGCAACTGCGCGAAACGGCCGTCTTGTGGTAGCCTGTTTTTCCCTGTCTGTCCTGCATATGACATGTCAGAATAAAGATTGGATTTTTATCCGGATGGTGAGTGCCCGCTTTTCTTCAACTTCTATGCAGCATGCAACCAAAAGTTGGTTACATATGGAAAAAGATAAAGTGTGAAGATAACGAAAAAATGTTTTATTTGGTCTCCCATGAAGGCACCACGAGAGAGGGGATCCACCCTTCAGGAACACGAAACCTACAGATACAAAAGGGCGGCACCTCTCCCACGCATCAGTTGGTTTTCTGTTCCTGATGGGACTTGGTTCCTACAGTTACCTGCCAGGAGCATCGGATCCCAGGCCCGGCCGGTCGGTTGTCAGCGGGGGCCCCCTGCCTCCGCCAGTGCGGGGTTCCTGGAAGCGCCACGGTGGTCCTCGATGGATTGCACGTCTGAGCGAGCAGCAGGAAGCAATGTCTGGAGGATTACAGTCTTCGGATGGGCCTGCGCCGGAGGTAACTATTCTCCCTGGGGTCTCTGTGGCCTCTGGCGGATGTGACATGCGCGGGACTCTGTGCTCTGGGTCCGGCGGCAACTGGGTGCTCCAGGGATGGGGCCGTCGGCATGCTGAGGGCTCGTTCGCTGACATTCTTGGGCAGCCCTCTGACGCGTTAGGTGTTTTCGGCTGAGGTTGCCGTGGTGACGTCGAGGCCTAAAATTGTGTCTAGGTCGTCTCGTGGAGGATGGTGCTGCGGTTGCGTGCGGGGCCTAAATGGCTGGCTCCACATGGAGTCCACGCTTCTGAGCCCATTTTTCATGATGAAGACTAATGAGCAGCAGGAAGAGCAGCTGCAGCAGGGAATCTCTGCAGATCAGCACACTACTCAGAAGCCTCGTACTGCCCGGCAAAAATCCCGTGACTGTACAGGCCGTGGCCAGATGAGTGATCAGTACAGCTGCAAGAGCTCTTCCAGAAGGGAGTCTGTAGCATCGGCTGAGAAATGCTCCCCTCATGATCCGATACCTATGTCTGCTGACACTGGTGAGTGATCTTCGTGAATGTTCACTCAGTGATGCAGTCTTCCCTTTTTTAATTTCTAGGGGAGGAAGTGCACAGTTAAATCAAAGCAGAGGGAATGCACCCTCTGTGGATGCCCTCTGCCAGACTCTTGTCCGAAAAAGTTATGTTACCCCCTGTGTCCAGCAGACGGTGAGGTTTCTGGAAGCGGGAACAGCACCAGTTCTAGAATAGATTGCGTTGCCTCTCACTTAATCCCGCTCAGGTAGCAGAAGAAACTCCCGACTTCACCGCAAGCTTAAGAGAGATCATTAGGACAGAAGTAAGGGAATCCATTAGGTCCCTGCCCCAAGGGGAGAGTTCCAGAGGAAAGGGCAAGGAGCGCAAGACAGACTTTCCGGATTCAGATTCTTCTGCTGATTGGATAAAGAAGGATGATTCCATCGACTCATCTCCCTGATCTTCCTCATCTGAAGAAGATTCTGGCTGCTTCTGGTTCCCCCTGGACTGCGTGGACAAATTGGTGAACTCTGTTAGAGGAACAATGGGGATGGTAGAGCCTAGGTCAGAACTTTCCATGCATGATGTCATGTTTAGGGGGCTAGATCAGCGGAAACATAGATCCTTTCCCTTGAATGACAAAAGTCAGAGTCTGATTCTCCTGGAATTATAAACAGAGCAAGAGGGCGCTCCTAGGATTACACCTGATGGTCAAGAGGAACGTAAAATAAATCGGAGATCCACCCGCCTGTCCAGGTTGTGCACCCCTGCACAACCACAGGAGAAGCCTGCGGTGAGTGGATAGCCGGCCGTCAAGCTGTGGGGCGTGGAATCCAAGCTGACATGTGGCTAGACTACATGACCACATGTCCTGCGGATCTCCAAATGGTAAAGCCTATGCTGCTCCATCCGCAGCTTACAACAGTGTAGGTAAATGAAGAAAAGAATGTGCGGTCAGGCGGAGCCTGATGAAGGAGCCATTCAGCCGCCGAAACGCATTGTGTGCTCAGCATTTTAATGAAGGTTTGCACATTTTATAACCTTCTGTCCTTATCCATATGCCCAGCGCTCCGCCTGATTCTCCGGGAATGGAAGAGGCCGGAAAAAAGGGGCTCCTTGCCACCGTCCCTGAAGTGGAGATACCCCTTTGCCGACCCAGCTATTAGTGCTTGGAATAAAGCCCCAAAACTGGATGCAGCGGTAGCCAAAGCATAAAAAAATCCTCTTTAATAGTGATGAGCGAGTATACTCGTTGCTCTGGTGATCTCCGAGTATTTGTTACTGCTCTTAGACTTAGTTTTCATCGCCTCAGCTGCGTGATTTACGGCTGCTAGACAGGCTGAATGCATGTGGGGGTTGCCTGTTTGTTAGGGAATTCCCACATGTATTCAGCCTGTCCAGCAGCCGTAAATCATGCAGCTGAGGCGATGAAAACTAAATCCTGAGCAATAACAAATACTCGGAGATCACCCGAGCGTACTCAGGAAAACCCAACGAGCAACGAGTATACTCGCTCATCACTACTCTTTACCTTTTGAGGACTTGGGTACCCTAAAGCAGGGGTGTCAAACTGCATTCCTCGAGGGCCGCAAACAGGTCATGTTTTCAGGATTTCCTTGTATTGCACAGGTGATAATTTAACCACCTGCACAGATAATGATTCCAGCACCTTGTGCAATGCTAAGGAAATCTTGAAAACATTAATGGTTTGAGGCCCTCAAGGAATGCAGTTTGACACCCCCGCCCTAAAGGATCCTCTGGATAGGAAGGCTGACTTTTTCCTTAACCCTGCTGTGGAACCATGAAAAAAAATCACTGCTTTGGTACCATGGGGTCTATATGACCCCTGGCTCAAAATTATCATATTTCATTAAAATAAACATGCTGGCTGTTCCGAATAGTCAAGTTTTATTCTGTCATCATTTCATCAGAACACCGTTATAAAATCAAACATAACTTTCTCTATCCCCCATGATGGCACCACGGAGAGAGGGGTCCGCCCCCAGGGACAGGAAACCTACAGGTGAAAAAGGGCGTACCTCGCTCCCACATCAGTTGGTTTACATTTTTCAAACATTACCGCTTAGACTTGACCTCCTCAGATCTCACCTTTGGGCGAAGGGTTCTAGAGGCAGTGGTCCCTCCCTAAGAGTTACAATCTATGCAAATCTTTCCGTGGTGCCATCATGGGGGATAGAGAAAATCGTAGTTACTTACCGATAACGGTATTTCTCTGATCCCATGATGGCACCCGTATATTCCTTCCCTTTCACACACAGGTGTGCACACTATAATGTATTAGTCATTAGCTTAGTCACGGTGCCTCTGATAAGTTAAATTGGTTAAGTTTTAATTTGTGCAAATGTTGAGTTGCAGCTGAAGTTCTGTATAAAGGCTCTGTAAACCAACTGATGTGGGAGAGAGGTACGCCCTTTTTCACCTGTAGGTTTCCTGTCCCTGGGGGCGGACCCCTCTCTCCGTGGTGCCATCATGGGATCAGAGAAATACCGTTATCGGTAAGTAACTTAAGTAACTACGATTTTCAAGTGATTTGTCATCATCAAACACAAACTGAAATGTATACCAAAATACTTTACTAATAACTGAAAGTATTCAAATTCAATAAAAAAAATGCACAATAACTGCAACTGTGTGGATTTTAGTAAAAACATCATGACATTTAGGCTAAGTGCACACGTCGCAGAATTGCCGCTGAAATTTACGCGGCAATTCTGCAACTCCTGCCGCGGGTATAGCGCATGCGGAATTGGCATGCATATTCCTGCTAAAAACTAGCGTTTTGCAAGCATCATTAG
The DNA here is from genome assembly GCF_051348905.1 of Ranitomeya variabilis. Taxonomy (NCBI): domain Eukaryota; kingdom Metazoa; phylum Chordata; class Amphibia; order Anura; family Dendrobatidae; genus Ranitomeya; species Ranitomeya variabilis. Next base: position 230,965,704 of record NC_135237.1, read on the forward strand.
CTTGCAGAATGCTAGCGTTTTACAAGCGATCTGTAGCATCGCTTGGAAAACTGATTGACAGGTTGGTCACACTTGTCAAACATAGTGTTTAACAAGTGTGATAAACTTTTTACTATTGATGCTGCCTATGCAGCATCAATAGAAAGATAGAATGTTAAAAATAATTTAAAAAAATGGTTATTCTCACCTTCCGAAGGCAGCCGATCTCCTCAGCGGCTTCCGTTCCTATAGATGCTTTGTGTGCAGGACCTGCGATGACGTCACGTGACCGCGACGTCATCGCAGGTCTTTCACACAAAGCATCCATGGGAACGGAAACGGCCGCGTGCACCGCTGAGAGGCGGGAAGACTCCGGGGCCATCAGAAGGTGAGTATATCACTTTTTTTTTTTTTAATTTATTTTTTTTAACAATTATATGGTGCCCAGTCCGTGGAGGAGAGTCTCCTCTCCTCCAACCTGGGTAGCAACCGCACATGATCTGCTATCTTCCCGCATAGTGGGCATAGCCTCATGCGGGAAGTAAGCAGATCAATGCATTCCTAGGTGTGCGGAATGCCCGCGATTCCGCAAATTTAATGAACATGCTGCGTTTTTTTCTGGAATGCGATTCCGCTCAGGAAAACAACGCAGCATGTGCACAAAAAATGCGGATTGCATTCTATTAAATAGGATGCTTAATGTGAGCGTTTTTTTGTGGTTATATAGCGTTTTTATAGCGAAAAACTGTGAAAAATCTGCTTTGTGTGCACACAGCCTTAGCGTCGCCAGTGCCAGACAGAATAGCACTTTGTTCGCTGTCTGAATCCGATGCGGCATCGAGATCTCCCTCCCGAACCAGCTCAAATTATCTTCCAAATTACCTTCGTTTTCAGTATCGATATCACTAGAAGCCTCCAAAGCTGCCAATATTTCATCACAATTTGTCTAGCCATTGTTTATTTACAATTCTATTACAAAACCTGTGAATAAACAGAAAATATAAAAAATAAATAAATAAATAATGTTGGACAATAAGGCTGTGTGCACACGTCGGGTTTTCTCGTGGTTTTTTTCGGCGGTTTTCTGATATAAAAACGCGATAAAACCGCTATAAAAACGCTTACATTAAGCATCCTATTAGAATGCATTCCACATTTTTTGTGCACATGCTGCGTTTTTTTCCTCTGCGGAATCGCATTCCGGAAAAAAACGCAGCATGTTCATTCTTTGTGCGGAATCGCGGGGATTCCGCACACATAGGAATGCATTGATCCGCTTACTATGCCCACCATGCGGGAAGTAAGCGGATCATGTGCGGTTGGTACCCAGGGTGGAGGAGAGGAGACTCCCCTCCAGGCCCTGGGAACCATATACCTGTAAAAAAAATAAAATAAAAAATCGTGATATTCTCACCTTCCGGTGGCCCAAGCAGCGACGCTTCTGTTCTCAGTGATGCTTTGCGGCAATAACCTTTGATGTAGCGGTCTCGCGTGATGCTACGTCATCTGGGGTCATTGACACAAGGCATAACTGGGAACCGAAGCATCGCGAGGAGCGGGAAGGCTGCTGGGGCCGACGGAGGTGAGAATATCACGATTTTTTATTTTATTATTTTTAACATTATAGGCTAAGTGCACACGTTCAGGAATGTGTGCAGAATTTTCCTGAGCAAAACCTTTTTACTATTGATGCTGCATAGGCAGCATCAATAGTAAAAAGTTGGTCACACTTGTCAAACACTGTTAACAATCAGTGAATTGGGGAATCTCCGGAAAAAAACGTGAAAAATCTGCAAAGAAAACTGCGAAAAAAACGTGTGCGGATTTCCTGGGAAGGGTGTCCGGTTTTGCTCAGGAAAATTCTGCATACATTCCTGAACGTGTGCACTTAGCCTAAAGGTACTATGGGGTCAGGAGAGTCCCAAACACAGAAAATTGAGAATAACTTAGAAACAAAATTGAAAAACAAATTCAAAATATCATCAACATAAGCAGAAATGTTACTTGAAAATATATAGAAGGTCAATGTCTGAGATTGCCCAGTTTTAGAAATATTTCAATTTATTCAGCGCTGGGGTCTATATGACCCCATGGTTCCATAGCAGGGTTAAGGGGATTGGAAAATGGTGGCCGGATCCCAGAGACCAGCAGTGGCATCCACTTCTGCAGCCAGGTCATTGATGATCTGGCTCGACCAACTCGAGTCTCAGTTAAAGGATGGAGCCTCTCATGAGTCTATTCTGGGAGCCCTACCAGTAATTCAGGGGGCTGCAGCATTCCTGTCCAATGCTTCAGTGGATTCGGTCAGGATGGCTGCTAGAGCAGCGGGTCTCTCCATTGCGGCTCGTAGGGCTTTGTGGTTAAAATGCTGGATGGGGGATATCCAGGCTACATTTAGGCTTTGTGATATTCCATGTGAGGGAGAATATCTTTGGCCCAGTCTTGGACGAGCTTCTGGATAAGGCGGGAGACAACAAAAAGAAATTTCCCAGCCTGCCATCCTCTTCCTAACGGCGTCCCTTCAGAAGGAAACTGTTCGGTCAGGGGAGGCCTTCCAGGGACCGAGCCAAGTAGGATAATAAAAAGAAAAAAGGTACAGGGTTCATGTTTAGATATTCTTCACGAGAACACAAAAAGCCGTCTCAATGACTAGCAGTTCCCGTAGGGAGTAAATTGTCGGTCTTCTACCCAGCCTGATCACAAATTACCAACAGTGACTGGGTGCGGGCGGGGCTTGATATCATCAGGTCTAAAACTGGAATTTCATTTTGTTTCAGGGCGAAATTTATGATAACTCCTTTCTGGTCTTCACTCTTAAGGCCCCGTCTCACATAGCGATTTACCAACGATCACGACCAGCGATACGACCTGGCCGTGATCGTTGGTAAGTCGTTGTGTGGTCGCTGGGGAGCTGTCACACAGACAGCTCTCTCCAGCGACCAACGATCAGGGGAACGACTTCGGCATCGTTGAAACGGTCTTCAACGATGCCGAAGTCCCCCTGCAGCACCCGGGTAACCAGGGTAAACATCGGGTTACTAAGCGCAGGGCCGCGCTTAGTAACCCGATGTTTACCCTGGTTACCAAAAAAAACAAACAGTACATACTCGCCTTTCGGTGTCCCTTGCCGTCTGCTTCCTGCTCTGACTGAGCCGCCGTACAGTGAGAGCAGAGCGCAGCGGTGACGTCACTGCTGTGATCTGCTCTCACTTTCCGGCCGGCAGTCAGAGCAGGAAGCAGACGGCAAGGGACCTGACGGACATCAGATGGTGAGTATGTACTGTTTGTTTTTTTTTACATTTATGCTGGTAACCAGGGTGTAAACATCGGGTTACTAAGCGCGGCCCTGCGCTTAGTAACCCAATGTTTACCCTGGTTACCAGTGAAGACATCGCTGGATCGGTGTCACACACACCGATTCAGCGATGTCAGTGGGACCTCAACGACCAAAAAAAGGTCCAGGCCATTCCGACACGACCAGCGATCTCACAGCAGGGGCCTGATCGCTGGTACGTGTCACACATAGCGAGATCGCTACTGAGGTCGCTGTTGCGTCACAAAACTAGTGACTCAGCAGCGATCTCGCTAGCGATCTCGCTATGTGAGACGGGGCCTTTAGGGAAGACGGCCCTGGAGGCAGAGGTGGTGAAACTGTGCCTCAAAGAGGTCCTGATGGAGGTTCCGGAGTCGGAGAGGTAGAGGTTTTTACTCTCCCCTGTTTTTGGTTCGGAAACCGGATAATTCTTTCAGAACCATCATTTATCTTGGGTCCCTCAATAAGTTTTTGATCATTCGCCCCTTTAAGATGGAATGAATTGGCTCGGCAATAAAAAATACTATTTCAAAACTGTTTTATGGCGGTGTTAGATCTAAAAGACTCTTATTATCATGTGCCTATACATGCAGATTATCAACGTTTCCTCAGATTGGCAGCATCAATAGGGGGCATAGTCCATCACTTCCAGTTTAGGGCTCTACCCTTTGGTCTTTCCGGCACTCCACGAGTTTTCACGAAGATAGTTGCCTAAGTCATGGCCTACCTTTTAGAATCAGACATCCTAATTGTTGCCTACTTGGTCGACTTTTTGTTACAGGCAGATCAGCTGATCATTGCCTTTTGCAGGTAGAAAGGTCTAGGTCCACTTTGGAACGCTTGAGAAGGCTGATAAACACGGAAAAGTCTGTTACATCCCTTAAAAGTACAGAAGTTTTTGGGTCTCATTTTTGATTCGGAAAGACTTCTGCCATCTGACAAAATAATTCACCTTCGTCACCAGGTTTTGAAGGTATTGGATAGGCCCACCATGACCCTTAGACAAGCCATATCCCTATTGGGTTTCCTAACATCTTGCATCCCGGCTGTTAGTTAGGCTCAGTTCCACACAAGGACCCTTCAGAGGGATTTCTTGCTTAATGATAGGGCCCTTAGGGGAGGTTCCTGCAGGGGGAAAATTAAGTTGAGCCCAGCAGCCTTACGTTCCCTAAGGTGGTGGCTAGACCGAGAGAACCTGCCCTCGGGGGTTCCCTGGGAGAACCACAGACGCCAGCCCTTTGGGTTAGGGGGCCCATATGGGAGATATTGTAGTCCAAGGTCTATGGGATCCTCAGGTAGAAAGTTCCACTAAGGGCTCATTTCCACTTGCGAGAAAAAAATGGTCCGATTTACGGGCCGAAAAAACAGAGGAAAATCATGCGATTTTTTTTTTTTTTTTTTAATCGCAACATCCGTATGACATCCACATTGCTGTCCGATTTTTATGCAGCGGCGTCCTTTGAAAAGCCTGTAATTCAGTGCGGTGTACAGTAAAATCACACTGACAGGTTAGAATAGAGTAGATATATACACATAGAATAGGAGTGTGTGTGTGTGTGTGTGTGTGTATGTGTGTGTGTGTGTGTGTGTATGTATATATATATATATATATATATATATATATATATATATATATATATATATATTATTTTATAATATATTTTATTGTTATAGCGCCATTTATTCCATGGCACTTTACATGTGAGGAGGGGTATACATAATAAAAACAAGTACAATAATCTTAAACAATACAAGTCATAACTGGTACAGGAGGAGTGAGGACCCTGCCCGTGGAGGCTCACAATCTACAAGGGATGCGTGAGAATACGGTAGGTGAGGAAAGAGCTGGTCATGCAGCGGTTTGGTCGATCGGTGGTTACTGCAGGTTGTAGGCTTGTTGGAAGAGGTGGGTCTTCAGGTTCTTTTTGAAGATTTCGATGGTAGGCGAGAGTCTGATGTGTTGTGGTAGAGGGTTCCAGAGTAGGGGTGATACGCGAGAGAAAGATTGGAGGGGTGCGAGAGTGTTCGAGGGGAGGCCACAGAGCAGGAGGTTGCAGTAGTCAAGGCGAGAGATGATGAGGGCATGGACTAGGGTTTTTGCAGATTCTTGGTTGAGGAATGAACGGATTTGTGAAATATTTTTTAGTTGAAGTCGGCAGGAAGTGGAAAGGGCTTGGATATGTGGTTTGAAGGAGAGATCAGCGTCAAGGATTACCCGGAGGCAGCGAGCTTGTGGGACAGGGGAGAGTGGGCAGCCATTTACTGTAATGGTTAGGTTCGTTGGGGGGGTCGCGTGAGATGGGGAAAGATGATGAATTCTGTTTTGTCCATGTTAAGTTTCAGAAATCTAGCGGAGAAGGATGAAATAGTGGACACACATTGAGGGATTCTGGTTAGTAGGGAGGTGATATCTGGTCCAGATATGTAGATCTGTGTGTCATCAGCATAGAGGTGATACTGAAAGCCATGAGATTCTATGAGCTGTCCCAGGCCAAAGGTGTAAATGGAGAAGAGCAGGGGCCCAAGGACTGAACCTTGTGGGACTCGGACAGATAGGGGGCGAGGTGAGGAGGTGGTGTGTGAGTGGGAGACGCTGAATGTCCGTTCTGTTAGGTATGATGAGATCCAGGATAGGGCCAAGTCTGTGATGCCAAGGGATTAGAGGGTCTGTAATAATAGGGAATGGTCCACTGTGTCAAAGGCATCCGACAGGTCCAGGAGGAGGACAGAGTAGTGTCGCTTGCTCTTGGCGGTCAAGAGGTCGTTGGTGACCTTAGTTAGGGCAGTTTCAGTGGAATGGTGTGACCGGAAGCCAGATTGTAAGCGGTCAAAGAGGGAGCAAGAAGAGAGATGGGAGGACAGTTCAAGGTAAACGTGTTGTTCCAGTAGTTTGGAGGTATAGGGGAGAAGTGATATAGGGCGATAGCTAGATACAGAGATGGAGGCATGTTTAAAGCTTGAAGGGAAAACACCAGTTGTTAGTGATAGGTTGAAGAGATGGGTTAGGGTTGGGATGACGACTGTGGTGAGGTTTGGGATGAGGTGGGATGGGAGCGGGTCAAGCGCACAGGTGGTGAGATGCGATCTTGGGAGTAGAGTGGAGAGTTGATCTTCTGTAATGGTGGAGAAGTTGGTTTTGGAGGTGGAGGGATGGGAAGTCGGGAGGAAGGGCTCTGGGGGTTGTTGACCAAAACTGTCTCTGATGCTATCAATCTTCTGCTTGAAAAATGAGGCAAAGTCTTCAGCGGAGATAAGTGGGGAGGGAGGAGGTGCTGGGGGACGGAGGAGAGAATTGAAGGTGTTGAATAACTGTTTAGGGTTGTGAGACAGGGAGGATATGAGAGATGAGAAGTAGGTTTGTTTAGCTGTGGCGAGTGTAGTCTTGAAAGTAGTGAGGGACTGTTTGAATACGATGAAGTGCTCGTTGGAGTGGGATCTTTTCCATCTGCGCTCAGCAGCCCTGGAAGCTCGCCTCAGTTCTTTGGTCAGGCTGGTGTGCCAGGGCTGTCTGTTGATTTTGCGAGCTTTGGTATGTGTAAGTGGGGCAGCAGATTCCAAAGCTACAGCTATTGTGGTGTTGTATAGAGCGGCACCGTCATCCGCATTGTGTATGGAACTTATGTCTGTGAGAGGGAGGAGGGATTCAGAGAATGAATGTAGGTCAAGATGTTTAAGATTTCTGCGAGGGTGTGAAAGTTTGTGGGGTGGGGTTTGTAGACATGGAGTGGAGAGAGATGAGAATGTGAGAAGGTTGTGGTCAGAGAGTGGAAGAGGTGAGTTAGAGAGGTTAGATAGGGAGCAGAGGCGGGTGAAGATGAGGTCCAGTGTGTGACCATCTTTGTGAGCGGCTGCAGAAGACCATTGAGTGAGGCCGAAGGAGGAAGTGAGAGATAGAAGTTTAGTGGCAGCTGAGAGGGAAGTGTCAATGGGGATGTTAAAATCGCCCATGATAGTGGGGATGTCTGCAGAAAGGAAATGAAGTAGCCAGGTGGTGAAGTGGTCAAAGAAGGTGGTGGCTGGCCCTGGGGGGCGGTAAATGGCAGCCAGTTGGAGGTTGGAGGGGGAGTAGATGCGCACAGAGTGCACCTCAAAGGAAGGGAGGGTAACAGAGGGTGGCAGTGGGATTGGGGTGAAGGAGCAGTTATCTGACAAGAGAAAACCAACTCCTCCGCCATGCTTGCTGCTGGGCTCGGGTGTGTGAGAAAGGTGGAAGCCACCGTAAGAGTGCAGCAGGGGAGGCTGTGTCAGAAGGGGTGAGCCAGGTTTCGGTGATGGCGAGGAAGGAAAGTTTGGAAGTAACAAAAAGATCATGGATGTAGGAAAGCTAATTACAGACAGAGCGAGCGTTCCACAGAGCTCCTGTTAGTGGGACAGGGGAAGCGGTTGCTGGGCGAATGGGTATAAGGTTAGAGAGGTTACGGAAGTTTGTGATGGAGCGTGGATGGGAGGTAGAAATGACTGTGGGAATGTGGTGAGGAGGACCAGGATTTGGAGAGATATAACCAGCAGTGAGAAGGAGCAGAGATAGTGTTAGCAGGTGGGAGCAGGAGAGGGCATGAGGGGGCTGCCTGTGCTTTGAGACAGAGGATTGTATGTTAAGGAACAGTTCTGAGGAGGAGGTGAGATGGATGGGGAGGATTGAAGAGGAGATGAACAGTTCCTTACTTGGTGTGGGGATTGGGGGAGGTAGCAGAAAGTGAAAGATTATAGGGGTAAAAGTGAAAACAAACAGAAACATTGTTTGCAGTGACTGGTCAGCTGGGGTTGGGTGGATGAACATACCATGTGAAAGCAAGGAGCAGGGGGAAGTCTATGTGCAAAGCTGGGTGATGTACTGTGTGCACTTCATAAACAGACAGCAGGAGAGCTGGGTGGATGAACATACCTGTTGGAAGAATAGAGATGCTTGTTAGAGTGCGATGGTGGTAGGTAGCAGGGCAGTCTGTAAACATCTTTCAGGCTTTAATTCTAATGTAATCCACACTTTTAGGACACACTTCTAGGGATCACACTGCAGACTAAATAAATAAATATATATATATATATATATATATATATATATATATATATATATATATATATATATATATATATATATATATATATATATATATATTCTACTATATAATTGTCTAAGGGTCACTTCCGTCTGTCTGTCCTTCTGTCTGTCGCGGTTATTCGTTCGCTGATTGGTCTCGCCAGCTGCCTGTCATGGCTGCCACGACCAATCAGCGACGCGCACAGTCCGGAAGAAAATGGCCGCTCCTTACTCCCCGCACTCACTGCCTGGCGCCCGCATACACTCCTCCGCTCACACAGGGTTAATGCCGGCGGTAACGGACCGCGTTATGCCGCGGGTAACGCACTCCGTTACCACTGCTATTAACCCTGTGTGACCAAGTTTTTTACTATTGACGCAGCCTATGCAGCGCCAATAGTAAAAACATCTAATGTTAAAAATAAAAAAAAATAAAAAATGATTATACTCACCTACGCCGCCTTTCTCGCTCCTCGTGATGCAACCGGCACGTTCCGTTGGCACGGATGGTCTGGCAGAAGGACCTACCATGACGTCACGGTCATGTGACCGCTACGTCATCGCAAGTCCTACGTGCCTGCGCGAGCAGGACCTGCCGTGATGTCACGGTCATGTGACCGCGACGTCATCACAGGCCCTGCCATGACGTCATGGTCATGTGACCGCGACGTCATCACATGCCCTGCGTGAGCAAGCTGGGACCGGAAGCTGCCGCCTGTAACTCGCACAGGCGACAGAACTACAAGTATGGTGAGTATGTTAGAACTACAAGGGGCCCTTGGATCGGAAGGTGAGTATGTTTGTTTATTTTTTATTTTTTAACCTGTGACATACGTGGCTGGGCAATATACTACGTGGCTGGACAATATACTACGTGGCTGGGCAATATATTACGTGGCTGGGCAATATACTACGTGGACATGCATATTCTAGAATACCCGATGCGTTAGAATCGGGCCACCATCTAGTGTGTGTGTGTGTGTGTGTGTGTGTGTGTATATGTATGTATGTATGTATGTATGTATGTATGTATGTATGTATATCCCATGTGGCAAAGAGTAAGCTCCACCTTGGGGAAAAAAATTCCTTCCCGACTCCACATACGGCAATCAGACTAGTTCCCTGGATCAACGCCCTATCAAGGAATCTAGTATATATACCCTGTAACATTATACTTTTCCAGAAAGGTATCCAGTCCCCTCTTAAATTTAAGTAATGACTCACTCATTACAACATCATACGGCAGAGAGTTCCATAGTCTCACTGCTCTTACTGTAAAGAATCCGCGTCTGTTATTATGCTTAAACCTTCTTTCCTCCAGGCGTAGAGGATGCCCCCCAGGGTCTCAGGTCTATGATTAAAAAGGTCATCAGAAAGGTCTTTGTACTGTCCCCTCATATATTTATACATTAAAATAAGATCACCCCTTAGTCTTCGTTTTTTCCAAACTAAATAGCCCCAAGTGTAATAACCTATCTTGGTATTGCAGACCCTCCAGTCCTCTAATAACCTTGGTCGCTCTTCTCTGCACCCGCTCCAGTTCAGCTATGTCTTTCTTATACACCGGAGACCAGAACTGCACAGTATTCTAAATGTGGTCGAACTAGTGACTTGTATAGAGGTAAAATTATGTTCTCCTCATGAGCATCTATGCCTCTTTTAATGCATCCCATTATTTTATTTGCCTTTGTAGCAGCTGCCTGACACTGGCCACTGAATATGAGTTTGTCATCCACCCATACACCCAGGTCTTTTTCATTGACGGTTATGCCCAGAGCTTTAGAATTAAGCACATAGCTATACATCTTATTACGTCTACCCAAGTGCATGACCTTACATTTATCCCCATTAAAGCTCATTTGCCATTTATCAGCCCAAGCTTCTAGTTTACATAAATGATCCTGTAATATAAAATTGTCCTCCGCTGTATTGATTACCCTGCAGAGTTTAGTGTCATCTGCAAATATTGAAATTCTACTCTGAATGCCCCCTACAAGGTCATTAATAAGTATGTTAAAAATAGGGCCCAATACTGACCCCTGTGGTACCCCACTGCTAACCGCGACCCAGTCCGAGTGTGCTCCATTAATAAGCACCCTTTGTTTCCTATCCCTGAGCCAGCTCTCAATCCACTTACACATATTTTCCCCTATCCCCATTATTCTCATTTTATGTAACAACCTTTTGTGTGGCACCGTATCAAAAGCTTTTGAAAAGTCCATATACACTACATCCACTGGGTTCCCTTGGTCCAGTCCGGAACTTACCTCTTCATAGAAGCTGATCAAATTAGTCTGACATGAACGGTCCCTAGTAAACCCGTGCTGATACTGGGTCATGAGGTTATTCCTCTTCAGATACTGCAGTATAGCATCTCTTAGAATGCCCTCCAGGATTTTACCCACAGTAGAGGTTAAGCTTACTGGCCTATAATTACAGAGTTCAGTTTTTGTCCCCTTTTTGAATATTTGCACCACATTTGCTATACGCCAGTCCTGTGGTACAGACCCTGTTATTATGGAGTCTTTAAAGATTAAAAATAATGGTCTGTCAATGACTGTACTTAATTCCTGCAGTACTCGAGGGTGTATCCCATCCGGGCCCGGAGATTTGTCAATTTTAGTGATTTTTAGACGCTGCCGTACTTCCTGCTGGGTTAAGCAGGTGACATTTAATTGGGAATTTTTATCACTAGTCATTTTGTCTGCCATGGGATTTTCTTTTAGTTAGTAATTACTGAGTCTTCAGGTTCATTAAGGCAGCTAGCAGATCAATGCCCATACATAAAGAAAGGTGCTTACGATGGGACTTGGTACTTACGGCTCTGACTTACACGCAGTTTATTGTATTAATGCGGCAAAACAAAGACAAATGGATCACTATAATCGTAGTGACGCGAGGAATAAAGTTGCCATATCAATTTTACTACATGTGAAACGGCATAAAGAAAACCCTCCTAAAACAATTCCTGAATTGATGGTTTTTGTTCATTCTGCCTTCCAAAGATAGGAATAGAAACAGAACTTTTTTTGTGCCTAAAAATGGTACCAATAAAAATGTCAACTCCTCCCGCAAAAAAACAAGCTTTCACATGTCTGTCAGCAGAAATATAGGAAAATAAGACATTTTATAAAATATTTATAAAAAAAAATATCAACAGATGTCAATGCAAAAACAAAAAATAAAGCATCTGTGACCGCAGCCAAACCTAACAAAAGCAAAACAAAAACTCTCTAAATCTGGTATCGCTGTAATTGCACCAACTCAAAGAATAAAGTCATCTAATCCGTTATGCCACGCGAGGAACAGCATAATATAATATAAAATAAAACCAAATCTTCGCCTGCTATTGATTTGTTCTTTCTGCCTCTTAAAGATCGCTGCGGAATGAACTGAACCCCCCACGGAAGATTCCCTATAATGAGCCCAATGGAGACCCTGTAGACGCCATCTGGCCTATGATCTGGCAGTGTCTCATTTTAGGAGTACATAAAAATTTGGTCGTCCACAGTTTTGGGAACGTCCGAAAAAGAAAACGTTCAACAGAGGCCAGATGGAGTTCAAAGTAACTCTTCTTCATTGTAGTGAATGTATCCCTCTGGTGGGGTTTGAGAAGAATCCCATCATTTGAAGATTTGGATGGAAGTGCTCAGCATAGAGCACCAGATAAATATGATCCAAAATGTTACCAATAATAGCTTCAAATCGGTCCACAAGAAAAGCAAGTACCCCCTCAGGTCCATCTGTCAGTGGAAATATGCAGTTAGGTCCATATATATTTGGACAGACAACATTTTTCTAGTTTTGGTTATAGACCTTACCACAAAGGAATTTTAAACAAAACAATTCAGATGCAGTTGAAGTTCAGACTTTAAGCTTTCATTTGAGGGTATCCACATTAAAATTGGATGAAGGGTTTAGGAGTTTCAGCTCCTTAACATGTCACCCTGTTTTTGAAGGGACCAAAAGTAATTGGACAGTTGACTCCAAGGCTATTTCATGGAAAAGTGTGGGCAATACCTTCGTTTGGTCATTCTCAATAAAGCAAATAAAAGGCCTGGAGTTGATTTGAGGTGTGGTGCTTGCATTTGGAAGGTTCTACTGTGAAGTAAACATGGGGTCAAAGGAGCTCTCCATGCAGGTGAAACAAGCCATCCTTAAGCTGCGAAAACAGAAAAAACCCATCCGAGAAATTGCTACAATATTAGGAGTGGCAAAATCTACAGTTTGGTACATCCTGAGAGAAATTAAAGCACTGGTGAACTCATCAATGCAAAAAGACCTAGGCCCCCACCGAAGACAACAGTGGTGGATGATCGCAGGATAAACCCCTTCACAACAGCCAACCAAGTGAACAACACTCTCCAGGAGGTAGGTGTATCAATATCCAAATCTACCATAAAGAGAAGACCTCTTGAAAGTAAATACAGAGGGTTCACTGCACGGTGCAAGCCACTCATAGGCCATGTTCACACTTCGCGGTTTTTACCGCGGATCCGCGGCGATTTTGATGCTGCGGGTCCGCAGCAGTTTCCATAGCGTTTCCATTACCATGTAAACCCTATGGAAACCGCAAACCGCTGTGTACATGCTGCGGGAAAAACTGCGCAGAAACGCAGCGGTTTAAAACCCGCAGCATGTCACTTCTTTGTGCAGAATCGCTGCGATTCTGCACCCATAGAAATGCATTGAACCGCTTACTTCCCGCATGGGGCTGTGCCCACTTTGCGGGAAGTAAGCGGATAATGCGCGGTTGCTACCCGGGGTGGAGGAGAGGAGACTCTCCTCCAGGCCCTGGGAAGCATGAATAGTGTAAAAACAAAAAAAAGAATTAAAATAAAAAATGATGCTATACTCACCTCTCAGCGCTGCCCGCAGCCGTCCGGTCAGAGTTGCTGTGCAAGCAGGACCTGCGGTGATGTCGCGGTCACATGACCGTGATGACGCCGCGGTCACGAAGGTCCTTCTCGGCACAGCAGCTTTGGAATCGGACTGCCGAGTGCAGCGCCGAGGAGATCGCGACGTCAGAGGATGAGTATAACCAATTTTTATTATTTTTATCATTACTATTGATGCTGCATATTGCTGCATATGCAGCATCAATAGTACAGGAGTAATCCCGCAGCGGAAACCGCGGAACAAACCGTGATAAATCTGCAGGGATAACCGCAGCGGTTTTGCCCTGCAGATTTATCAATTCCGCTGCGGGATAAACCCGCAGAGCACACCGCAAAGTGTGCACATGGCCATAAGCATCAAGAATAAAAAGGCTAGACTGGACTTTGCTAAAAACAAAAAATCCAAAAAAGCCAGCACAGTTCTGGAATAACATTCTTTGGACAGATGAAACCAAGATCAACCTCTACCAGAATGATGGAAAGAGAAAAGTATGGCGAAGGTGTGGTACAGCTCATAATTCAAAGCAAACCACATCATCTGTAAAACACGGCGGAGGCAGTGTGATGGCTTGGGCATGCATGGCTGCCAGTGGCACTGGGTCACTAGTGTGTGTTGATGATGTGACACAGGACAGAAGCAGCCAAATGAATTCTGAGGTATTCAGAGACAGACATACTGTGTGCTCAGATCCAGCCAAATGCAGCAAAACTGATTGGTCGTCGTTTCATACTACTGATGGACAATGACCCAAAGCATAAAGCCAAAGCAACCCAGGAGTTTGTTAAAGCAAAGAAGTAGAATATTCTTGAATGGCCAAGTCAGTCACCTGATCTCAACCCAACTGAGCATGCATTTCACTTGTTAAAGACTAAACTTCAGACAGGCCCACAAACAAACAGCAACTGATAACCACTGGCCAGGGGTATGTATAAGTCATGTATAACCTCCGTTACTGGGTCTGAAACTGGTGAATCCCTTCATCACACAGTGCGTGTGCTGATGGGATTCATAAGTCTGCAGCCACACAGCGACTTGGTCCTTAAAGGGAACCTACCACCCCGTTTTTTAAAAATGAGATAAAAATAGTGTGAAATAGGGGCAGAGCTGGGCTTTACATTAGGGCCTTTTCGGTGCCTTTACACCCCCGTTAGGCTGCCCAAATACCTTTGTGAAGTGGCCGTTTTCTGCTGTCACTCAAGTGGGTCAGGTCGGATGGGCGTGGTCACAGCGCTGTTTGTCCCCCAGGATCCTGCTCATCATTACGTTGGTGGCGTAGTGGTGTGCGCATGTCCAGCAGATGAATCCACTGCCCAGGAGATGAATAACGGCGCGGTCTTCGCTATTCAGCCGTTTACCGGTGGGCGCGGCCATCTTTCCTGTGGCCGCGCCTGCGCAGATGGAGCGCTCTGCTGCCCGGGACTTCAGGAAAATGGCCGCGGGATTCCGCGCGTGCGCAGATGGAGATCGCGGCGGCCATTTTCCTGAAGTCCCGGGCAGCAGAGCGCTCCATCTGCGCAGGCGCGGCCACAGGAAAGATGGCCGCGCCCACCGGTAAACGGCTGAATAGCGAAGACCGCGCCGTTATTCATCTCCTGGGCAGTGGATTCATCTGCTGGACATGCGCACACCACTACGCCACCAACGTAATGATGAGCAGGATCCTGGGGGACAAACAGCGCTGTGACCACGCCCATCCGACCTGACCCACTTGAGTGACAGCAGAAAACGGCCACTTCACAAAGGTATTTGGGCAGCCTAACGGGGGTGTAAAGGCACCGAAAAGGCCCTAATGTAAAGCCCAGCTCTGCCCCTATTTCACACTATTTTTATCTCATTTTTAAAAAACGGGGTGGTAGGTTCCCTTTAAGGGCTTTATTGTGTAATATGCTCAAATATAAACATATGGACATGCTTGTTTTCACGAGGATACCTAATAATTGTATATGTCATGTGAGTCATATTACTATATAAATGATTATACTTACTATTTTTCTTGTTATAGAGGACCTGTTCCAGTTCTTGTGATGAGCCTGCTCTTTATTGCATCAGTCTTCATGCTGCACATCTGGGGAAAATACACACGTTCATGAAGAGCTTACAGCTAATCTATTACTGGACCAAATCGCTTGGACTTCAGAAACATCAGTCTATTTAAGCGCAGACATAACTTTTGATATTTGTCAGATACTTCTCTTTTACAACAGTGAAAGGATATAGATGGCTTTTCAGCATTTTTTTTTTTCTTAAATGCATTTTATTTTTTTAACTTAATAATTTTTGGGATTTCATTAAAACTATTTCAGTATTTTATATTTTACAGGCTTTCTTTCCCCGCAGTATAAATTAACCGAGATTCTGTGAGTCAGCCCATTCTGACAAGTTATAAACTCATCTGTCTTTTTCTGATCTTCTGTTATATTACACAGGTCAACAAAAAAAATTTTTTTTTCTGGTGTCCAAAATATTTTAATGAATTTGGGGTATTTTTGGGGTGCTGATTATTCTGAATATGCTATCAGTTTTGCCAGATTGGCTCAAGTTTTTGACATTTTTGGTATCTTATTTATAGCACTTGTTGGTAAATGCGACGCATCATCTCATTAATTTCTTTGGATTAGTACTTGAACTGAGCAGTTCTCAATATAGTTTTGTGTTAATTAGTGTTCTAAAAGTTTGTTCATAGCTTGATTTTTGCACTAACTTTATGTTGTTGTCTGTTTTCCAGTGAAAAGCATGAACTCATCAAGAAGAAGTTGTCTTAACGATCCAGACTCATTCTGTTACATTTGTGGTGAATACACACTGCCAAAACATAGAAGAAACATAACAGACTTCGTAAAAAAAAGTGTATTTTGCCTATTTTGGGGTTATGCTTGGGGACCAAGACAAGTTTTGGGCACCACACATAGTGTGCAAAGCATGTATCGAATTATCACGAAAATGGAGCAAAGGACAAAGAAAAAGCTTCAAATTTGGTGTTCCAATGGTGTGGAGAGAGCCAAAAAATCATCATGATGACTGTTATTTCTGTGCAGTGCAAGTGCAAGGATTCAATAAGCATAAGAAACGAAAATGGGAGTAACATGGAATCTGCAAGAAGGCCTGTCCCTCATTGTGAAGATGTGCCTGTACCTGTGTTTACCATAAATAACAGTCATCATGATGATTTTTTGGCTCTCTCCACACCATTGGAACACCAAATTTGAAGCTTTTTCTTTGTCCTTTGCTCCATTTTCGTAATAATTCGATACATGCTTTGCACACTATGTGTGGTGCCCAAAACTTGTCTTGGTCCCCAAGCATAACCCCAAAATAGGCAAAATACACTTTTTTTACGAAGTCTGTTATGTTTCTTCTATGTTTTGGCAGTGTGTATTCACCACAAATGTAACAGAATGAGTCTGGATCGTTAAGACAACTTCTTCTTGATGAGTTCATGCTTTTCACTGGAAAACAGACAACAACATAAAGTTAGTGCAAAAATCAAGCTATGAACAAACTTTTAGAACACTAATTAACACAAAACTATATTGAGAACTGCTCAGTTCAAGTACTAATCCAAAGAAATTAATGAGATGATGCGTCGCATTTACCAACAAGTGCTATAAATAAGATACCAAAAATCTCAAAAACTTGAGCCAATCTGGCAAAACTGATGACATATTCAGAATCAGCACCCCAAAAATACCCTAAATTCGATGAAATATCTTTGGCACCAAAAATGCTGTTGACCAGTGTTATTTATCAACACATCAAAGTACTGCTCAACTATGATATGGTCATAAATCACCTTGAGAGAACTCTGGGGAAAAAACGGCTGAGTTAAAGGGATATTCCCATCTCCAAGCTCCTATCCTAATATGTAGTATGTGTAATAATAATAATATTCGCAAATGCCTCCAATTAGAAATGTATAGTTTTTGTTTTTTTTTTCTGATTCACCATGTCTCTCTCCTCATGTGCAGGCATTGCAGGACCTTAGGTATCCATGGTTACGACCACTAGCAACTAGCTAACTGTCATTTCATCAGTGGTCATAACCATGGATACCTAATGTCTTGTAATGCCTGCACATGAGGAAAGAGACATAGCGAATCAGAAACTGTACTACATTTCTAATCTGGGCATTTAATAGTTGCATTATTATTACACCTACATATTGGGATAGGATTTTGGAGCAGGGAATACCCCTTTAACTTATTCTGCAGCCAGCAATGTGCATGGAACAAAGTCTGTAAAATCCAATCTGTGCAATGTTTTCAATGAATACCAATTGCCATTATGTTTTATTTTTTGGCCCAGTATACAAGCATTTTAGTAAAAAAAAAAAAATGTCCTTGAAGCTCTTCATGGCCTGTAAAACAAACATTTTCATGTAATCCATGTCTGTAAATAAACTGGCGATTGCCAAATTACTAGAACAGCTTTTGTTTGTAGTCTGAAGAGGGAAAACAAATTCTATGGACCAGAGCCATTTTTTTTAACCACATATAATTCTTACTCTTTTAATTTACTTAATCTCCTTTTAGTTACATTGATACTTTAAGCCCCTCTACATTGCAGGAATTTGAGTCATGTGATCTCATGTATGATAACCAGTCTAGTACCAATGTGTATACAGAAAACCAGTTTGACTTTTTGTGAACTATGAAATCCTTCCTGGCAGATGATTCCCTTCCACCTGCCCCCTTGCATATCACTCCCATGCAGATAAAGGTATGCCATATGTGGAGACAGGAGTTTTTCCTCTAAATTGGAGCAATTGGCATCTGCCCCATGGGGTTTCCGCTTTTCTATACGTCAGCATGTTAGGGTATAGGTACTTATGGCTACCTTCAAATGTAAATAGTATTTTTTCATAGTTTCAGAAGTATTCAACCATATAACAAACTAGCTAAAAGAGAAAAATTACCATAACAACCAATCTCCACATGGCTTTTTTTTTTTTTTTTTTTGATCCTGCGCTTGAAAAATTAAAGCTGTGCTGTGATTGGTTGCTCTTTCTAGATCATTATTTTCAGTTTAAATAAGAGAGGTTGACATCTTAGGTGTGACTGCAGAACACAGGACAGAAGGTCATTAGATGGGAACAAGAGTATTCTAATTGTCATCATGGGAAATGTAGTCTTCATTGGAAACCTATTACAGGGGGATAAGGACTCAAGATGTCAAACAGCTCGGCTATGGTACAGCAACTAAAGCAGGTGTACACAGGACATACACAAAACCCTCCACATTGTTCTATAGTAGTAACCAGTGCTGCCTACAAAGACAACAAAAAATGGCATATGCTGAAATGCTTCTTTTATTTTCTCCTTTTTTTTTCTGCACTTTACACTCAAAGATGGTCACACACTGAACCTCATCTGCACCCACCTCTGTTCCCTATCTAAACTCTCCCCCTGTCTGACTACAACCTACTACATTCTCTTCCCAGATGCACAATCCACAAACTTGAACACCTTGCAGAAATCTCAAACACCTTTATTACACTCTGTGATGGTGAGTAATGTCTCACGGCTTAGCTGTGAGATGGGATAGTCATGGAATCTGAGGTCATAAACTCATAAACATGGCTGATGTCTCTAGTCTTAAAAACGGGACTCACCAAATGTCTTCTCTCGGCCGTCCATTTTTGGCAAATCTTAGCAGTCCCAATATTCTTTTGAGCCTCTCTCCAGACCTCCCCACTTCTCTGTATTGTGAACTCCACCCCAGGACATTTTGAACTAATCCTAGAAAATTCCTCAAAATGGTAATGCAATCCATAATTACAGAAAAACGGAGGTTCCAGAAAACTGATATACCGTACTCGACTTTAAAAGCAATAACTGCAAGAGGTAAAAACGAAGAACAGTCCTCCTGCTGAACTGCCACAAAGCACCTTAAAATTTGTTCCAACGATTGATTTGTCCTCTCAGTCTGACTTAAGGTTTCAGGGTGATAAGTAGATGAAAATGACAAGTCTATCTCGACTATACTACAAAAATCTCTCTAGAATTTAGAGACATAATGTTAACAAGGATACCATATAACCTTACAATATGAGAAATAAACAGGGACAGTGTCTCTGCATTAGTTATTCCTGACAACGGAACAAAATAAGCTTGTTTCTGGAATCTGTCACCTACCGCCCAGATAGTTTTCCCACCTGACAGGCAAATCCGTGATGAAATCCATGGACAAATGAGGCCATAGCCAATTCCCCTGCCGGCCAGTTTTAGCACGTGCGCAGACTTCACAATTAGATACAATATGATATTAATATCATTACGCAGGGATGGCCACAAAAAAGTCTAGCAATAGCTTTCTGTGTGGCAGTAACCCCAAGTTGACCACTCAAGATGGAATCATGAAATGCCTGTAACGCAATATTATGTATAAAGGCACAAATAATTTGGACCCTGTAGTAACAGAAGGAGCCAACGACTGGACTTCACGGATCTCCTCTTCCAATTCCGAGGTGACCATAGAAACCACAATACCCTAAGGAATAATAGAGGTACTAGAGGAGAAACAGAAAGGAGACTACATGATAATGCATCAGCTTTCACAGTCTTAGATCCGGACTTGAATGTTATTGAAAAATGAAGCCTAGAGAAAAACCATAACCATCTGGTCTGTCTAGGAGTTAACCTTTTATTTGATTCAACGTAAGCTAGATTCTTGTCATTAGTGACCACAGTAACTGGATGAACTGCACCCGCCCATTTTACAGCAAGTACCGTAAGTCATGATTTCCAACATACCCGTATATACTCGAGTATAAGCCGACCCCCCTAATTTTGCCACAAAAAACTGGGAAAACTTATTGACTCGAGTATAAGCCTAGGGTGGAAAATGCAGCAGGTACCGGTGAATTTCAAAATTAAAAATAGATACTCCATACCGTTCATTATGGCCCCATAGATGCTCCACATAAAGCTGTGCCATATATACAATGCTCTGCACCGTTGCCCCATAGATACTCCACATAAAGCTGTGCCATATATACAATGCTCTGCACCGTTGCCCCATAGCTATGCCATATATATAATGCTCTGCACCGTTGCCCCATAGCTGTGCCACATATATAATGCTCTGCACCGTTGCCCCATAGCTGTGCCATATATACACTCACCGGCCACTTTATTAGGTACACCATGCTAGTAACGGGTTGGACGCCCTTTTGCCTTCAGAACTGCCTCAATTCTTCGTGGCATAGATTCAACAAGGTGCTGGAAGCATTCCTCAGAGATTTTGGTCCATATTGACATGATGGCATCACACAGTTGCCGCAGATTTGTCGGCTGCACATCCCAAAGATGCTCCATACAAGGCAGGATGGATCCATGCTTTCATGTTGTTTACGCCAAATTCTGACCCTACCATCCGAATGTCGCAGCAGAAATCGAGACTCATCAGACCAAGCAACGTTTTTCCAATCTTCTGTCCAATTTCGATGAGCTTGTACAAATTGTAGCCTCAGTTTCCTGTTCTTAGCTGAAAGGAGTGGTACCCGGTGTGGTCTTCTGCTGCTGTAGCCCATCTGCCTCAAAGTTCGACGCACTGTGCGTTCAGAGATGCTCTTAGGCCTACCTTGGTTGTAACGGGTGGCGATTTGAGTCACTGTTGCCTTTCTATCAGCTCGAACCAGTCTGCCCATTCTCCTCTGACCTCTGGCATCAACAAGGCATTTCCGCCCACAGAACTGCCGCTCACTGGATTTTTTTTCTTTTTCGGACCATTCTCTGTAAACCCTAGAGATGGTTGTGCGTGAAAATCCCAGTAGATCAGCAGTTTCTGAAATACTCAGACCAGCCCTTCTGGCACCAACAACCATGCCACGTTCAAAGGCACTCAAATCACCTTTCTTCCCCATACTGATGCTCGGTTTGAACTGCAGGAGATTGTCTTGACCATGTCTACATGCCTAAATGCACTGAGTTGCCGCCATGTGATTGGCTGATTAGAAATTAAGTGTTAACAAGAAGTTGGACAGGTGTACCTAATAAAGTGGCCGGTGAGTGTATAATGCTCTGCACCATTGCCCCATAGCTGTGCCATATAGTGCTCTGCACCGTTTCCCCATAGCTGTGCCATATAGTGCTCTGCACCGTTGCCCCATAGCTGTGCCATATAGTGCTCTGCACCGTTGCCCCATAGCTGTGCCATATAGTGCTCTGCACCGTTGCCCCATAGCTGTGCCATATAGTGCTCTGCACCGTTGCCCCATAGCTGTGCCATATAGTGCTCTGCACCGTTGCCCCATAGCTGTGCCATATAGTGCTCTGCACCGTTGCCCCATAGCTGTGCCATATATATAATGCTCTGCACCTTTGCCCCATAGCTGTGCCATATAGTGCTCTGCACCATTGCCCCCATAGCTGTGCCATATAGTGCTCTGCACCATTGCCCCATAGCTGTGCCTTATAGTGCTCTGCACCATTGCCCCATAGCTGTGCCATATAGTGCTCTGCACCATTGCCCCATAGCTGTGCCATATAGTGCTCTGCACCGTTGCCCCATAGCTGTGCCATATAATGCTCTGCACCGTTGCCCCATAGCTGTGCCATATAGTGCTCTGCACCGTTGGCCCATAGCTGTGCCATATAGTGCTCTGCACCGTCCATTATTGCCCCATAGCTGCTGCTGCTGCTGCAATAAAAAAAAATAAAACACATACTCACCTCTCTTGCTTGCAGCTCCTCGGCGCCATCTTCCCGGCGTCTCTCCGCTCTGACTGATCAGGCAGAGGGCGGCGCGCACACTATATGCGTCATCGCGCCCTCTGCCTGAAAACAGTCAGAGCGGAGAGACGCCGGGAAGATGGCGCGACGCCCGGCGTGTGGAACGAGGACAGGTGAATATGACATACTTACCTGCTCCCGGCGTCCCGCTCCTTCCCCCGGACAGCTGTTCTTCGGTGCCGCAGCCTCTTCCTCTGTCAGCGGTCACCGGCACCGCTGATTAGAGAAATGAATAGGCGGCTCCGCCCCTATGGGGGGTGGAGCAGCCTATTCATTTCTCTAATGAGCGGTCCCACGTGACCGCTCAGGGGAAGAGGCTGCGGCACCGAAGACAGTGTGACAGGCAGGGGGAGCGACAGGAACGCCGGGACTAGGTGAATATATGACAGTGCTCACCCGCCGACCCCACCACCGATCATGACTCGAGTATAAGCCGAGAGGGGCACTTTCAGCCCAAAAATTTGGGCTGAAAATCTCGGCTTATACTCGAGTATATACGATAATTTCTTTTAGAAAAAAAAAAATCACATGGACGCAGGTTAGTCAGAGTTTTGGGCCCCTGCAATAAAGCTGCCCCCACTGTGACCTCCAAAGCAATCCACCTCCATAATGAATGGTTTGCAGAAAACACTGCAAAGCGTTAAGATGACAAGGTTGAACTCCATCAGTTTTGGCCTGCACCTTCCCAGGGTCCATCTTAAACCTTTCTGCTGATGAGATAAATCCGAAAAATGAAATTTCCTGAAGAGAAAAAACATTTTGTTAATTTAGTAATGAGTCCAAACCTGGCGAGAAAATTAGGGAGGTGCGATGGGCATTTATTAACCCCTTCATGACCCAGTCTATTTTGACCTTAATATGCAATAAAACCTGGCACTCAACTTATATTTGGAAGTGAATTTATTTTCAGCAACAAATTTTGTTGCTGAAAATAAATTCACTTCCAAATATAAGTTGAGTGCCAGGTTTCATTACATATTACTAAGGTGTTGGAACCTACCTGAGCACCAGGGGCGGACTGGGCCAGGTGGCAGGAGTGCATATGCCCCCCGGGCCGGTGCCTGAGCAGCTGCACAGGGCCGCTGGAGGACCAGCAGCGATTTTAATACATAGCGCGCTGCATCCCTCCAGCCGGCCCTTTAAAACTAAGCCAGGTCCTGTGTGCGCGTAGTGCCCGCGCTGATAAGTGCCGCGGCGGCCCACGCTAGTGCGCGAGCACGGCCGCGGTCCTAGTTCCTGCGCGTGCTCGTCTGCTGCCCGTGTCAGCGCGGGCAAGCAGGAGACCACGCGCGCACATTTGAAAAGGCCGGCGCGCATAGGACGCCTCCACCTGACTGTCTGACGCTGGCCGGCCTGTACCAGCGTCAGAGAAGACTGCTCACCAATGCCTGGGAATCGATCCTCTTCACTGCCGACGCTGGAGAGGACCCGACACACCTCAGCCCTTCGTCCTCCCGACCTCCCCCCCCCCCCCCCCCCCCAATCTCAGGGACCTGGGTGAGTCCCAAGATGATTTTTTAATGTATATACAGCAGTTGCAGCTATATAATGTGTATAGGCTGCTATATATACTTTATATAGGTGATACTGCTGTATATAATCACTATACCACTAAAATGTATGTATAGCAGCCTATATCTTATATAGGTGACACTGCAGTATGTGTGTATACATACTGTATATACAGTATACTGTACACACACATGTATGTATACACATATATGTACATGTATACACAGCAGTACCACCTATATAACGTATATACACATCAGTAGCAGTGTTACCTATATAAGATGTAGACTGCTATACATACATTATATAGGTAGTATAGTGATTATATACATCAGTATCACCTATATAATGTATATTTAGTAGTCTATACACATTATATAGGCAATACCGCTACTGATGTGTATATAGGTGATACTGCTGTGTATATATGTCGTTATATAGGCGATACTGGTGTGTGTGTATGTGTATACACACACACGTACATATATACACAACAGTATCACCTATATATAACATATACACATTAGTAGCAGTATTGCCTATATAATGTATATAGACTGCTGTATACATGATATATAGGTGATACTATCATATACAGCAGTAGCAGTATCGCCTATATATCGTGTATTCAACGTTTCAATCATTTTATTTTTTCAGTTTCATCTATATAATGTGTGTACACCAGTCACAGTATCACATACAATATATAGGTGATACTACAACTATATACATCAGTCGCAGTGTCAACTATATATTGTATATACAGTAGCTTCAATGTGATATATATTCAGCAGTCGCGGTGTCTCCTATGTACATCAGCCTCTGTGTCTCTTACGTGATGTATGCATCACAACATAGCATAATGTTGTCCTAATTACCGTATATTGTAGAGATGTGTGTGTGTATATATTTTTTGAATATATATATATATATATATATCGATAAAGATGGAAGGAGGAACGCACTCACAGGAGGTCCGATGCAGGTAACTTTTATTATAACGTGTGATACATCTTCACGGCTGGGGGTGCTGGAAAGGGAGTGTGGCTGTGCAGGACAACAGCTGTTCCGCGCTTGGCTGGCGCTTCAACAGGTCCGTGAGAATGTCTGCAGGAACGCTGAGTGAAATAGGGTCAGGTGTGGCGAGGGCCCGTCCCTCCCGCCCACTTCCCCCCCCCCCGTGCGATTCCGCCTCCACCTCACCATGTTGACAAGATAAAACATACTTTAAAAACAATACACTAGATTTTACAATAAATGTCAAAACAAAAGGAAACATAGCGCACTGTTCTAATGTAGAAAAGAATCCTCTAGCAAGACAAGACTTTTTCCATTCTAATACGGAGTTCCGCACTGACGATAATAAACTATGGGCTATTATGGGACTCATAACTAATTATTAAAGTGGGCAAAAGGATCAGCTATAAAAGCTACAGAAAGATGGACATGTCCACCCTATCATTAAAACCTAAAGGGCCCATCGCCTGTGGCTATATAATCCATCTAGCTTCTTTCTGTAGAAGCATATTAATAATAATAATAATAATAATTTTATTTATATAGCGCCAACATATTCCGCAGCGCTTTACAACTTATAGAGGGGACTTATACAGACAACAGACATTACAGCATAACAGAAATCACAGTTCAAAACAGATACCAGGAGGAATGAGGGCCCTGCTCGCAAGCTTACAAACTATGAGGAAAAGGGGAGACACGAGAGGTGGATGGTAACAATTGCTTTAGTTATTTGGACCAGCCATAGTGTAAGGCTCGGGTGTTCATGTAAAGCTGCATGAACCAGTTAACTGCCTAAGTATGTAACAGTACAGACACAGAGGCTATTAACTGCATAAAGTGTATGAGAACATGATGGAGGAACGTGATTATGTTGTTGTTTTTTATTAATAGGCCACACAGGGATAATTAGGTTAATGCGTTGAGGCGGTAGGCCAATCTGAACAAATGAGTTTTTAGTGCACGCTTAAAACTGTGGGGATTGGGGATTAATCGTATTAACCTAGGTAGTGCATTCCAAAGAATCGGCGCCGCACGTGTAAAGTCTTGGAGACGGGAGTGGGAGGTTCTGATTATTGAGGATGCTAACCTGAGGTCATTAGCAGAGCGGAGGGCACGGGTAGGTTGGTAGACTGAGACCAGAGAGGAGATGTAGGGTGGTGCTGAGCCATGGAGTGCTTTGTGGATGAGGGTAGTAGTTTTGTACTGGATTCTGGATTGGATGGGTAGCCAGTGTAATGACTGGCACAAGGTAGAGGCATCGGTGTAACGGTTGGCGAGGAATATGATCCTGGCAGCAGCATTCAGGACAGATTGGAGCGGGGAGAGTCTGGTAAAAGGTAGGCCAATTAGTAGAGAGTTACAATAGTCCAGACGAGAATGAATAAGTGAGACAGTAAGAGTTTTTGCAGAGTCGAAAGTAAGAAAAGGGCGAATTCTACATATTATGTAGATCGCCCCCTCTTTTAGGTAGGGTGACTTTATCTATGCCTGCAAACGTTAGGATATTAGGATCTCCACCATGTCTATCCCGAACGTGTTCAATTAAGCGGGGTACACCTTTGCCCGTTGAAATGGTATTACAATATTCGCGGAAACGCATGTATAGGCACCTGATTGTCTTGCCAATGTAAAAGCGTCCACACGGACAATACATTACATAAACAACGTATTTGGTTTTACATGTTATGAAGGAATTAACTGTATGTTTAATCGGTCCGATATTAAAGTGCCGTCCTGTTAGATGGTTTTTGCAATATGCGCAATGGCCGCAACGAAAGTTCCCTTTCGGTGCGCCTGATTTCAGCCAATTATTGCACTCGCCCGGTAAACGGTTACGCACTAAAATGTCCCTCAAATTTGTGCTACGTTTGATATCAAGGGACCCTAGTAAGAAGCTAGATGGATTATACAGTCACAGGCGATGGGCCCTTTAGGTTTTAATGATAGGGTGGACATGTCCATCTTTCTGTAGCTTTTATAGCTGATCCTTTTGCCCACTTCAATAATTAGTTATGAGTCCCATAATAGCCCATAGTTTATTATCGTCAGTGCGGAACTCCGTATTAGAATGGAAAAAGTCTTGTCTTGCTAGAGGATTCTTTTCTACATTAGAACAGTGCGCTATGTTTCCTTTTGTTTTGACATTTATTGTAAAATCTAGTGTATTGTTTTTAAAGTATGTTTTATCTTGTCACATGGTGAGGTGGAGGCGGAATCGCACGGGGGGGAAGTGGGCGGGAGGGACGGGCCCTCGCCACACCTGACCCTATTTCACTCAGCGTTCCTGCAGACACTCTCACGGACCTGTTGAAGCGCCAGCCAAGCGCGAAACAGCTGTTGTCCTGCACAGCCACACTCCCTTTCCAGCACCCCCGGCCGTGAAGATGTATCACACGTTATAATAAAAGTTACCTGCATCGGACCTCCTGTGAGTGCGTTCCTCCTTCCATCTTTATCGATACTTATTACTGGATTTCTTCTGTGGAGCTCGGCACCCAGGATTGGAGACCATGGCCAGCTAAGCGCAGGTGAGCGGTTCCCCACCACACTTTCTGCAGACTGTTGGTGCGGTCCGACTTTCTTTCTTTTTTACATGGACATTATTGCCTTTAGGACCTAGCACACAGTCTTTCCAGGTGGGTGTACATAGCCACCGTGCATTGTTACAGCAGCATAAACGGACTGAAAGAGTAATATACTCCAAACAATCCATATACTCCGTAGATTACTATGGAGGGCCAGGCCATCAAAACAGGGTTACAAGCCGGCCGGGAGGACGTGTCTAATTATTTTAGGGAGTGTGAGCTAGCGGACGAGATTACTACACTGAGTACAAAGTCTTTGGAATACAAAATGTCAAATTTAACAGAAAAAGAAACAAGGTTATTTTGGACCAATAATTCCCTGAAGTCGTATGTTGAAAGTGGCAGAGTGCCTCGAGGACTCAGGGTATGGAAAGACATAGTGCACTTTACTACTGATCCCACGTTTAGAACTGAATGGGAAGCCATCATGTTAAAATGCTCCCAAGAGTTACTTCAACTGGTATTGAAATCCAATATGCACAGCTATGCACAAATAAATATTGATCTGATCAAAACCCAGGACGAATTAAAAAATAGACTTACTGAAAATCAATGGGCACAATTTAATAAGAAACTCGATATGAAAATGATCCCCATTCAAGCAGAGATCAAGGCCCGTAAAAGGGACAAATTCATACGGGACAAAAACGATTTTGAAAATGGGCATGTGTTTACATGGAACAAACAACCTAATAATGAAAATAGGGGCCCCAGCCGGTCTGGTAATAATAAAAACAGGAACAGAAAACGTAGACAGTTCCCCAAAAGGGACTATTATACCACCGAATCCGACTCTAGTCTCAGCGAAAGCGCAGCGGCATCCATAAATTCAGAAAATGACTTTCCTATGGAAAAAGACAACATTCGATCAGGTTCCCCTTTAGGAGGAGGACAAGACGAGGAGGAAGAAGGAGGAGGAAACTACGATCTGCGCCGCAAGAGAAAGAAAGTGTCATGGAGGGGGAGACGCCAGCGTTAGTCACTGAACAACACGTATTAAACTTAACTGAGCATGTTTTACGGTCTGACCATTTGTCTTTATTGAGTAAAGGATTGTCATATTGCGTTCCAGAAGAATTTAATTTGACTGATTTTAAAATCGATTTATTCAAGGCTACCCGAAAAATGCATCTGCACAAGGCTTTTCTTCCTTCTAATAAGACTGAGTCGGTAACAAGCCTGAAGGAGGGCGAGAAACCAGTTACGATTGGCCCATTAGGTTTTCTGGCCGGAATGGGTTTACAATCTTTAGCAGACTTCAGGAATGATGGGGCACTATTGCTGAGTTTGACGGATGATTCTGCCACTACTACAGACATTCCTATTTTACCCACAGCACCCTTTGTAGGGGGTGTTCCATCCAGATACATGCCACCTATTTCCCCAGGGAATGTGATCGACCTCTTCGAAACATTGGTCACAAAAGATGTTGAGGCGTTGCTATATGCTAATGCACCCTCCAATTTGTCCAATATGGAACGTAAGGTATTGAGAGAAATTTCGAAGTGGTCCGATACAGTAATAAGACAAGCAGATAAGGGAGGAAAAATTGTGCTGATCCCTAAGAATTTATATCTAAAGGAAGCCTATAGGCAATTAGCTGATGAGAGCACATACATCAGATTACCACAAGATCCCACACAAAAATTTAAAGGGTCACTACAAGCTTTTTTGAAAAATTCTGTAGAAGTAGGCATTATCACACAAAACAAAGCTGAGAAGCTGCTGCCGGAGTTCCCCATCAAGCCCCATTGGTATTATGTCCCCAAAATCCACAAGTCTGAGACCAACCCACCCGGACGCCCCATAGTTTCCGGGGTGGGATCTTTAACGGAACCCCTGTCAAAATATATCGACTGGTTACTTCGGCCCATATTGAATAGTGTTCCATCGTATCTTAAAGATACCGATGCTTTTTTAAAATCTATCAAACAATTTCAATGGCAAACAGGGTTCGCTTTAGCGTCAGTAGACGTATCTAATTTATACACCAAGATCCCCCAAAAGTTGGGGGTGGACTCTATTAGAGTTATTTTGGAGTCCACTGATCGGTCTCAGACATTTATTGACTTTGTGTGCGGGGGCCTGCAATTTATTTTGACGCACAATGCGTTTACCTTTCGAGATGTGTGGTATAAGCAGGTTACCGGGACTGCAATGGGGACTCCGGCAGCATGCACCTTCGCTAACTTGTTTTTAAGCCTCTTCGAGGAAAAGTACATCTATGCAGCACAGAATGTGTACTTCAAGCATATAAAATATTACAGAAGATATGTTGATGACATGATTTTTGTGTGGGACGGCCCCGAACAGACATTCACCTCCTTTGTCTCTTATTTGAATGACAACCAAATGAACATGTCCTTCACTTCTGAATTTAGTGGCTTCAGTCTCAATTTTCTGGATGTTACCGTTGAGGCAACAAGTGGTACTTTAAGTACAACATTGTATAGGAAACCAGTGGCAACCAACTCTCTACTTCATTATAACAGTTATCATCCTCCACATGTCAAACGATCCCTCCCATACAGCCAACTTCTACGTGTAAATAGAACTAATAGCACACAAGAAGGGGCTACGGTAGTCTAATGAATTAATACATAGGCTAGAGGATAGAGGTTACCCTGCTAAACTGTTACGTGAAGCAAGAGAAAAATCCGTTAGTAACAATATAAACAGCAATAGGGGTACGTCTGCAGGCAAACGTTTTAATTTCAGTTTTCAATTTAGCCCAATTGATGGTTTTATACGCAGTGCCATACGCAAGAACTGGCATATTCTCGAAAAAGATAGAGACCTTGTTGATATTGTGAAAAGGGGTCCCTTGATATCAAACAAACGTAGCACAAATTTGAGGGACATTTTAGTGCGTAACCGTTTACCGGGCGAGTGCAATAATTGGCTGAAATCAGGCGCACCGAAAGGGAACTTTCGTTGCGGCCATTGCGCATATTGCAAAAACCATCTAACAGGACGGCACTTTAATATCGGACCGATTAAACATACAGTTAATTCCTTCATAACATGTAAAACCAAATACGTTGTTTATGTAATGTATTGTCCGTGTGGACGCTTTTACATTGGCAAGACAATCAGGTGCCTATACATGCGTTTCCGCGAATATTGTAATACCATTTCAACGGGCAAAGGTGTACCCCACTTAATTGAACACGTTCGGGATAGACATGGTGGAGATCCTAATATCCTAACGTTTGCAGGCATAGATAAAGTCACCCTACTAAAAAGAGGGGGCGATCTACATAATATGCTTCTACAGAAAGAAGCTAGATGGATTATACAGTCACAGGCGATGGGCCCTTTAGGTTTTAATGATAGGGTGGACATGTCCATCTTTCTGTAGCTTTTATAGCTGATCCTTTTGCCCACTTCAATAATTAGTTATGAGTCCCATAATAGCCCATAGTTTATTATCGTCAGTGCGGAACTCCGTATTAGAATGGAAAAAGTCTTGTCTTGCTAGAGGATTCTTTTCTACATTAGAACAGTGCGCTATGTTTCCTTTTGTTTTGACATTTATTGTAAAATCTAGTGTATTGTTTTTAAAGTATGTTTTATCTTGTCACATGGTGAGGTGGAGGCGGAATCGCACGGGGGGGGAAGTGGGCGGGAGGGACGGGCCCTCGCCACACCTGACCCTATTTCACTCAGCGTCCCTGCAGACACTCTCACGGACCTGTTGAAGCGCCAGCCAAGCGCGAAACAGCTGTTGTCCTGCACAGCCACACTCCCTTTCCAGCACCCCCGGCCGTGAAGATGTATCACACGTTATAATAAAAGTTACCTGCATCGGACCTCCTGTGAGTGCGTTCCTCCTTCCATCTTTATCGATACTTATTACTGGATTTCTTCTGTGGAGCTCGGCACCCAGGATTGGAGACCATGGCCAGCTAAGCGCAGGTGAGCGGTTCCCCACCACACTTTCTGCAGACTGTTGGTGCGGTCCGACTTTCTTTCTTTTTTACATGGATATATATATTATATAGAGAGAGAGTGTAGAGATGTTTGTATAGTGTAGAGATGTTTATATAGTATGGCGCTATGTATATAGTGTGGAATTCACACTATATATACACTGCTGCCACATCTCTACACTATCTACTATATAATTGTCTAAGGGTCACTTCCGTCTGTCTGTCACGGATATTCATTGGTTGCGGCCTCTGTCATGGAATCCAAGTTTCTGATTGGTCTCGCCAGCTGCCTGTCATGGCTGCCGCGACCAATCAGCGACGGGCACAGTCCGATTAGTCCCTCCCTACTCCCCTGCAGTCAGTGCCCGGCGCCCGCTCCATATTCCCCGCAGTCACCGCACACAGGGTTAATGCCAGCGGTAACGGACCGCGTTATGCCGCGGGTAACTCACTCCGCTACCGCCGCTATTAACCCTGTGTGACCAAGTTTTTACTATTGACGCTGCCTATGCAGCGTCAATAGTAAAAACATCTAATGTTAAAAATAATTTAAAAAAAATAAAAAGTCATTATATACTCCCCTTCCGCCGCCTTTCCCACTCCTCGCGACGCTCCGGTGACCGGTCCATGCAAGTGGCAGGTTCCGTTGGCAAGGATGGTCTGCGAGAAGGACCTGCCGTGATGTCACGGTCATGTGACCACGACGTCATCACGGGTCCTGCGCGAGAAGGACCTGCGATGACGTCACGGTCAAGTGACTGCGACGTCATCACACCCTGGGACCGGAAGCTGCCGCCTGCACGGCACACAGGCGACAGAACTACAAGGGACCCCTCGGAAGGTGAGTATATGTTTATTTTTGATTTTTTAACCTGTGACATACATGGCTGGGCAATATGCTACGTAGCTGGGCAATATACTACATGGCTCTGTGGTGTATACTACGTCGCTGTGCAATATACTACGTGGCTCTGCTGTATACTACGTCACTGGGCAATATACTACGTGGCTGGGCAATATACTACGTGGCTGGGCAATATGCTACGTGGCTGGGCAATATACTACGTGGCTCTGTGCTGTATACTACATCGCTGTTCAATATACTATGTGGCTCTGTGCTGTATACTATGTCCCTGTGCAATATACTACGTGGCTCTGTGCTGTATACTACGTGGCTGGGCAATATACTACGTGGCTCTGCTGTATACTACGTGGCTGGGCAATATACTACATGGCTCTGTGCTGTATACTACGTGGCTGGGCAATATACTACGTGGCTCTGTGCTGTATACTACGTGGCTGGGCAATATACTACGTGGCTAGGCAATATACTATGTGGCTGGGCAATATACTATGTGGCTGGGCAATATACTACGTCACTGGGCAATATACTACGTGGCTGGGCAATATACTACGTGGACATGCATATTCTAGAATACCCGATGCGTTAGAATCGGGCCACCATCTAATATAATATATACACCGCTCTATATTCCTTAACACGGTATATAATATGCCTCTGTGTATATAATAGATTGTAGTATACCGTATAAACTCATGTATAAGTCGAGTTTTTCAGCATATTTTTTTTTGTCCTGAAAACACCCCCCTCGGCTTATTACACGAGTCATTGTCCCAGAAAAACGGAGGGGGAGCAGCGAGTCACAGAATATTCCAGTGCCGTGAATATTCATTTCTCTTATAGCATTCACAGCCACAGCCGCCGGCTTCCAGAACACATCCTACTTACCTTCCCTGCGCTCCCTCGCTGCATCTTGTTCCGGCGCCAGCAGCTCTTCAGGCCGAGTGATCATGTGTCTGCCTCTCATTAAGGTAATGAGTATTCACCCCTCTCCACTCCCATAGGCGTGGGTAAATATTCATTACCTTAATGAGTGGGGGACACGTGATCACCCAGCCACAGGAGCTGCTGGCACCAAAACGAGATGCTGCGAGGGCATGCAGGGAAGGTAAGTAGGATGTGTTTTTTGTTTTTTTTATCGGAACCATGCATACATGAACAAGGAAGGAGACATGCATACAAGGATGGGGATAAGGAGCTAAGGAGCCCATGCAGACAAGGATGGGGATAAGGAGCCATGCATACAAAGATGGGGATGAGGAGCCATGCATACAAGGACGGGGATAAGGAGCCATGCATACAAGGACTGGGATAAGGAGCTCATGCAGACAAGGATGGGGATAAGGAGCCATGCATACAAAGACGGGGATGAGGAGCCATGCGGACGGGGACGGGGGAGCCATGCAGACAAGGATGGGGATGAGGAGCTATGCATACAAGGACTGGGATAAGGAGCAATGCATACAAGGACAGGGATGGGGGAGCCATGCAGACAAGGATGGGGATAAGGAGTCATGCATGCAAGGACTTAGATAAGGAGCAATGCATACAAGGACAGGGATGGGGGGACCATGCATACAAGGACAGGGATGAGGAGCTATGCATACAAGGACGGGGATAAGGAGCCATGCATACAGGGACAGGGGAGCCATGCATACAAGGACGGGGATGTGGGGACAATGCATACCTGGCTTATACTCGACTCAATAAGCTTTCCCAGTTTTTTTCTGGCAAAATTAGGTGCCTCGGCATATACTTGGGTCGACTTATACTCAAGTATATCCGGTATATTGTGGAGCTGTGTATACTTCTACTGTCCTGCATAAATGGTGTAATTCTCAGTATCTATTCTTATTATGTATGTGTGTGTATCTGTCTATCTATCACTCCGATTAATTGTGAGAAAAGTAGCGTACTCCTTATTGGCCCATGAGGCAACGTTTCGGATCCATAACTGCACATTTCTCTGATATGGAAGTGAAATGTTGCCACATGGACTAATATAGTGTATAAAAAAAAAATCGGTTCCATTTTCTTCCACAAAAGTAGTACGATTATCTTCTCACTTGCTGTCCGTGTGCAGTCGTTTTTTTTTTCTCAGCAGATGTTGCAGTCTGATACACGGCGAGTCAGACCATTGAGAAGATGGAAAAATTAATTTCTCCGTCTCCTCCACACTTGTGCTGCGAGAGCATTGGAGCACGGACACTCGGATCATGCTCACAGCAGAGCAAGAGCCAAGTATCATTGGCAGATCACATCCAATGCCATATGCTAGTGTTATTCCACCCTAATGAGCGCCTGTATTAAAGGGAACCTGTCACCCCTCCCCCCCCCCCCCCGGCATTTTTAACTAAAAAAGCCACCTTGTGCAGCTCTAAAGCTGCATTCTGTGAAGGTGGCTCTTTTAGTTCTGGTCCCTTCCAACGCTGA
The DNA here is from genome assembly GCF_051348905.1 of Ranitomeya variabilis. Lineage (NCBI taxonomy): Eukaryota > Metazoa > Chordata > Amphibia > Anura > Dendrobatidae > Ranitomeya > Ranitomeya variabilis. The sequence continues at coordinate 231,000,006 of NC_135237.1, forward strand.
AGTAATCGTTTTTAGAATTTGCCTGTCATACCTGTAGTTTGTCAGGGGGGCATGTCTTTTCCCCCCTGACACAAACGCCTCCCTCAGTACTCTGTGTGCCAGGCGCCACCTCCTCTTCCTTCATTAGCGTCTCCAGCGCCTGCGCTGTAAGTTTTTTTAGGGCATGCGCAGCTTGCGCTGCCCTTCCAACTTACAACGCAGGCGCCGGGGGCACTAATGAAGGAGAGGAGGAGGCGCCTGGCTCCGGAGCAGATACTGCTGGGCGGCAGGAGGAGCGCTTGTCCCCTGTGAGGGAGATGGCACCTCTGCTGTGAGTCCTCTGCAGAGCGGTCACTGGGCGCTGTGCTCCTCAGTCCTCTGCCATCCTCTGGGCTCTCCTCATCCCCAGGGTGTCCCTGATGCCTGCCTGTGGTGTAAAGAGCTCCATGTAAATGGACCTGTGTTCGATCATGCGCACTGCGGCGCCATTCACATGTGGCTCTTCAAATAACGCCTTTAAGAGGAGTGTTGAAGGGCAGTACAAAGTATAGCAAAATTCACTGATCAGGATGGGAAGTGTTATAGTATGTGGGCTGGTGGGGTTTGTGTGGCAGGGCTGGTTTTTTTTGTCCCAGTCCGGCCCTGTGTGTGTGATTATACAGTGTGTGCGTGAGATTATACAGTGAGGCTGTGTGTGAGATTATACAGTGGGGCTGTGCGTGAGATTATACAGTGGGGCTGTGCCTGTCATTATACAGTGGGGCTGTGCGTGTCATTATACAGTGGGGCAGTGCGTGTCATTATACAGTGGGGCTGTGCGTGTCATTATATAGTGGGGCTGTGCCTGTCATTATACAGTGGGGCTGTGCCTGTCATTATACAGTGGGGCCGTGCGTGTGTGTGTCACTATACAGTGGGGCTGTGTGTGTGTCATTAATTATACAGTAGGGTTGTGCGTGTGTGTGTGTCATTATACAGTGAGGCTGTGCTTGTCATTATACAGTGGGGCTGTGCCTGTCATTATACAGTGGGGCTGTGCCTGTCATTATACAGTGGAGCTGTGCGTGTCATTATACAGTGGGGCTGTGCCTGTCATTATACAGTGGGGCTGTGCCTGTCATTATACAGTGGGGCTGTGCGTGCGTGTGTGTGTCACTATACAGTGGGGCTGTGTGTGTCATTAATTATACAGTAGGGTTGTGCGTGTGTGTGTCATTATACAGTGAGGCTGAGCTTGTCATTATACAGTGGGGCTGTGCCTGTCATTATACAGTGGGGTTGTGTGTGTGACTGTCACTGTATACAGTAGGACTGTGTGTGTGTGTGTGTTATATATATATATAATATATATTCATTCGCATGCTTGCAGTCACAAGACCACCTGTTCCCGGCGCCGGCACCAGAGAATCCTCACAGTGTGCACGATATGGGGATTCACACACAGTGACTTTAGACATGTAGCTTAAGATCCGACAACCCCTTTAAAGATGGGCCGCGACTCATGGGCCACTGCTGTGTGGTTGCCCCCCAGGCTAAAATTTGCCAGCCAGCCCCTGCTGAGCACCACATGTCGAATGCTGTGCACACGTTTATCTACTAAGTTATATTTTGACCTTAATGACCTGGCCGTTTTTTGCAATTCTGACCAGTGTCCCTTTATGAGGTAATAACTCAGGAACGCTTCAACGGATCCTAGCAATTCTTAGGTTGTTTTTTTCGCGACATATTGGGCTTCATGTTAGTGGTAAATTTAGGTTGATAATTTTTGCGTTTATTTGTGAAAAAAATGGAAATTTGGCAAAAATTTTGAAAATTTCGCAATTTTGAAATTTTTAATTTTTATTCTGTTAAACGAGAGAGTTATGTGACACAAAATAGTTAATAAATAACATTTCCCACATGTTTACTTTACATCAGCACAATCTGGAAAAAAAATTTATTTGACCAGCGATTTCTCATTTTTACAACGAAATAAACAAAACCATTTTTTTTAGGGACCACCTCACATTTGAAGTCAGTTTGAGGGGTCTATATGGCTAAAAATACCCAAAAGTGACACCATTCTAAAAACTGCACCCCTCACGGTACTCAAAACCACATTCAAGAAGTTTATTAACCCTTCAGGTGCTTCACAGCAGCAGAAACAAGAAGGAAAAAATTAACATTTAACTTTTAAGTCACAAAAATGATTTTTAGCAACAATGTTTTTATTTTCCCAAGGGTAAAAGGAGAAACTGGACCCCAAAAGTTATTGTACAATTTGTCCTGAGTACGCCGATACCCCATATGTGTGGGGGAACCACTGTTTGGGCGCATGACAGGGCTCGGAAGGGAAGGAGCGCCATTTGAATTTTTCAATGAAAAATTGGCTCCAATCTTTAGCGGACACCATGTCGCATTTGGAGAGCCCCTGTGTGCCTAAAGATTGGAGCTCCCCCACAAGTGACCCTATTTTGTAAACTAAACCCCCCCAAGGAGCTTATCTAGATGCATAGTGAGCACTTTGAACCCCTAGGTGCTTCACAAATTGATCCGTAAAAATGAAAAAGTACTTTTTTTCACAAAAAATTTCTTTTAGCCTCAATTTTTTCATTTTCACGTCGGCAACAGGATAAAATGGATCCTAAAATGTGTTGGGCAATTTATCCTGAGTACTCCGATACCTTATATGTGGTCACAAACCACTGTTTGTGCACACGGCAAGGCTCGGAAGGGATGGAGCGCCATTTGACTTTTAAATGAAAAATTAGCTCCAATTGTTAGCGGACACCATGTGCGTTTGGAGAGCCCCTGTGTGCCTAAACAATGGAGATCCCTCACAAATGACCCCATTTTGGAAACTAGACCCCCCAAGGAACGTATCTAGATGCATAGTGAGCACTTTGAACCCCCAGGTGCTTCACAAACTGATCCGTAAAAATGAAAAAGTACTTTTTCTTTCACAAAAATTTTTTAGCCTCAATTTGTTCATTTCCACATGGGCAACAGGATAAAAGGGATCCTAAAATTTATTGGGCAATTTTTCCTGAGTACACTGATACCTCACATATGGGGGTAAACCACTGTTTGGGCACACAGTAAGGCTCGGAAGGGAAGGAGCGCCATTTGACTTTTTGAATGAAAAATTAGCTCCAAACGTTAGCGGACACCAAGTCGCGTTTGGAGATCCCCTGTGTGCCTAAACATTGGAGCTCCCCCACAAGGGACCCCATTTTTGAAACTAGACCTCCCATGGAACTAATCTAGATGTGTGGTGAGCAGTTTGAACCCCCAAGTGCTTCACAGAAGTTTATAACGCAGAGCCGTGCAAATAAAAAATCATTTTTCTTTCCTCAAAAATTATTTTTTAGCCCGCAATTTTTTATTTTCACAAGGGTAACAGGAGAAATTGGACCCCAAAAATTGTTGTCCAGTTTGTCCTGAGTACACTGATACCCCACATGTGGGGGGGAACCACTGTTTAGGCACACGTCAGGGCTCGGAAGGGAAGTAGAGACGGTTTGAAATGCAGACTTTGATGGAATGGTCTGCGGGCGTCACGTTGCGTTTGCAGAGCGCCTGATGTGCCTAAACAGTAGAAACCCCCCACAAGTGACCTCATTTTGGAAACTAGACCCCCCAAGGAACTTAACTAGATGTGTGGTGAGCACTTTGATCCCCCAAGTGCTTCGCAGAAATTTATAACTCTGAGCAGTGAAAATAAAAAATCTTTTTTTTCCACAAAAATAAGTTTTTAGCCCCCCATTTTTTTTATTTTCCCAAGGGTAACAGGAGAAATTAGACCCCCAAAGTTGTTGTGCAATTTTTCCTGAGTACGGCGATAACACATGTTTGGGTAAACCACTGTTTAGGCGCACGTTGGGACTCGGATGGGAGGGAGCACCATTTGACTTTTTGAACGCAAGATTGGCTGAAAATCAATGGTGGCACCATGTCGTGTTTGGAGACCCCTGATGTGCCTAAACAGTGGAAACCCCTCGATTCTAACTCCAACACTAGCCCCAACACACCCCTAACCATAACCCTAACCACAAGCCTAACCCTAACCCCAACACACCCCGAACCCTAATCTTAACCCTATTTCCAACCCTAACCCTAATTCTAATCCTAAGGCTATGTGCCCACGTTGCGGATTCATGTGAGGATTTTTCTGCACAGTTTTTGAAAAATCCGCAGGTAAAGCGCACTGCATTTTACCTGCGGATTGACCACGGATTTCCAGTGTTTTTTGTGCGGATTTCACCTGCGGATTCCTATTGAACAGGTGTAAAACGCTGCGGAATCCGCACAAAGAATTGAGTGCAGAAAATACAACGCAGCGTTTCTGCGTGGTATTTTCCTCACCATGGGCACAGCAGGATTTGATTTTCCATAGGTTTACTTGGTACTGTAAACGTGATGGAAAACTGCTACGAATCCGCAGCGGCCAATCCGCTCCGGATCCGCAGCCAAATCCGCACAGTGTGCACATAGCCTAATTCTAACCCTAACCCTAAGGCTACTTTCACACTAGCGTCGGTACGAGGCGGTCACCATGCGTCGGCCCGACGTACCGACGCACGTTGTGAAATAAATGCACAACGGGAGCAGCGGATGCAGTTTTTCAACGCATCCGCTGCCCCATTGTAATGTCCGGGGAGGAGGGGGCAGAGTTTCGGCCACGCATGCGCGGTCGAAAATGGCGGACATGACGCACAAAAAAAGTTACATGTAATTTTTTTGTGCCGACGGTCCGCCAAAACACGACGCAACCGTCGCAATGCATCGCTAATGCAATTCTATGGAGAAAAAACGCATCCTGCGGGCAACTTTGCAGGATGCGGTTTTTCTCAAAAACGACGCATTGCGACGGCCATCACAAAACGCTAGTGTGAAAGTAGCCTAACCCTAGCCTTAACTCTAGCCCTAACCCTAGCCCTAACCCTAGTTCTAACCCTAACCCTAGTGGAAAAATAAAAGTAAATATTTTTTCTTTATTTTATTATTGTCCCTACCTATGGGGGTGATAAAGGGGGGGGGGTTATTTATTATTTTTTTTATTTTGATCGCTGTGATAGAACCTATCACAGCGATCAAAATGTACCTGGATCGAATCTGCCAGCCGGCAGATTCGGCGGGCGCACTGCGCATGCGCACACCATTTTGGAAGGTGGCGGCGCCCATGGAGCAGACGGACGGACACCGGAGGTTGGTAAGTATGAGGGGGGGATCGGACAGCGGGGGGGCAGGTCGGACTGCGTGGGGAGCGGACAGGAGGATGGGGAAGCGGAGAACAGCAGATGACAGGATGGAGGATGGTGGGGACGAGATCGGTGGCGGGGGGCAGACTGCGATCTCCAGCCATGGCTGATGCTATTGCAGCATCGGGCATGGCTGGATTGTAATCAGGGGCTGACTGGCAAATTTTGGCCTGGGGGGCAAGCACACAGTAGTGGCCCATGAGTAGGTGCTTATCCTTAAAGGGGTTGTCGGATCTTATGCTACATGTCTACAGACACTATGTGTGAATCCTCATATCATGCGCACTGTGCGCTCTGAAGATTCTCTGGTGCCGGCAACAGGTGGTCTTGTGACTGCAAGCATGCAATATATACACTCACCGGCCACTTTATTAGGTACACCTGTCCAACTTCTTGTTAACACTTAATTTCTAATTAGCCAATCACATGGCGGCAACTCAGTGCATTTAGGCATGTAGACATGGTCAAGACAATCTCCTGCAGTTCAAACCGAGCATCAGTATGGGGAAGAAAGGTGATTTGAGTGCCTTTGAACGTGGCATGGTTGTTGGTGCCAGAAGGGCTGGTCTGAGTATTTCAGAAACTGCTGATCTACTGGGATTTTCACGCACAACCATCTCTAGGGTTTACAGAGAATGGTCCGAAAAAGAAAAAAAATCCAGTGAGCGGCAGTTCTGTGGGCGGAAATGCCTTGTTGATGCCAGAGGTCAGAGGAGAATGGGCAGACTGGTTCGAGCTGATAGAAAGGCAACAGTGACTCAAATCGCCACCCGTTACAACCAAGGTAGGCCTAAGAGCATCTCTGAACGCACAGTGCGTCGAACTTTGAGGCAGATGGGCTACAGCAGCAGAAGACCACACCGGGTACCACTCCTTTCAGCTAAGAACAGGAAACTGAGGCTACAATTTGTACAAGCTCATCGAAATTGGACAGTAGAAGATTGGAAAAACGTTGCTTGGTCTGATGAGTCTCGATTTCTGCTGCGACATTCGGATGGTAGGGTCAGAATTTGGCGTAAACAACATGAAAGCATGGATCCATCCTGCCTTGTATGGAGCATCTTTGGGATGTGCAGCCGACAAATCTGCAGCAACTGTGTGATGCCATCATGTCAATATGGACCAAAATCTCTGAGGAATGCTTCCAGCACCTTGTTGAATCTATGCCACGAAGAATTGAGGCAGTTCTGAAGGCAAAAGGGGGTCCAACCCGTTACTAGCATGGTGCACCTAATAAAGTGGCCGGTGAGTGTATATTCCCAGCCACATTTCGACTAGACTGTTTTGGGCCTTGTTCAATAGTACAGTTGCATTAGGCCATGTAAGTCTAGTCGACATGTGACCGCATGTATGCAAATCACAAACTTACAGCCACACACCCGCCAAATGACCACAGAACTGCGAGCAATGTGAGAAGCACAAGTCTGCAGTCCATAGAATGACACAGTGAATGCACCAATGACACATACACACGTACAGCCCCACTGTATAATGACAGACACACGCACAGCCCCACTGTATAATGACACACACACACAGCCCCACTGTATAATGACACACACAGCCCCACTGTATAATGACACACACACGCACAGCCCCACTGTATAATGACCCACACACACAGCCCCAGTGTATAATGACATGCACAGCCCCACTGTATAATGACGCGCACGCACAGCCCCACTGTATAATGACAAACACACACAGCCCCACTGTATAACGAAATACACACACCCACAGCCCCACTGTATAATGACACACACGCACAACCCCACTATATAATGACAGGCACACACATCCCCACTGTATAATGACACACACACAGCCCCACTGTATAATGACACACACACATGCACAGCCCCACTGTATAATGACATACACACACAGCCCCACTGTATAATGGCAGGCACATGCACAGCCCCACTGTATAATGACACACACGCACCACAGCCCCACTGTATAATGACACATGCACAGCCCCACTGTATAATGACACACACGCACAGCCCCACTGTATAATGACAGGCACACGCACAGCCCCACTGTATAATGACACACACAGCCTCACTGTATAATGACAGGCACACGCACAGCCGCACTGTTTAATGACAGGCACATGCACAGCCCCACTGTATAATGACACATACACACATGCACAGCACCACTGTATAATGACACACACACACACAGCCCCACTGTATAATGACATACCCACACAGCCCCACTGTATAATGACACACACGTACAGCCCCACTGTATAATGACACACACGCACAGCCCCACTGTATAATGACACACACACAGCCCCACTGTATAATGACACACACGTACAGCCCCACTGTATAATGACACACACGCACAGCCCCACTGTATAATGACACACACACAGCCCCACTGTATAATGACAGGCACACCGCACAGCCCCACTGTATAATGACAGGCACACGCACGGCCCTACTGTATAATGACACACACATGCAGCTCACACGCACGCAGCTCACACACGCACGCAGCTCACACACGCACGCAGCTCACACACACACACGCAGCTCACACACACGCAGCTCACACACACGCAGCTCACACACAACTCACACACACAGCTCACACACACACGCAGCTCTCACACACGCACAGCCCCACTGTATAATGACATACCCACACAGCCCCACTGTATGACGCACATGTACAGCCCCACTGTATAATGACACGCACACACAGCCCCACTGTATAATGACAAGCACAAGCACAGCCCCACTGTATAATGACAGGCACACGCACAGCCCCACTGTATGACACACACATGCAGCTCACACGCATTCACGCAGCTAACACACACAGCTCACACACACGCATCCAGGGTCAGACTGGGGTGTCTGGGGCCCACCAGAGGAATGGTCTCTAGGGGCCCACCCTACAGCTATATGCAAATATCTGTCATTATAGTGGAGCATCGGCTGTAAAACACCGGCAGCTGCTCCACATCTACCGTGTGCCCCAATAGCTGGGATGTATAATTACGGTAGTTTACATTAATGGGGTTCTTGGTTAAAACAAGTTATCACTGATCCATGGGCTCCACAGGATAGGTGATCGCTTAGATCCGACCATTAGAAACTGCACCGAGCGGGAGAATGGGGAAGTTTTATCCCTGACAGGACACGTTAACCCCTTCCCGACCCATGACGCCACGTAGGCGTCATGAAAACCCGTGCCAATCCGACCCATGACGCCTATGTGGCGTCATGGAATGATCGCGTCCCTGCAGATCGGGTGAAGGGGTTAACTACTATTTTACCCAATCTGCAGGGAGAGGGGGAGTGGTACTTCAGCCCAGGGGGGGTGGCTTCACCCCCCCGTGGCTACGATCGCTCTGATTGGCTGTTAAAAGTAAAACTGCCAATCAGAGCGATTTGTAATATTTCACCTAAAAAACTGGTGAAATATTACAATCCAGCCATGGCCGATGCTGCAATACCATTGGCCATGGCTGGAAAACCTGAAGTGAAACCCCCCCACCCCACCGATCGCCCCCCCAGTGCTCCGTTATGGGGTCCGGTCCCCTCCGTCCTGTGCTCCGCTCCCCCGTCCTCCTGCCTGCTCCCCCCATGCTCCTATGTCACCCCCCGGTGCTCCGACGCCCCCCCGTGCCCCGATCTCCCCCCCCCTTATACTTACCGAGGCTCCCGGTGTCGGTCCGTCTCCTCGCTGGGCGCCGCCATCTTCCAAAATGGCGGGCGCATGCTCAGTGCGCCCGCCGAATCTGCCGGCCGGCAGATTCATTACAAGTACATTTTGATTGCTGTGGTAGGTTCTATCACAGCGATCAAAATAAAAAAATAATAAATAAACCCCCCCCTTTATCACCCCCATAGGTAGGGACAATAATAAAATAAAGAAAATATTTTTTTTTCTTTTTCCACTAGGGTTAGGGTTAGAACTAGGGTTAGAACTAGGGGTAGGGTTAGGGGTAGGGTTAGGGTTACGGGTAGGGTTAGGGTTAGGGGAAGGGTTATGGCATGTGCACACAGAGCGGATCGGCCGCGGATCGGCCGCGGATCAGCCGCGGATCCGCAACGGATCCGCAGCGGATCGGCCGCGGATCGGCAGCGGATCGGCCACGGATCCGCAGCGGATCGGCCGCGGATCCGCAGCGGATCGGCCGCGGATCCGCAGCGGATCGGCCGCGGATCCGCAGCGGATCGGCCGCGGATCCGCAGCGGATCGGCCGCGGATCCGCAGCGGATTGGCTGCGGATCCGCAGCGGATTGGCTGCGGATCCGCAGCGGATTGGCCGCTGCGAATTCGAAGCAGTTTTCCATCAGGTTTACAGTACCATGTACACCTAAGGAAAACCAAATCCGCTGTGCCCATGGTGCGGAAAATTCCGTGCAGAAACGCTGCGTTGTATTTTCCGCAGCATGTCAATTCTTTGTGCGGATTCCGCAGCGTTTTACACCTGTTCCTCAATAGGAATCCGCAGGTGAAATCCGCACAAAAAAATACTGGAAATCTGCTGTAAATCCGCAGGTAAAACGCAGTGCCTTTTACCTGCAGATTTTTCAAAAATCGTGCGGAAAAATCCCACACGAATCCGCAACGTGGGCACATAGCCTTAGGGTTGGAATTAGGGCTAGGGTTTGAAATAGGGTTAAGATTAGGCTTGTGGTTAGGGTTACGGATAGGGTTAGGGGTGTGTTGGGGTTACAGTTGTGGTTAGGGTTGGGATTAGGGTTACGGTTGGGATTAGGGTTAGGATTAGGGTTGGAATTAGGGTTACGGGTGTGTTGCGGTTAGGGTTGTGGTTAGGGGTGTGTTGGGGTTAGGGTTGTGATTAGGGTTATGGCTACAGTTGGGATTAGGATTAGGGGTGTGTTGGGGTTAGTGTTGAAGTTAGAATTGAGGGGTTTCCACTGTTTAGGCACATCAGGGGTCTCCAAACGCAACATGGCGCCACCATTGATTCCAGCCAATCTTGCGTTCAAAAAGTCAAATGGTGCTCCCGCCCTTCCAAGCCCCGACGTGCGCCCAAACAGTGGTTTACCCCCACATTTGGGGTACCAGCGTACTCAGTACAAACTGGACAACAACTGTTGGGGTCCAATTTCTCCTGTTACCCTTGCAAAAATAAAAAATTACTTGCTAAAACATAATTTTTGAAGAAAGAACAATTATTTTTTATTTTCACGGCTCTGCGTTATAAACTTCTGTGAAGCACTTGGGGGTTGAAAGTGCTCACCACACATCTAGATAAGTTCCTTCGGGGGTCTAGTTTCCAAAATGGGGTCACTTGTGGGGTGTTTCTACTGTTTAGGCACATCAGGGGCTCTGCAAATGCAATGTGACGCCCGCAGACCATTCCATCAAAGTCTGCATTTCAAATGTCACTACTTCCCTTCCGAGCCCTGACGTGTGCCCAAACAGTGGTTTACCCCCACATATGGGGTATCAGCGTACTCACAACAAACTGGGCAACAAATATTGGGGTCCAAATTCTCCTGTTACCCTTGTGAAAATAAAAAATTGCTTGCTAAAACATCTTTTTTGAGGAAAGAAAAATGATTTTTTATTTTCACGGCTCTGCGTTGTAAACTTCTGTGAAGCACTTGGGGGTTCAACGTGCTCACCACACATCTAGATAAGTTCCTTGGGGGGTCTAGTTTCCAAAATGGGGTCACTTGTGGGGGGTTTCTACTGTTTAGGCATATCAGGGGCTCTGCAAACGTAACATGATGCCCGCAGACCATTCCATCAAAGTCTGCATTCCAAAACGTCACTACTTCCCTTCCGAACCCCGGCATGTGTCCAAACAGTGGTTTACCCCCACATATGGGGTATCAGCGTACTCAGGAGAAACTGGACAACAACTTTTGGGGTCCAATTTCTCCTGTTACTCTTGCAAAAATAAAAAATTCTGGGCTAAAAAAATATTTTTGAGGAAAGGAAACACATTTATTATTTTCACGGCTCTGCGTTATAAACTTCTGTGAAGCACTTGGGGGTTCAAAGTGCTCACCACACATCTAGATAAGTTCCCTTGGGGGTCTAGTTTCCAAAATGGAGTCACTTGTGGGGAGTTCCTACTGTTTAGGCACATCAGGGGCTCTGCAAACGCAACCTGATGCCCGCAGAGCATTCCATCAAAGTCTGCATTTCAAAACGTCACTACTTCCCTTCCGAACCCCAACGTGTGCCAAAACAGTGGTTTACCCCCACATATGGGGTATCAGCGTACTCAGGAGAAACTGGACAACAACTTTTGGGGTCCAATTTCTCCTGTTACTCTTGAAAAAATAAAAAAATTCTGGGCTAAAAAAATATTTTTGAGGAAAGGAAACACATTTTTTATTTTCACGGCTCTGCGTTATAAACTTCTGTGAAGCACTTGGGGGTTCAAAGTGCTCACTACACATCTAGATAAGTTCCCTTGGGGGTCTAGTTTCCAAAATGGAGTCAATTGTGGGGAGTTCCTACTGTTTAGGCACATCAGGGGCTCTGCAAACGCAACCTGACGCCCGCAGAGCATTCCATCAAAGTCTGCATTTCAAAACGTCACTACTTCCCTTCCGAACCCCGACGTGTGCCAAAACAGTGGTTTACCCCCACATATGGGGTATCAGCGTACTCAGGAGAAACTGGACAACAACATTTGGGGTCCAATTTCTCCTATTACCCTTGGGAAAATAAAAAATTCTGGGCTAAAAATCATTTTTGAGAAAAGAAATATTTTTTATTTTCATGGCTCTGCGTTATAAACTTCTGTGAAGCACTTGGGGGTTCAAAGTGCTCACCACACATCTAGATTAGTTCCTTGGGAGGTCTAGTTTCCAAAATGGGGTCACTTGTGCGGGAGCTCCAATGTTTAGGCACACAGGGGCTCTCCAAACGCGACATGGTGTCCGCTAATGATTGGAGCTAATTTTCCATTCAAAAAGTCAAATGGCACGCCTCCCCTTCCGAGCCTTGCCGTGCACCCAAACAGTGGTTTACCCCCACATATGAGGTATCGGCATACTCAGGAGAAATTGCCCAACAAATTTTAGGATCCATTTTATCCTGTTGCCCATGTGAAAATGAAAAAATTGAGGCTAAAATAATTTTTTTGTGAAAAAAAAGTACTTTTTCATTTTTACGGATCAATTTGTGAAGCACCTGGGGGTTTAAAGTGCTCACTATGCTTCTAGATAAGTTCCTTGGGGGGTCTAGTTTCCAAAATGGGGTCACTTGTGGGGGAGCTCCAATGTTTAGGCACACGGGGGCTCTCCAAATGCGACATGGTGTCCGCTAAAGATTGGAGCCAATTTTTCATTCAAAAAGTCAAATGGCGCTCCTTCCCTTCCGAGCCCTGCCGTGCACCCAAACAGTGGTTTACCCCCACATATGAGGTATCAGCGTACTCAGGACAAATTGGATAACAACGTCCGTGGTCCAGTTTCTCCTTTTACCCTTGGGAAAATAAAAAAATTGTTGCTAAAAGATCATTTTTGTGACTAAAAAGTTAAATGTTCATTTTTTACTTCCATGTTGCTTCTGCTGCTGTGAAACACCTGAAGGGTTAATAAACTTCTTGAATGTGGTTTTGAGCACCTTGAGGGGTGCAGTTTTTAGAATGGTGTCACTTTTGGGTATTTTCAGCCATATAGAACCCTCAAAATGACTTCAAATGTGAGGTGGTCCCTAAAAAAAATGGTTTTGTAAATTTTGTTGTAAAAATGAGAAATCACTGGTCAAATTTTAACCCTTATAACTTCCTAGCAAAAAAAAAATTTGTTTCCAAAATTGTGCTGATGTAAAGTAGACTTGTGGGAAACGTTATTTATTAACTATCTTGTGTCACATAACTCTCTGGTTTAACAGAATAAAAATTCAAAATGTGAAAATTGCGAAATTTTCAAAATTTTTGCCAAATTTCCGCTTTTTTCACAAATAAACTCAGAAATTATCATCCTAAATTTACCACTAACATGAAGCCCAATATGTCACGAAAAAAAAATCTCAGAATCGCTAGGATCCGTTGAAGCGTTCCTGAGTTATTACCTCATAAAGGGACACTGGTCAGAATTGCAAAAAACGGCAAGGTCATTAAGGCCAAAATAGGCTGGGTCATGAAGGGGTTAATCACTATTTTAAAATGCAGCGGCAGGTGGGATTTCTGACCGCAGCTCCATTCATTCTCTTTGGGGCTTCCAGAAAAAAACAAGTGCAGCCACAGAGAGAACAAATGACCGCCATACACAACACAATCCACTATACCAAGACCAATAATACCACATACAGGAAGAAATACCACCACACCATGACCAGACCACATAGTGACTGTCACGATATGGTATGAAATATCATATAAGTTTAGTTTCTCTTGTTAGCCCAGGCTGTGGGCTAAAAAAACGCCTTCCCTTTCCCTCAGGCAAGAGCTTGCCTTGTCAATGTATGTGGGGGAGTTTTATTGAAGAAAGGTATTTACGACTGGCATACTGCAGTCCAAAGTTGTGCTAGCAGAAACTGGTCTGATCTCGCTTTTAAAACATGAGGGTCTTTGTTCTGTTTTAGTAAGATATTGGGCCAACCATTTAGGCTAAGAAAATAATAAATACATATTGTTAATGTCCTTCGGCGGACGTATCAGCCACACTAAACATGTGCTTCTAACTCCATCCGGTAAAAAGTAGGGGTTTCTCTGTAATTATGCATCACGAATAGGACATATTTGATCTCATTAGAATGCCAACGTTAATATGAGATGAATGCTGGGTTTGTTATGACTATGACATGTTCTGTAGCGGAGTTATAGGCATTAGACAAATTTAGGTTGAATTTAGTTAAACTGAAGAGATAGGAGGGTCTGGGAACACCAACCCTTTTTGTGATGTCACCGAGCTACACTTTATAAGTTTCTACCCTCACCCCAGCCTGGAGTCTGTCTGCTGGAGTCTGTGTGAGCCTGATCTTACTCCAAAACCCTGATGAATTGGGACATTTGGGAACTCCGCCAACTAGCCTGGTTGCCTGAAATGAACTGAGAGCATGTGAGTGTTACCTTTTCTCATTTAACCCCTGTTATTTTTATAATTACCTTGTACATATTTGCAATTGTCTCATTTTGTAACATCCTTGTAATATTTTTCTATAAACAATGCCTAAACTTTATGGAGTATAATATTTAATACTAGTTCGTTCTTCCTGTTCTAAAACGTACCCTAAGTCTTCTGAAGGGAATTACGCTACTGTTTTGGGTTAGCTTCGGACCCGTTTAATCGAAGCTGGTGGCAGCAACACCGTGCACTGTGCCTTTGGGAGTCGTTGTAGCGATGGTGACATTGATAATTATTGTTCCTGCCTGAGCGGAGCGGGAGTAGTTAAATCGCCTCGCTGCAGCGTGTCCAAAAGCCAGTGCATAGCAGGCAGCCTTTCTGGCGACTAATTCTAATATCTAATATCTAATCTGACCTGAGGGTAAAAGGGGTGCCAGAGAGCTGCAGGTTTCAAGTGGAACTGTAAGCGGGATATACATAAATCCCTGCAGATCGTGGTATATTGAAGAGCAGTGGGATACCTAAAATAAGCCCCTGCTGTAAACTAAGAGGTCAATAGCCTTGTGTGTGTTTTTTTCATCACATTGTAGCAGTGGAGGGATAACTAAGATAAGCCCCCCTGCACATGTGATAGCCGTCTGTTGGCCTAAAGTCACCCCAATCCGTGACATATTGGTGGCAGAGGTGAGGAATCGTGACAAATTGGTGGCAAGGCGGTGGGATATTAGAGCATTAGTAACTTGGTTTGAGCAATCATTCCTCTCACTAAAAACTTGCTGAAAGTTCTTGCGAGGACTCTGCGCAAATAAGTTTGGAGAACGAACTCAGTGTTTATTAGTCCTGAGACAATTGTGTACTGGTAATTATCCCCTCCCTTTCTCTTCGTTTTTCTTTCCTATCTTTTATTTGGCAACCATGGCTGTGAAGGGAGAAGCCTGGTACGCCCAGCAGAAGGACGCTCTTGCTGGGATATGCACGTACCATGGCCTGAACCCCCAGGGCAAGTCCAAGGCTCAAATGGTCGCTGAACTGGTGCAATTTGAAGCAGACCAAGCCAGGCCACTGAGCCCAGAGGCCGCAGAAGCCAGCACAAGCGAACATGGTGCTGCAGCAGAGGTCCAACCACTGAATATGGGCCCTACTTGCAACCAGGGGAGCGCAGACCTCTGCCTGCAACTGGCTCTGCAACAATGCTCCGCAGATGACCTAGAGAGATGTCTGCAGCTGGTCCTGCAATTCGAAGAGGCTGAGAGAGCCGAGCGGGAGGCTGAGAGAGCCGAGTGCCAAGCCCAGCGAGAACATGAACGGGAGATGCTCCGGCAGGGGGGATGCCTTCTACTGCCCAGAGCCGTGAGCCCAGCAGCGCTCAGATACCAAAGCCCCGGCCCGACCATTTTCCTGTTATGACTTGGACACTTTTCTGCGGGCATTTGAGAAAGCCTGCAGACAGTACCGACTGCCTACAGATGAATGGGCACGATACCTGACACCAGGGCTGAGAGGCAAAGCTCTGGAGGCGTTTGCTGCACTAGCTCAAGAACAAGATGGTGACTATGGGTCCATCAAGCAGGCTCTGATAGCCAAGTACCAGCTTACACCCGAGGTGTACCGTAGAAAGTTCCGGAACCTCCAACGTGGCCCACATGACAGCTACGGCGATGTGGCGCATGGACTGGGGACCCACTTTGACCAGTGGATCCAAGGACTGTCAGTGACCACCTTTGCACAGCTGCGAGACCTGATGATCAAAGACCAGTTCTTACATCTTTGCCCAGCTGAGGTGCGACAGTTCGTGATGGACAGAGAGCCCAAAGACGTGACGAAAGCAGAGCAGATTGCCGATGCCTATGAGGCCAACCGTAGATCGGAAGTGCGGAAGCCAGTCACCACCAGATGGAGAGGGGGTAAACCTACAACCAATGCCAGTACCCCTGCCAGCCAACACACCAGAGGTCCTGTCCCCGTAGCCAACAGCATAAGACCTACCACTGAACCTCGCCACTGTTATGTCTGCAAGCGGACTGGTCATATCAGTCCCCACTGTCCAGACAAGCAGAAGAACACCTCATCCAAGGCCCCAGGGCCTAATGCAGCAGTTCTTTTGGTGGGTGGTGTGGCTGGGAGGGTGTGTGACAACGTACAGCATGTCACCGTGGGAGGCCATGATGCTACAGGCCTCAAAGACACCGGGGCTGAACAAACCCTCATCCGACCCGAACTGGTGGCCCCTGAAGAAATCATTACGGGGAAAACCCTAACTGTCACTGGGATTGGGGGCATCAGCTGTCCCTTGCCAATGGCCCGGGTTTATATTGATTGGGGTGCCGGGAGCGGGGTGAAGGAAGTGGGGCTGTCTGATAATTTGCCCACTGATGTTTAGTTGGGGACTGATTTGGGGAGGAAGGTTGCATACTACGTCCCTGACACCACTCCCCAATCTGCTAATAAGGGTAACGTTAACCCTGATGATGATGATGATGATGGGAAATCGCATGTGTTACCTGACCATGCTTTATCTTGTAATGATGCATCTGATAACCATTTTTTCCCGAGGATTGATGGTGGAAATGTTGTACCTGTGCCAACTGAACCTGATAATGATTTTTCTGTGAAAGTTGATGTGTCCATAGGTACAGGAGTGCTCAGCCATGTCACTCTGCGGGGTGAGACGGGTGAGGAACCCCTAGCAGGGGCAAGTGTCGGTACTACAGGAAATGGGGAGATACATGGGAACCATGAGGAAGGTGATGCCATGCAATTGACCAGTGCCATCGAGGAAGGTAACTGGCCCATAAGTAGCAATGCTCCTGAGGTAATGGGGGTGGATGGGGAGGTAGAGCCCATAGCAGCGTCGGCTGATGGGTCGGTAGAAATCCCCGGGGAGACAGCCTACGTAGCTGCTGTCACCCGCAGTCAGAGTGCCCGGAACGCGGATAACTGTCTGCCTTCCGGACCCTCCTCAGTCATCACTGTGACTGAACCAGAGGTGGACCCAGAGCAGGTTCCAGAGGGTCCCCGTGGGGAAGAGACCCTGACGTCACTTCTGGCTTCCCCTAGCCAGGAGTTTCAGGCCGCTCTGCGCACAGATGCGAGTCTAGAGAGTTTGAGACAACTCGCCGAGACGCTCATGTCTGAGACTGATAAGGAGAGGGTGTTCTGGGAACGAGGAAGGTTGTACCGGGAGACAGTACCCGGGAAAATCGCAAAAGGAGTGGTTGAGGGAAAGACAGCTGGTCGTCCCGCAGCAATTCTGGGGTGAGTTGTTACGGATTGCCCATGAGATCCCGCTAGCTGGACACTTGGGGATCAGCAAAACAAAGGCCCGGCTGTCTCAACACTTCTATTGGCCTAAGATGGGGACAGATGTGTCAAACTACTGCCGCTCCTGTATCACCTGTCAAAGAGTGGGGAAGGCGGGGCCTGCTCTTAAGGCTCCCCTGATCCCTTTGCCAGTGATAGAGGAGCCTTTCCAGAGGATCGCGGTGGACATTGTGGGCCCGCTGGCCGTCCCCAGCAGCTCTGGAAAGCGATACATCCTTACTGTGGTAGACTACGCTACCCGGTACCCAGAGGCAGTAGCTCTGTCATCAACTAGGGCAGATAAGGTGGCGGATGCCCTGTTGAATGTCTTTTCATGTGTAGGATTTCCCAGGGAGATGATCACTGATCAAGGGACCCAATTCATGTCTCGCCTAATGGAGGCTCTCTGTAAGAGAATGCAGGTAAAGCACCTGGTATCGAGTGCGTATCACCCACAGACCAATGGCTTGTGTGAACGCTTCAATGGTACCCTCAAACAGATGCTACGCATGCTGGTTACGAAGTCGACGACTTTTGTCAAAGTCGGGTTTCATGAAACCCGACCCGACCCCTGTGTGGGGTCGGCCATGAGGTCGGCGATCTTCTGAATCTGGTATCGGAATTCCGATACCGAGTTCCGATATGTTTGCGATATCGGAACTCGGTATCGGAATCCACATTTAAGTGTAAAATAAAGAATTAAAATAAAAAATATTGATATACTCACCTCTCTGACGCAGCCTGGACATCACCGCTGGTAACCGGCATCTTCCGTTCCTAAGAATGGCGCTTGAAAGACCTTTCGAATGCTTCACGGCATGTGATTGGTCGCGGCGGCCCACGTGACCGCTGAGCGACCAATCACAACAAGCCGTGACGTAATTCTCAGGTCCTAAATTCCTCATTCTAGGAATTTAGGCCATGAGAATTACGTCACGGCTTGTGATTGGTCGCTGAGCGGTCACGTGGGCCGCCGCGACCAATCACAAAGCCGTGACGTCATCTAAGGCCCTTCACGCGCTAATTCTTAAGAAGGAAGGCTGCCGGAAAGAAGCAGGGTGCGTCCGAGGGTGAGTATATACCTAATAGGAATATACTCACCCTCGGCTTCTTTCCGGCAGCCTTCCGTGAAGCATTCGAAAGGTCTTTCAAGCGCCATTCTTACGAACGGAAGATGCAGGTTAGTACCAGGGCGCGTCAGAGGGTGAGTATATCAATATTTTTTATTTTAATTCTTTATTTTACACTTAAATATGGATCCCAGGGCCTGAAGGAGAGTTTTCTCTCCTTCAGACCCTGGGAACCATAGTATCCCATTGCACTGCATTGGGTTTCGCGTTTCGGCCGACCCCGACCCCGACTTTTTTTATAGGATCCGCCGATTTCACTCGACCCGACTTTTGAGAAAGTCGGGTTTCGTGAAACCCGATCCTATAAAAATATAAGTCGCTCAACCCTAGTCATCATGATGAAGGCTCATCACGAACGTGAATCTTTCATCCTACCGGTCTTCAGCGTGCCCGAAGACGGGGAGGACACCCTCCTGGACATGCTGGCCCAAGCCAAGGCCGGTGGGTCCATCGAGGACGTGGAGGTAAGCGCCTCGTTAACTGAACCACAGCAGTTGCAAACCACACTGGAACCCTTCCGGGTCGTGTTCTCCAACTGGCCTGGGAGGACTGAGTTAGCAGTCCACGAGGTGGACACCGGGAATCATGCCCCACTACGGCGAACACCCTATTGAATCTCCGACCAGGTGCAGCAGGTTATGCGCCAGGAAATCGATGAGATGTTACAGCTGGGGGTGATTAGACGGTCAAAGAGCTCGTGGGCCTCACCTGTAGTTCTCGTGCCAAAGAAGGACCGGACCACCCGGTTCTGCGTGGACTACAGGGGGCTCAACGCCATTACAGCCTCTGACACGCACCCAATGCCGCGCATCGAGGAGCTGCTTGAGAAGTTAGCTGGTGCAAAATACCTGACAATAATGGATCTGAGTCGAGGATACTGGCAGATTCCCCTGAGCCCCGAGGCGCAGAAGTCCGCCTTTATCACACCCTTCAGACTGTACGAGTCCACGGAATGCCCCTGCCACTTTCCAGCGGATGGTCAACCTCCTGCTTCAGGGACTGGAGAAGTACGCATTGGCGTACTTGGATGACATTGCCATCTTCAGTTCCTCCTGGGAGGAACACCTGCAGCATCTTGAGGAGGTGCTCGGGCGAATTCACCAAGCAGGACTGTCTATCAAGCCGGGAAAGTGCCAGATGGGCATGAGGGAGGTCCCCTACCTGGGGCACCGGGTAGGCGGAGACACCCTAAAGTCAGAGCCTGAGAAAGTGGGAGCGATCGTGGACTGGCCCACTCCCAGGACCAAGAAACAGGTGATGTCCTTCCTGGGCACTGCAGGGTACTATAGGCGCTTTGTACAGCACTATAGTAGCCTGGCAAAACCTTTCACGGACCTTAACAGTAAGGAGCTACCCCACATCGTCAACTGGACAGATGGCTGTGAGGGGGCCTTCCAGGCGTTGAAAACCGCACTGTGCAACGCCCCTGTGTTGAAAGCAGTTGACAGCAGTCGACCGTTCTTGGTACAGACTGACGCCAGCGAATTTGGCCTCGGTGCTGTGCTCAGGGAGGTTGACTCGGAGAACAAAGAGCACCCCGTGTTGTACCTGAGCCGGAAACTTTTGCCGAGGGAAGTGGCCTACTCCACCATTGAGAAGGAGTGCCTGGCCATAGTCTGGGCCCTGCAGCGCATGCAGCCCTACTTGTACGGTCGCACCTTCACCGTGGTGACCGACCACAACCCTCTGCGCTGGCTAAACGCCATGTGTGGGACCATCGGCAGGTTGCTACGCTGGAGCCTTGCCCTTCAGCAGTTTTACTTCACCATTGAACACAAAACAGGCAGAGAGCATGGAAGTGCAGATGGACTGTCCCGCCATGGTGAACCTACTGAGTGTGTGCCTGCCCTAACGCGCGTTTCGGTCCGTCCTTTGTAAGGGGGCCAATCAGACATTGATGACCTATCTTAAGGACAGGTCAGCAATGATGAAGTAGTGGACAATCTCTTTAAGTTGCTTATCTAGGATAGATGTGAAAATCTGTGTGTGTCTACATTAATAAGAAAGATTGGCAGATATTTAGCAGGGAGATGGATCCTTGTTCCCTGTAATCATTATGTTCGGCAATTCTGGTCACATACTGTTTCCTTGAAGTAAATGGATACATATTTTAACAATATGTGGAATTAAAATAGAAGCTTTTTTTTATAATAGGATACTGAGAAATCATCTGTTCCTAGGCACTATCCTCAACCTGTTCAGAGATCCTACAGTTTAAGGAGTACCTTGAATCTTGAGTGCTAGCTGGAAGAGGAATTTTATTTAGGAACTCCTGAATGTTCACTTTGAAATGTTAACCATTATTTAAGTTTAGTTTTGTGTCTTGCTATTACAATCAAGGTCAACAATTATCTTTACAATTTATTTTCAAATGAATAATGCAAAAATTATTACCAAACATGCATCACAAAGATACATATGACCAGTATTACATAAAAATTATGTTTAAACATCTTATAAGACTTTAATTAAAATACAAACATGGTTTATGTGGATTTTATTTCTTCCTGTGGATGGTATTCTATACTCAATACCTGTTCTCTTCCAACATTTTCTTTTTTTTTTTTTTTTTTTTAACTTTTTCTCCGGTGAAGCCTAAAAGTCCACCTCCAATTGCAGTTGCAATGCCAGCCACTTTAAATCCTGCCATCAGGCCTATAGGCGCCCCAACTATTCCACCAATAAGGGCACCTGCTGCAGGAAGCAGTGCAGCGCCCCATAGTCTGGTCGTTGCAGTAACGTCGCTCTTCCACCAGGGGGAGTGATGGTACGTCTGATGGTACTAAAAGAGTTCACCTTGCCAGGTATCACAGTCACACATTACACTTCACACCCCGGCCACCAGGGGGAGCAAAAGGTCCTATCTACTAGGCCACTCCTCACACATGGGTAAAACTGGGGGTTGGTTAGGAAGTTAGGGAGAAAGCAGCCTGGAAGAGTTCCAGAGAGGACCTGTCAGGGGTGGGATCCTGACAGTGGCCTAGCACAGACAGATCGTTACGGAGCCGTGCCTGTACCTTATAGCGGCAGACTCCTAAGAAAGGACACGAAGCGAAGTATATTGTGGAGAAGTGAGAAACGGGATCACAGCACAAAGGCGATAGAACCAGAAGGAGTCGTGCCCCAAGATCGGCAACATCCTTCTGAGGCGCGTAGCCGGCGGCCGGAACGCCGAGGAAGTAATAGACTCTACGCATTACTTTGAACTACGTCAGGGCAGTTAACTTTAGATTGGAAGTCCCTTTATACCTAACGAAGACAACGGAGGCAATTGTGGGAGAGGGGCGTCTCTAGGGTCCCTGTAAAATAACTCCAGGCCTACCCCGTCATACGGGTGCGTCCTATCAATATCATCTGGGGGACGGAGAGAAAGAACAGAAACATACACGACAGTTGTGAGGACTATCCCGTGGTGCTCAGCAGGGAGGTACTACAACACACAGGTGCTAGTAGGAAGGCTACTGATTTCCACCTGTAAAGGGAACTCTGGATGTGCCTTCGGACCGGCCGGTCTCAGCCAGCCCTGTTAGCAGTGCTCTGGATTGTGGATGCCGAAGCCTTCAGTAAAGAGGTAAAGAGACGGCAACCCTGTGTCCTCGTTATTTACTGTAACCACCACCACCACCTACACCTTTTATTGGGCGCCCCTTAGCAGGGCCACAGACCAGGTTGGGCCACCGTGACATCCTCAGAACTAAGAGACCCGGTACCGAGTACCCCGCTGCCCTGTGTTTGGGGGCCGCTCCAACTTGGCGTCACAAACAGGATCTACTTAAGCCTGAGGAATCAGGTCATGTGTGCCTTAGAACTGTGACTGAATTGTGCTGAATCGTGATTTAATACAAAGACTGTGTATTTATATTTGCCGCCAAAATCCGCCATCGCCGCGCCATGTGGGGCACGAGGGGAGGAGCCATAGCTTCGTGGGCGGAGCCGGCCGAAAAGAGCGCAGAGCAAGAAGACGCGGTGAGGTGCCGATTCCGGAAGAGGAACCCCGACTTCCACCACGTTAGCAGGGGGGAGGAACGGCCATGTCTGATCCAGGAGGTGCTGAGGCGGCGGTCGCATCCGCAGACTCAGAGGTACCTCCGGGCCCTGCAGTAGGCGCAGCCACAGGCCTTGTACAGGCCTTGTACCACCGCCAGGTTCCGCAGAGCTTGCCGCCCCCAGCAGCCAGCCAGATACTGCTGCGGCTACAGCAGCCATAATGCCCTTCTCCATGCCGTACCTACCTGGAGTACTCTGGAGAATCACATACATTAACTGACTTTAAGGAGGGGATCTGCAGCCTGCTTGAGTTTTATCCCCTGACAGAGCCTCAGAAAGTTCATATGATAACAGGCCAACTGTTTGGAGCGGCTCTGAGAGAAGTGAAGTCCTGGCCTGCCGCGGATAAGAGAACTGCGCAGCAGGTCTTTGCAAAACTTAAAGCCACCTTTGACACCCGCACCGCTACAGAAATTAAATTGACGTTCTATGGGTGCAAGCAGAGGCCGCAGGATAGCTTACGGGACTATGCCCTTAATCTCCAGGAGGCACTGCGGGCCATCAAGCAGAGTGACCCAAACAGCATGCAAGATGAGGATAAACTCCTGAAAGAGCGGTTCATCGAGGGGCTCCTGTGCAGTCACCAAAGGAACTGCACTTCCTTGCCATGCAGAATCCAGACCTGACTTTCGTGCAATTCAAAAATAAAGCCATCCAGGCGCTACCGGAGCGACAGCCCAGCCGTGCAGTACCTCCCAGGCGTCAAGCTCTCACGTACCACCAGGACGTGGCGCCAGATGCTCCAGTTTCCGCTGAGGCCCATGCCCAGATCCTGGAAGACGATTCCCCTGCAGGACTACGCCTCCAGATGCAGGAGCTGACCAAGAGCGTTGCTGCCCTAGCCCGGACCGTACAGTCCCTACAGGACGCCCCCAAGGAGAAGATCCAGTTGGCTTCCAGACCGGAGGATGTCCCCTGGCAGTGACAGAGGAGGATTTCGGCGACCAGAGGCAGGGACGACGATCGCTTTCATCGGGACGGACGACCTATCTGCCACCGCTGCCACCAGTTGGGCCACCTTGCAAGGAACTGTCATTTAAACGAGCAACCCCTGGGGCAGAGGGCCAACCCCCAGGAGTAGGACGATCAGGCCCGCAAAATTGGAGAGCTAAATACATTGGAGGGCGACCAGTTCTTCCCATCGTGTTCGATGGTATCCCCATGAACGCTTTGCACGACACCGGTTCTCAGGTGACGACTATGCCTTGCATCCTTTATAATCGTTATTGGGGGAACACCGACATTACTCGTGGCCCCATTGATGATTTCACCATAATAGCCAGTAATGGTCAGCCATTGCCACAAGTGGGGTATAGAGAGGTCACCATTAAAGTGGGGCAGGTAGAATTGGAGGCCCAAGGGATGGTCATTGTTGATATTGACCGACGTGAATGTAATCCCATGATGACCATTGGTACTAATGTCATAGAAAATTGTCTTGCAGAGGTTATTGTCTTGTTACAGCAGGTAGCAGAAACAGCTGGTTACAGTGAACAACGTGCCTTGCAGAAAGAAATCAGAGCTCTGATGCAGAGACAGCAGGTGGAGCTGACTGGTGGTGAAATTGGCCGTGTCACAGTGAGTGATTCAAACCCCATTGCGATACCCCCCAGGAGTGAAATGTTAATATGGTGTCGGGCAGCCATAGGCCTCAGGGGTAAAGACTACCAGGCTCTGGTAGAACCTGTATGTTCAGATAATAGGCCTACCCTCCTGACAGCCAGAGGGGTGGTTGATGTCCGCAAGGGGAGGGTGCCAGTACGTGTTCTTAACTGTGGGGAGGAAAAGGTCCACCTAACCAAATATGCCACACTTGCCAAACTGTTTACTGTTAATAATAGTGTGATACAGGCACCCGGACCCTTGGTCCCGTCCAATCTGGCGGAGAACAACGGCTCTGCAGGGCAACTGAAAGATTGGTGTCGGGAATTGCACGTAGGCACTGACTCTACCCCATCTCACCAAAAACAGGGGGCCTACAGGGTGGTTCATGAGTATGAGCGGGTATTCAGCAAGCACCCCCTAGATTTCGGGCAGGTAAAAGGGATTCAACATCATATCCCCACAGGAGATCATCCACCCATAAAAGAGAGATACCGTCCTGTACCCCCAGCTTATTATCAGTGTGCCAAAGACATGTTGCGAGAGATGAAGAAGGCTGGGGTAGTGAGAGACAGTTGTAGCCCCTGGGCAGCTCCATTAGTCCTCGTTAGGAAGAAAGATGGCACAATGAGGATGTGTGTTGATTATAGGCAGCTAAATCGCATTACACATAAGGATGCATACCCACTGCCCAGGATAGAGGAGTCCTTGGCTGCTTTAAAATCTGCTAACTACTTCTCTACCTTGGATCTCACCATTGGGTACTGGCAGGTTCTCGTGGCAGAGGCGGACAAGGAAAAGGCGGCCTTCACGACGCCGATGGGTCTCTGTGAATTCAACTACATGCCCTTCGGATTGTGCTATGCCCCGGGAACGTTCCAGAGGATGATGGAGTGCTGTCTAGGGAACAAGAACTTTGAAACCGTGTTGCTATACCTGGACGACATTGTCTTCTCCAAGACTTATGAGGACCATCTAAAGCACCTGGCCGAGGTGTTCGAAGCCCTGTCCAACTTTGGCCTAAAGGTAAAACCGTCCAAATGCCATCTGCTAAAACCCAAGGTGCAGTACTTGGGCCATGTAGTGAGTGCCAAAATGGTGGCCCCAGACCCTGACAAGGTCACTGTGATCAAAGACTGGCCGAAGCCCGGCAACCTCCATGAAGTCCGGCAGTTCCTCGGGTTGGTAGGCTGCTACAGGAGGTTTATCAAGGACTTCACCAAGAAGGCTGCGCCATTGCAAGACCTGTTGGTGGGCCAATCCAAGAAAACCAAGGGTAAGAATACCCCATTTGATTGGAACGATGGACTGGAAGGATCGTTCACTTGCTTAAAGTTGGCGCTGACGGGAGAAGAGATACTGGCCTACCCTGAATATGACCAACCGTTTGTGCTGTATACGGATGCCAGCAACGTGGGACTGGGAGCCGTGTTGTCCCAGGTCCAGAAAGGCAAGGAGAGGGTAATTGCTTATGCCAGCAGGAAACTTCGTCCCACTGAAAGGAACCCTGACAACTACAGTTCCTTTAAGCTGGAATTCCTCGCCATCGTTTGGGCAGTGACGGAGAGGTTCAAGCACTACCTGGCCTCAGTAAAATTCACCGTCTTCACGGATAATAATCCACTAACGCATTTGGACACAGCAAAACTCGGTGCCTTGGAACAGCGGTGGATGGCCCGGCTGTCCAATTACGACTTCACCATCAAGTACTGGGCAGGGCACAAGAATGCGAATGCCAATGCATTGTCCCGGATGCCCAACTTGCCAGAAACGGGGGAAGACCTGGAGGCACTTGAAGAGGTAGAGCTGCCCACTTTCCATCGCCCCAAGGCTACCCAGTGTTCCCATCATGTGGAGAACAGGCGCAAGAACACGCAGGACTTCATGCTGAATCCCCTGCCCCACCACGGATGGGCAGAGACCCAGGATGGTGACCCCACGGTCCATCGGGTGAAAGAGCTCCTGACGCAGGCAGGTTTGCATCCCGGCCCGGATGATCCACAAGAGACACAACAGCTGTGGAAGGGGAGAGGCAAACTGTTTATTCACGATGGTAAGCTGTGCCGGAGAAGCATCGACCCACGCACTCATGAATTGGTATGGCAGATAGTGGTCCCAAGGCAAGATGCGCCAATGGTTCTGGGAGCGTACCACAATGGGGCAGGACACTTCGGATGGAGGAAGTTGGAGAGGCTACTCCGCGGAAGGTTCTACTGGATTGGCATGAAAAAAGCCATCGGGAAGTGGTGTCGAGAGTGTGGCCCATGTAGCCTACGCAGGAAGGACTGTGACAGCCAACGGGCTCCCTTGCAGCCTATCATCACCAAACGGCCACTCGAACTGGTCGCGCTAGATCATGTGAAGCTAACACCTAGCCGTCAGGCTATGTCTACGCTCTTACCATCGTGGATCACTACTCTAGATTCCTGGTAGTTGTGCCTGTCAAAGATCTAAAGGCCAGGACGGCCGCCAAAACCTTCCAGCAGTACTTCTGTAGACCACATGGGTACCTGGAGAAGGTACTGACCGATCAGGGGCCAGCATTTGAAGCGGAGGTGTTCCAGGAGTTCTGCAATCTGTACGGGTGTAAGAAGATCAGAACCACACCATACTATCCACAAACCAACAGGATGTGTGAGAAGATGAACCAAGTGGTAATCGACTTGCTGAAGACCTTGCCTGTGGAGGAACGGAACTTGTGGCCAACAAAGTTGCCTGACTTGGTAGACATGTACAACCACATCCCAGTGAATTCCACCAACTGCACTCCAGCATACCTGATGCGAGGAAGATCTAGCAAGTTACCTGTTGATCTAGAGATGGGGGTCCTAACCCCCGAAGATACCTCGCCAGATGCAGATTGGGATACAGAAAGGCAGCAAAGGTACCGCAAAATACAGGAATGCGTGAAAAAAAAGTCTAGCCCAAGCCAGACAAAAACAATAAAGGGACTACAACCAGCATTCTCCTGCGATTCCCTTGTCACCCGGTGAGCAAGTACTCAAACGGAAGAGGAGATTACACAAGCTTGACGACCAATGGGAAGCGGAACCGTATACCATCCTGCCACCCGATATTGACAATACGAAGGTCTGTCTCATCAGTAAAGATGGAGGGGAAACCTCAACGGCTATATCCAGAGACCACCTTAAAATATGCCCTGATAAGTTGAGAGAGAGGGAAACAGATCCAGGAACCTCTCCACCTGTAGAAGAGGAGAAGATGATACACACTGTTCTTGGCGATTTTCCCCAGTCTTGGACTCAAATAAATCAGGCCATCGTGGTACCTGTCTTAACGTTTCGTCAACTGAACCCGCCGGAACTAAATGTGATGCCAGATCATCCAGATCCACAATCACAGCAGACCCCACCAGAGGATACCATGCCAACAGTTGAACCGGCAAGTCCTTCCTCTGCTATCGGTGAATCTGCCATACCCACAATTAGTAGCAGCAGCCCTGAGAGCTCCAGCATACCAGTGCTACCCAGACTCACTAGAAGTGTAGCTAAAAGACAGTGCACTACACCAGCGATAGCAAGCGCAGCGGGCCCTGTTCGGTCAATAGCAACCCCTGCACTGCGGAGGTCTACACGTAGAACCAAGAATCAAACCCCAATTCGTTACAAAACTTGGAAATATTAACGATAGCTGCTATTTGGTTAAAAAAAGTTTGTATATATATCTTTGTTACAGACTTAAAATGGACAATGGAGTAATGGACAGTGAATTGCTCCAAAGCTTTCAAAAGGGATCCCTTTGTTTACCTGGGATCCCTGCTGTTTGAAGTTTGCACCCACTGAACTGAGAGTCATGAACTGTGCATGACCAAAACTTTTGCAACGTTCAAGTGTCCCCACCTCCCATAAAGGGAAGCACTGTTATATTTACTTGTTCATAGCATTTACTTGTTCATAGCATTTACTTGTTCATAGCTTTTCAAAAATGTTGTATGTCTTTTACTAACATGTATTGTTGTTCTTCTTTTCCCAGTCCGGGAGTACTAGATTTAATGGGGGAAAGGGAGTGCAGCGCCCCAGAGTCTGGTCGTTGCAGTAACGTCGCTCTTCCACCAGGGGGAGTGATGGTACGTCTGATGGTACTAAAAGAGTTCACCTTGCCAGGTATCACAGTCACACATTACACTTCACACTCACCAGGGGGAGCAAAAGGTCCTATCTACTAGGCCACTCCTCGCACATGGGTAAAACTGGGGGTTGGATAGGAAGTTAGGGAGAAAGCAGCCTGGAAGAGTTCCAGAGAGGACCTGTCAGGGGTGGGATCCTGACAGCGGCCTAGCACAGACAGATCGTTATGGAGCCGTGCCTTTACCTTATAGCGGCAGAATCCTAAGAAAGGACATGAAGCGAAGTATATTGTGGAGAAGTGAGAAACGGGATCACAGCACAAAGGCGATAGAACCAGAAGGAGTCGTGCCCCATGATCGGCAACATCCTTCTGAGGCGCGTAGCCGGCGGCCGGAACGGCGAGGAAGTAATAGACTCTACGCATTACTTTGAACTACGGTAGGGCAGTTAACTTTAGGTTGGCTGTCTCACCTTTATACCTAACGAAGACAACGGAGGCAATTGTGGGAGAGGGGCGTCTCTAGGGTCCCTGTAAAATAACTCCAGGCCTACCCCGTCATACGGGTGCGTCCTATCCATATCATCTGGGGGACGGAGAGAAAGAACAGAAACATACACGACAGTTGTGAGGACCATCCCATGGTGCTCAGCAGGGAGGTACCACAACACACAGGCGCTAGTAGGAAGGCTACTGATTTCCACCTGTAAAGGGAACTCTGGATGTGCCTTTGGACCGGCCGGTCTCAGCCAGCCCTGTTAGCAGTGCTCTGGATTGTGGATGCCGAAGCCTTCAGTAAAGAGGTAAAGAGACTGCAACCCTGTGTCCTCGTTATTTACTGCAACCTACACCACCACCTACACCTTTTATTGGGCGCCCCTTAGCAGGGCCACGGACCAGGTTGGGCCACCGTGACATCCTCAGAACCGAGAGACCTGGTACCGAGTACCCCGCTGCCCTGCGTTTGGGGTCCGCTCCAAGCAGCAACAGCTTGTATTTCAATGTCTTAAAAAGAATGACACAAACCGATGTTAGCACAAATCCTGAATTAATTATTCATTATTCACTATGCAAATGGTAAGTAGAAGATTGTTAAAATATGCGCTGTTATGATAACCCGAAAAAACCCCTGAAAACTGAAGTCCGTTTAATATAAAGGTGGAGAAAGGTTTAAAAACTTTACAAAGGGTTTCCAGACAGTTACAAGTACACACAATTTAAAACATGAACGAATCACAACATGCTCATGGTAGAGTCAATGTTCAACCTCCAAAGCACTAAAAACATGCAAAGATAACCTCTCCTGGTTCCCTACCTCTAGCTGCACACTCTGCACTTTATAGTGAGTATACAATATCAATTGATTATGACATGAAGTCTCTAACTGGGACATGCTATAGTTAGGAGTCGCATATGTGATGGATAGTTGGTGCAGGGTAGCGATAATTATGGGGGTAAGACCCCTTGTATAATATAATAGATTATTTTGGCATGATATATTGACATTGATGGGGATATACAGGGGGGTGTAGTGCCCTGGTATAAATATTTTTCATGGTTGTAATTGACACACCTGGCTATTTCATTCTTTTATTATTTCTAATAAAGAGTATATAAAAATGTAAATTGGAAAATGTACATTGTTTGTTCCATGGTGGAATTGGGTTGTTATGTAATTGATGTGTCCGCTATGACAAAGTGTCCACATGGGGGTCTATGATTGACATTATATATATAAAAACTTGGAATCCCCTATAATATGTGGTTGTGTTGGAGGTTTGTGATTTACCCAACACCCTTCGTCAATTAGCTGTTTCCGACACCTGTGGTGGTGGCCACCGGCTGTAATGACTCAATTGCAGAGCTGCTCTGTCTTCTGATAGTAGCCGCAGCAGGGTTCTGCACATCTACCTCCTATTGATATGAATAGGAGGCAAATGTTTAGTACCCTGCTACGGCCACTATGGAAAGACATAGCAGCTCCGCAATTGAGTATTTATGGAAGGTAGACAACAAGAACATCTGATCGGTAGGGGTGCCAGGTGCCGTTCCTCGACTGATCAGACATTGATGACCCATCCTAGAATAGGCCATTAATAACATGTAGAGAACAACCTCTGTAATCTACTTCTGCCTCACTTCGTGAAAGGAGACCAAGTAATATTTATACCCTGACATGAAGTGCAGGTTAATATTCATAAAATTTTAAATATTGTTCAGTGCTCCAATACCTTTCATGCTCCTACAATGCTCTTAGATTTGGACATTAAAAACCTTTGGAAATGTCTCATAGGCAGAGGTGTAGCTAGGGGTTCAGCTCAGGGGGGGCGAAACATCTGAGTGGGCCCCTAACAGGCGGAGATATCATTGGTGCAACTTGCGCAGCTGCACATGGGTGCAAGAGGTAAGAAGGCCCATTTCTACCTCCAAAAAAGGTGCAATTTTGCATTTTTAGGAGCTCTTGGGCTGCAAATGGATCATATATTGTTCTTGCACAGGGGCCTCTAACTGTCTGTGTCCACCTGTGGCCCCTAACCAGGTAATCATGATTATAACTATGGTGGTATAGGGGAACCTCATTAGGTGACCACCCTGTTACTGAAAATAAAAGTCTATACAAAGACCAGCACTGATATGACCGCCTTATGGTGACATATAGTGGTAGATACCAGTCCTCCAGTACATATAGTGATTACAGTACAGTTATAAATGGTGACTGGATGTGCTTTCTGGTGGAGTCATTCAGCACCATTCACATGTAGAATCATGAAATCCTAGAATGTTGGAATTGGAGGGGACCTCCAGGGTCATCGTGTCCAACCCCTTGCTCAATGCAGGATTCACTAAACCATCTCAGAGAGATGTCTGTCCAGCCTCTGTGTGAACAATTCCATTGAATGAGAACTCACCGGGAGAAGGATGTGTGATCCCCGAGCTTCACAGATAGTTGCCTTAATCCGAATAATCTAAAGCCCTACAAGACCCATCCTTACCATCACAGGGTGGCATTTATTTGCCTGAGGACCGTGGAGCCTGCATTTGGCCAGATTAGTCAGAAATACAGGCAGGTGCTGCAGCCCTACCAACCTACCAACAGGCCTGAAACCTGTTGGAGATACTCCCTAACCACATCCTATTTGGTGTGCTGCTCTCGGCTTCTCTACCTCCCGGAGAGAAACTGCTTCAAGTAAAGCGAAGGAAGTGCCCACCTTTGGAAAATCCTGAGCTTCGATGTCTGGAGACCACGGTCACTTCAGAGGCGCCACCCACCCGCCATCTTCTGCAACGGTTACCCAGCTGTGCTCCGACAAACGCGGAGAAAGTGCACCACAGGAGGAAGACTCTCGCTACTTACCCGTCGGGTGGATGATCTGGAGCAGCCACTCTGCAGCGTTGTCCATCTCCCTGCCCTGCCTCCTGACGTGTGGCTCCCTGTCGCGGCTGCCGGCGGTGGGCTGCAAGGAGAATCCCATCCGCCTAACAAGAGTGGTGGAGGGAAGCTGTCCATAGCCGCCGCCCCCTGGACTGAGCTCGCTTAACGCAGGAGGCTGGCAATGAGTGTTTTAGAGCTGGGGCTCCAGAG
Source organism: Ranitomeya variabilis (assembly GCF_051348905.1). Classification (NCBI taxonomy): domain Eukaryota; kingdom Metazoa; phylum Chordata; class Amphibia; order Anura; family Dendrobatidae; genus Ranitomeya; species Ranitomeya variabilis. The sequence goes on from NC_135237.1 coordinate 231,032,005, forward strand.
CGACTTCCTGTTTACCGCTCATCGCGGCTGGTGAACTCACCCGGCCCTCCCTGAGGGGAAATAAGTGAAACGAGTGCTAGAGGGCTGCGTGGCCTCTTGCCTAGGGCTGATTAAGGGGAGGCACTGCCTGAATTGACTGGAGACACTCTTTAGCTTTGCCAGAGGGGGACTGTGGAGAAGAGAGGCACTGACTGATTTCCTGCAAAAAAAGGGCGCTATTTTGGTACAGAGCCCCATTATACTAGATCTATATACGCTCTGCGCTGGAGAGGGCACGCTTGACCACCTAGCATTCACCACCAGCCCCCAACCTCTCCATCCCAGATTTTGCTTCTAATAGTCACTCAACTCTGCGTATACTCTCCTTTAAACTGTGCCCACCAGATCACACAAGCAGTGACACCCATCTATTTTAATACATTTAAACAAAAGTCTTGCCACCAAAGATTTTCTTGTGGGATGATCCTATACCTTTCGATATAACTTGAAGCCAGAGATCTTTAAGGCATTCTATTATCAGGAGAGCTTACATTTTCTGCTTGCAATTGTGTGGTCCACTGCAGACATCTAGTGGCTATACTAAGGATAGGATCTCTACCATACTTATAGCTGCGACTGCAGCATTTAAACAGACTATCTGGCTACATTGTGATTACCCAAGTAAAATGGAACTGTAATGCTCTTACTTGCTAGCTGGAAGAGGAATTAAAAGCCTCATCTGTATCACTACATACCGCACAATGGTTAAATCAAGCACTAAAACACCCAAACCAACTAAAACAAACTCTCTAGCCACACAATCGGATCTAGACAAATATCTAAAAAAGCGACTTTCTACTTCCAGTGCTGCTAAAACAAACTACCCACCTAACTTAGCTCCGGAGGGAGAAACAGATTCTGACATGGAAAGCGACTCTGATATGGGCTCTTGTGGCAAAGAGCCGGTGACTTGCTCCTTCATCAAACAAATCTTATCAAAGGCACTAGAGCCCATTGGAAAAGAATTAACAGATATCAAGCAGGAAATATTACAGCAGGGCCATAGAATAGAGGCCTTGGAAAGCTCACAAAATAGCTGCACAGAATATTCCAACGCTATCTTGTCCTGCATTAAAGCTCAAGAGGAGCAGTTACATATGGTCCACTCCACGCTAGAAGACCATGAAAACCGAGAACGCCGAAACAATATCTGAATAAAAGGTTTATCGGAATCTGTCACCTCTGAGGCTCTAATCAAAGCTGCTACCGAGACCTTTCGCTCCCTACTCTTGGAGCAAGATCCCCAAGACATTGAAATAGTAAGAATACATAGGGCGCTCCGCCCTAAACCTAAACAAGGACAGCCGCCCCGAGATGTACTGTGCAGATTCTTGGACTTCCGCACCAAAGATCTAATACTAAAACGTGCGAGGGAGACCCAAGACATCAAATTTGAAGATTCGCGTCTCAAACTTTTCCAAGATCTTTCAGCAATTACTCTGAGGAAGAGCTTTTTGCTCAAACCGTTCACCGAAGCGGTTATTTCAATACCGTTGGCTGTACCCATTTGGAATACAAATTATTACTGAAGACAAAAGACTACAAGCAAGATCTTCAGCAGACATCCGAAAAATTTGTAGAGATCTGAACATTTCCCTTGACCAATACCCTGACATCGAGACTTTCCACGCAGCTAAAATGTTACAACCTCTCCCCATCCCTACCCCATGGCAACCGGTTTCCACTCCTAAATCTCAGAAAACAAGACGTAAAGGTGCCAGAATGACTCCCACTAAAGACCTGGATACCTGAAGGGATTGTTTCACCTTTATTGTTATCCTCCACAGAATAGGGATTATTGATAGTTATCCCTAGTACTGGTCTCTAACCTTTCCCTTTTTCTTTGTTAACAAACCATTGTGTAAGTTCTCTATGATACTCTGAATTAATGTTTACAGTTGAGTAATGATATGTTTTTTGCAGGTTGATTGCCTCTTTCCTAGCTGGCAGTGATTGTTACTTTCAGCTCCATTTCTCGATATGTTGCACTCGGTTGAGTGCTATGTTATGATCCTTCTTATTATAATGTTTCATGTTTCTAAACTTTCTACGTCCTCCCTGTTTTTATTCCCCCTCTGCCCCTCTTCTTCTACCCTTTCCCTCAGGCACATTGGGATGACCTCCATCGCCAAGACTTACATCCATATGGCTGATAACCAGAAGTTATTCTTCAAGTTACTCACCTTCAACACTAATGGTTTCAACTCCCCGTATTCCAAAGGCCAAACCCTTTCACACTTCAAGAAAAAATGTATTGACATACTACTCCTACAAGAAACTCACTTCACTGGTAACAAGGTCCCTTCTTTTAGGAAAGCATACTATGATAGATGGTTCCATGCTACCTCACCTCAGGCTAAATTAAAAGGAGTGTCAATAGCTATAGCCAAATATATTCCATTTCTACTTCATGACCAGATAGTAGATACAAATGTCCACTATTTAATGATAAAAGGAATTTTGGCGGGGGTAGCTGTTACCATTTGTAATATTTATGCTCCAAATAAGAAGCAATTAAAATGGATAATAGCCATTCTTATGAAGGTAAGAGATTTTAGGGAAGGCACACTCATATTAGGTGGAGACTTCAACCTGGCCCTTGAACCCTCCATCGATACAACTAAGAAAAAAAGCGCAATCTCCTTGAGAGACTTAAGGTACCGTCACACTAGGCGATATCGCCAGCAATCCGTGACGTTGCAGCGACCTGGATGGCGATATCGCTGTATTTGACACGCAGCAGCGATCTGGATCCCGCTGTGAAATTGCTGGTCGCTGCTAGAAGGTCTGCACATTATTTGGTCGCTAGGTCGCCGTGTATCGCCGTGTTTGACAGCAAAAGCGACGATACCAGCGATATTTTACACTGGTAACCAGGGTAAACATCGGGTTACTAAGCGCAGGGCCGCGCTTAGTAACCCGATGTTTACCCTGGTTACCAGCGTAAAAGTTAAAAAAACAAACAGCACATACTCACCAGCGCGTCTCCCAGCCTCTGCTTCCTGACACTAAAGCGCCGGCCCTAAACTGAAAGTGAAAGCAACAGCGGTGACGTCACCGCTGTGCTGTTAGGGCCGGAGCTCAGTCAGCGTCAGGATGCAGAGGCTGGGGGACGCGCAGGTGAGCATGTACTGTTTGTTTTTTTAACTTTTACGCTGGTAACCAGGGTAAACATCGGGTTACTAAGCGCGGCCCTGCGCTTAGCAACCCAATGTTTACCCTGGTTACCCGGGGACCTCGGCATCGCTGGTCGCTGGAGAGCGGTCTGTGTGACAGCTCTCCAGCGACCACACAGCGACGCTGCAGCGATCGGCATTGCTGTCGCTATCGCTGCAGCGTCGCTTAATGTGACGGTACCCTTAGTAAGGTTAAAACAGGCACTCCACTCACTGAACCTAATCGACATTTGGTGCTACATACATCCAACTAAACAAGATTTCACCTTTTTCTCTCATCCACATGGCTCCTACCACCGAATAGACTACTTATTTGCGCCTAGATCTTTGCTACCCAATATTCAGCAGGCAGATATTATCCCCTCCCTGTTTTCGGATCACTCATACGTAACGGTTGAATTAATTCTGCCTAAATCCTGCTTGGTAGAGCATTGAACAGCAAGGTGGATTGTTGCTGAGGGGAAGGAAAAAAAAAATCTTTAAATCTTCAGCTTAGCGAGTGTGAGCGAGCTGAGTGTGACCTGAGCGTAAGTATGAACGGCGGTAAGTGTGACTTGTGATTCAGTGACTTTGGATTCAGGGAGTTTCCAAGGGAGAAATTGCTGAATTGCTGTCTGTATTTTATTAATACTTTGTATTTGTTTTTATTTAACGTTTCTGTCTGGTGCAATCCCCATTAGGAAATGTGCTCCACTATTGTTAATGCCATCCAGTGCACATCTTGCCTCATGTATGCAGTCCTTGATCAGCCGGTCGAGGGTGCATACTGCTGTGCGAGATGTGAGCACATTGTGCATTTGGAAGCTCAGATACTGGATCTAAATGTGCAGCTGGCAACACTGAGATCCATAGACAATATGGAGAGGAGTCTTCTGCTCAATGAGCAGACGCTCAATGGGATAGATGAGGGGGGGATGGTAGGATGGAGCTGCAGGACAGTGAAGTAGCTAGCTGGGTGACATTCAGAAAGCGGGATAGAGGGAAGAGTGCCAGGGAGGCTAGTCCTGATCTGGCACACCCCAATAAGTTTCCTAAGTTGGCAGATGAGGGGGGTGCCAGTACAGGGGTAGCACTGCTGCAGCAAGGCATGTCCTCTGAAAGCCGGAGGAGTGACTGCTACAGTAAGAAGGGAAATAGGAGAGCAGTACAGGCCAGACAGGTGCTGGTAGTGGGGGACTCAATTGTTAGGTGAACAGATAGGGCAATCTGTCACAAAGAAAGGGATCGTCGGACGGTGTGCTGCCTACCTGGCGCTCGAGTCGGACACATCGCTGATCGGGTGGACAGATTACTGGGAGGGGCTGGTTAGGACCCAGCGGTCATGGTGCACATTGGCACAAATGACAAAGCTAGAGGTAGGTGGAGGGTCCTTAACCCCTTAATCCCATATGACGTACTATACCGTCGAGGTGGGGTGGGCCTTAATTCCCGGTGACGGTATAGTACGTCATACGCGATCGGCCGCGCTCACGGGGGGAGCGCGGCCGATCGCGGCCGGGTGTCGGCTGCATATCACAGCTGACATCCGGCACTATGTGCCAGGAGCGGTCACGGACCGCCCCCGGCACATTAACCCCCGGCACACCGCGATCAAACATGATCGCGGTGTACCGGCGGTACAGGGAAGCATCGCGCAGGGAGGGGGCTCCCTGCGGGCTTCCCTGAGACGATCGGTACAAGGTGATGTACTCACCTCGTACCGAACGTCTTCTCCCTGCAGGCCCCGGATCCAAAATGGCCGAGGGGCTGTATCCGGGTCCTGCAGGGAGCACTTCCGGGTCGGAGCAGGCTGCAGATGAAAGCTGCAGCCTGCTCCGATGAAAGTATGATCACGGATCTGATAGAGTGCTGTGCACACTATCAGATCTGCGATCTGTGATGTCCCCCCCTGGGACAAAGTAAAAAAGTAAAAAAAAAAAATTCCACATGTGTAAAAAAAAAAAAATAATAATTCCTAAATAAATAATAATAAAAAAAAAAATATTATTCCCATAAATACATTTCTTTATCTAAAAAAAACAAACAAAAACAATAAAAGTACACATATTTAGTATTGCCGCGTCCGTAACGACCCAACCTATAAAACTGGCCCACTAGTTAACCCCTTCAGTAAACACCGTAAGAAAAAAAAAAAAAAAACGAGGCAAAAAACAACGCTTTATTATCATACCGCCGAACAAAAAGTGGAATAACACGCGATCAAAAAGACGGATATAAATAACCATGTTACCGCTGAAAACGTCATCTTGTCCCGCAAAAAACGAGCCGCCATACAGCATCATCAGCAAAAAAATAAAAAAGTTATAGTCCTCAGAATAAAGCGATGCCAAAATAATTATTTTTTCTATAAAATAGTTTTTATCGTATAAAAGCGTCAAAACATAAAAAAAAGATATAAATGAGGTATCGCTGTAATCGTACTGACCCGACGAATAAAACTGCTTTATCAATTTTACCAAGCGCAGAACGGTATAAACGCCTCTCCCAAAAGAAATTCATGAATAGCTGGTTTTTGGTTATTCTGCCTCACAAAAATCGGAATAAAAAGTGATAAAAAATGGTCACGTGTCCGAAAATGTTACCAATAAAAACGTCAACTCGTCCCGCAAAAAACAAGATCTCACATGACTCTGTGGACCAAAATGTGGAAAAATTATAGGTCTCAAAATGTGGAGACGCAAAAACTTTTTTGCTATAAAAAGCGTCTTTTAGTCTGGTTTCACACTTGCGTTTTTATCTGCATGCGTTTTTTAAAAAAACCGCATGTGTGAAAAACTGCATGTAAACGCGGTAAAACGCATGCGTTTTTATAGAAAAACACAAGAAAACAAGAAAAAAACAAAAAACCCTAACCCTACCCCTAACCCTACCCCTAACCTGAAATACGTGGCACTGAAATACGTGGCACTGAAATATACGTTTATATACGTATATACGTATATAAGTGCCACGATATTTCAGTGGCCACGTATATAAGTGCCACGTATTTAAGTGCCACGTATTTAAGTGCCACGTATTTAAGTGCCACGTATTTAAGTGCCACGTATTTCAGTGCCACGTATTTACGTGCCACGTATTTACGTGCCACGTATTTTTCAGTGCCTGAAATACGTGGCACTGAAATATACGTTTATATACGTATATACGTATATAAGTGCCACGATATTTCAGTGGCCACGTATATAAGTGCCACGTATTTAAGTGCCACGTATTTAAGTGCCACGTATTTAAGTGCCACGTATTTAAGTGCCACGTATTTAAGTGCCACGTATTTAAGTGCCACGTATTTACGTGCCACGTATTTACGTGCCACGTATTTTTCAGTGCCTGAAATACGTGGCACTGAAATACGTGGCACTGAAATACGTGGCACTGAAATACGTGGCACTGAAATATTGTGGCACTGAAATATCGTGGCACTGAAATATCGTGGCACTTAAATACGTGGCACTTAAATACGTGGCACTTAAATACGTGGCACTTAAATACGTGGCACTTATATACGTGGCACTTATATACGTGGCACTTATGACTGTCAGAAAATGTTCAGTAAACGGTTAGGGGTAGGGTTTCAGGTAGAATTGGGGAGTTTCCACTGTTCAGGCACATCAGGGGCTCTCCAAACGCGACATGGCGTCCAATCTCAATTCCAGCCAATTCTGCGTTGAAAAAGTAAAACAGTGCTCCTTCCCTTCCGAGCTCTCCCGTGCGTCCAAAAAGGGGTTTACCCCAACATATGGGGTATCAGCGTACTAGGGACAAATTGAACAACAACTTCTGGGGTCCAAGTTCTCTTGTTATCCTTGGGAAAATAAAAATTTGGGGGGCTAAAAATCATTTTTGTGGGAAAAAAAATATGTTTTATTTTCACGGCTCTGCGTTGTAAACTGTAGTGAAACACTTGGGGGTTCAAAGTTCTCACAACACATCTAGATAAGTTCCTTGGGAGGTCTAGTTTCCAATATGGGGTCACTTGTGGGGGGTTTGTACTGTTTGGGTACATCAGGGGCTCTGCAAATGCAACGTGACGCCTGCAGACCAATCCATTTAAGTCTGCATTCCAAATGGCGCTCCTTCCCTTCCGAGCTCTGTCATGCGCCCAAACAGTGGTTCCCCCCCACATAGGGGGTATCAGCGTACTCAGGACAAATTGGACAACAACTTTTAGGGTCCAATTTATCCTGATACCCTTGTGAAAATACAAAACTGGGGGCTAAAAAATCATTTTTGTGAAAAAGAAAAATAATTTTTATTTTCACGGCTCTGCGTTATAAACTGTAGTGAAACACTTGGGGGTTCAAAGTTCTCACAACACATCTAGATAAGTTCCTTGGGGGGTCTAGTTTCCAATATGGGGTCACTTGTGGGGGGTTTGTACTGTTTGGGTACATCAGGGGCTCTGCAAATGCAACGTGACGCCTGCAGACCAATCCATTTAAGTCTGAATTCCAAATGGCGCTCCTTCCCTTCCGAGCTCTGTCATGCGCCCAAACAGTGGTTCCCCCCCACATAGGGGGTATCAGCGTACTCAGGACAAATTGGACAACAACTTTTAGGGTCCAATTTATCCTGATACCCTTGTGAAAATACAAAACTGGGGGCTAAATTTCATTTTTGTGAAAAAAAAAAAAAATTATTTTCACGGCTCTGCGTTATAAACTGTAGTGAAACACTTGGGGGTTCAAAGTTCTCACAACACATCTAGATAAGTTCCTTGGGGGGTCTAGTTTCCAATATGGGGTCACTTGTGGGGGGTTTGTACTGTTTGGGTACATCAGGGGCTCTGCAAATGCAACGTGACGCCTGCAGACCAATCCATTTAAGTCTGCATTCCAAATGGCGCTCCTTCCCTTCCGAGCTCTGTCATGCGCCCAAACAGTGGTCCCTCCCCACAAATGGGGTATCAGCGTACTCCAGACAAATTGGACAACAACTTTTGGGGTCCAATTTATCCTGATACCCTTGTGAAAATACAAAACTGGGGGCTAAAAAATCATTTTTGTGAAAAAAAAAAAATAATTTTTATTTTCACGGCTCTGCGTTATAAACTGTAGTGAAACACTTGGGGGTTCAAAGCTATCAAAACACATCTAGATAAGTTCCTTAGGGGGTCTACTTTCCAAAATGGTGTCACTTGTGGGGGGGTTTAATGTTTAGGCACATCAGGGGCTCTCCAAACGCAACATGGCATCCCATCTTAATTCCAGTCAATTTTGCATTGAAAAGTAAAATAGCGCTTCTTCCCTTCTGAGCTCTGCTATGCGCCCAAACAATGGTTTACACCCACATATGGGTTATCGTCGTACTCAGGACAAATTGCACAACAACTTTTGTGGTCTAATTTCTTCTCTTACCCTTGGGGAAATAAAAAAATGGGGGTGAAAAGATCATTTTTGTGAAAAAATATGATTTTTTATTTTTACGGCTCTGCATTATAAACTTCTGTGAAGCACTTGTTGGGTCAAAGTGCTCAACACACATCTAGATAAGTTCCTTAGGGGGTCTACTTTCCAAAATGGTGTCACTTGTTAGGGGTTTCAATGTTTAGGCACATCAAGGGCTCTCTAAATGCAACATGGCGTCCCATCTCAATTCCAGTCAATTTTGCATTGAAAAGTCAAATGGCGCTCCTTCCCTTCCGAGCTCTGCCCTGCGCCCAAACAATGGTTTACACCCACATATGGGGTATCAGCGTACTCAGGACAAATTGCACAACAATTTTTGGGGTCCAATTTCTTCTCTCACCCTTGGGAAAATAAAAAATTGGGGGTGAAAAGATAATTTTTGTGAAAAAATATGATTTTTTATTTTTACGGCTCTGCATTATAAACTTCTGTAAAGCACTTGTTGGGTCAAAGTGCTCACCACACATCTAGATAAGTTCCTTAGGGGGTCTACTTTCCAAAATGGTGTCACTTGTGGGGGGTTTCAATGTTTAGGCACATCAGGGGCTCTCCAAATGCAACATGGCGTCCCATCTCAATTCCAGTCAATTTTGCATTGAAAAGTCAAATGGCGCTCCTTTGCTTCCAAGCTCTGCCATGCGCCCAAACTGTGGTTTACCCCCACATATGGGGTATCAGCGTACTCAGGACAAATTGTACAACAACTTTTGGGGTCTATTTTCTCCTGTTACCCTTGGTAAAATAAAACAAATTGGAGCTGAAATAAATTTTGTGTGAAAAAAAGTTAAATGTTCATTTTTATTTAAACATTCCAAAAATTCCTGTGAAACACCTGAAGGGTTAATAAACTTCTTGAAAGTGGTTTTGAGTACCTTGAGGGGTGCAGTTTTTAGAATGGTGTCACACTTGGGTATTTTCTATCATATAGACCCGTCAAAATGACTTCAAATGAGATGTGGTCCCTAAAAAAAAATGGTGTTGTAAAAATGAGAAATTGCTGGTCAACTTTTAACCCTTATAACTCCGTCACAAAAAAAAATTTTGGTTCCAAAATTGTGCTGATGTAAAGTAGACATGTGGAAAATGTTATTTATTAAGTATTTTGTGTGACATATGTCTGTGATTTAAGGGCATAAAAATTCAAAGTTGGAAAATTGCGAAATTTTCAAAATTTTCGCCAAATATTCGTTTTTTTCACAAATAAACGCAAGTTATATCGAAGAAATGTTACCACTATCATGAAGTACAATATGTCACGAGAAAACAATGTCAGAATCGCCAAGATCCGTTGAAGCGTTCCAGAGTTATAACCTCATAAAGGGACAGTGGTCAGAATTGTAAAAATTGGCCCGGTCATTAACGTGCAAACCACCCTCGGGGCTTAAGGGGTTAAAGATGATTTCAGGGAATTAGGCTGCAAGCTGAAAGCAAAGACCTCCAACGTGGTATTTTCCGAAATACTGCCTGTACCACGTGCCAAGCCAGAGAGGCAATGGGAGATTAGGGAGGTTAATAAGTGGCTCAAGAATTGGTGTAGGAAGGAGGGGTTTGGGTTCCTGCAGAACTGGGCCGACTTCTCAGTGGGCTACAGGCTCTACACTAGGGACGGGCTGCACCTCAATGGGGAAGGTGCAGCTGGGCTGGGGGAGAAAATGGCTAGAAGGTTGGAGGACTGTTTAAACTAGGGATTGGGGGGAGGGTATTCAATTTATAGGAGGGAAAAATAGGGCAGATAGAGACCTGGGCACAAATAAGGAAGTTGGGGGTGGCGGTGGCATGGGGGGTGGGGTTAGAACAGTTAATAATTTAAGAAAGAATAGAGGTACAGAGAGGAACATCAAGTGCATGTATACTAATGCCAGAAGCCTCGCCAACAAAATGGACGAATTAGAATTAATGTTGTTGGAGCATAATTATGACATGGTGGGGATATCTGAAACATGGCTGGATGAGAGCCATGACTGGGCTGTTAACTTGCAGGGTTATAGCCTTTTCAGAAATGACCGTACAGATAAGCGAGGGGGAGGGGTGTGTCTGTATGTAAAATTGTCCTTAAAACCCATCCGGCGTGATAATATAGGTGAATTTAATGAAAATGTAGAGACCCTGTGGGTGGAGATAAGGAGAGGTGGAAAAATAATAAATTACTGATAGGGGTTTGTTATAAATCTCCAAAAATAATGGAAGCAATGGAGAATATCCTCGTAAAGCAAATAGATGAAGCTGCGACTCAAGGAGAAGTCATTATTATGGGGGACTTCAACTACCCTGAAATAGATTGGGGAACAGAAACCTGCAGTTCCAGCAAAGGTAATTGGTTTTTGACAACTATGAGAGACAATTACCTTTCTCAACTGGTTCAGGACCTAACAAGAAGGGGGGCACTGCTAGACCTAATATTAACCAACAGACCAGACCGCATATCAAATATAAGGGTTGGGGGTCACTTGGGGAATAGTGATCACAAAAAAATATGTTTTCATGTATCCTTTAATAAGATGTGTAGTAGGGGGATGACAAGGACACTAAACTTCAGGAGGGCAAATTTCCAACGGATGAGAGAGGATCTTGGTGCAATTAACTGGGACGATATCCTGAAACATAAAAATACACAAAGAAAATGGGAGACATTTATTAGCATCCTGGATAGGACCTGTGCACAGTATATACCGTATGAGAATAAACATACTAGAAATAGGAGGAAACCAATATGGCTAAATAGAGCTGTAAGGGGCGCAATAAGTGACAAAAAGAAAGCATTTAGAGAATTAAAGGAAGTGGGTAGTGATGAGGCATTAAATAAATACAGAAAATTAAATAAATTCTGTAAAAAGCAAATCAAGGCAGCAAAAATTGAGACAGAGAGACTCATTGCCACAGAGAGTAAAAATAATCCCAAAATATTCTTTAACTACATAAATAGTAAGAAACTAAAAAATGAAAGTGTTGGCCCCCTTAAAAATAGTCTGGGGGAAATGGTGGATGAGGATGAGGAAAAAGCCAATATGCTAAATGACTTTTTTTCATCAGTATTTACACAAGAAAATCCCATGGCAGACAATATGATCAGTGATAACAAAAATTTCCCATTAAGTGTTACCTGCTTAACCCAGCAGGAAGTACGGCGGTGTCTAAAAATCACTAAAATTGACAAATCTCCGGGCCCGGATGGGATACACCCCCGAGTACTGCAGGAATTAAGTACAGTCATTGATAGACCATTATTTTTAATCTTTAAAGAGTCCATAATAACAGGGTCTGTACCACAGGACTACCGTATAGCAAAGGTGGTGCCAATATTCAAAAAGGGGACAAAAACTGAACTCGGAAATTATAGGCCAGTAAGCTTAACCTCTACAGTACTGTGGGTAAAATCCTGGAGGGCACTCTAAGGGATGCTATACTGGAGTATCTGAAGAGGAATAACCTCATGACCCAGTATCAGCACGGGTTTACTAGGGACCGTTCATGTCAGACTAATTTGATCAGCTTCTATAAAGAGGTAAATTCCGGACTGGACCAAGGGAACCCAGTAGATGTAGTGTATATGGACTTTTTAGAAGCTTTTGATACGGTGCCACACAAAGGTCGATACATAAAATGAGAATAATGGGGATAGGGGAAAATATGTGTAAGTGGGTTAAGAGCTGGCTCAGGGATAGGAAACAAAGGGTGGTTATTAATGGAGCACACTCGGACTGGGTTGCAGTTAGCAGTGGGGTTAGCAGGGGTCAGTATTGGGCCCTCTTCTTTTTAACATATTTATTAATGACCTTGTAGGGGGCATTCAGAGTAGAATTTCAATATTTGCAGATGACACTAAACTCTGCAGGGTAATCAATACAGGGGAGGACAATTTTATATTACAGGATGATTTATGTAAACTAGAAGCTTGGGCTGATAAATGTCAAATGATCTTTAATGGGGATAAATGTAAGGTCATGCACTTGGGTAGAAGTAATAGGATGTATAACTATGTGCTTAATTTTAAAACTCTAGGCAAAACAGTCAATGAAAAAGACCTGGGTGTATGGTTGGATGACAAACTCACATTTAGTGGCCAGTGTCAGGCAGCTGCTAAAAAGGCAAATAAAATAATGGGATGCATTAAAAGAGGCATAGATGCTGATGAGGAGAACATAATTTTACCTCTATACAAGTCACTAGGTTGACCACACTTAGAATACTGTGCACAGTTCTGGTCTCCGGTGTATAAGAAAGACATAGCTGAACTAGAGCAGGTGCAGAGAAGAGGTTATTAGAGGACTGGGGGGTCTGCAATACCAAGATAGGTTATTATACTTGGGGCTGTTTAGTTTGGAAAAACGAAGACTAAGGGGTGATCTTATTTTAATGTATAAATATATGAGGGGACAGTAGAAAGACCTTTCTGATGACCTTTTTAATCATAGACCTGAGACAGGGACAAGGGGGCATCCTCTACATCTGGAGGAAAGAAGGTTTAAGCATAATAACAGACGCGGATTCTTTACTGTAAGAGCAGTGAGACTATGGAACTCTCTGCCGTATGATGTTGTAATGAGTGATTCATTACTTAAATTTAAGAGGGGACTGGATGCCTTTCTTGAAAAGTATAATGTTACAGGGTATATACACTAGATTCCTTGATAGGGCGTTGATCCAGGGAACTAGTCTGATTGCCATATGTGGAGTCGGGAAGGAATTTTTTTCCCCAATGTGGAGCTTACTCTTTGCCACATGGTTTTTTTTTGCCTTCCTCTGGATCAACATGTTAGGGCATGTTAGGTTAGGCTATGGGTTGAACTAGATGGACTGAAAGTCTTCCTTCAACCTTAATAACTATGTAACTATGTAATTATGTAAATACTTCTGCCCAAGCAGATCCTGGCAATTAAATGACTCACTACTAGATAATCCCTCCACTAAACCTCGCATCGTTAAGCTATTAAAACGTTCTTTGAATTGAATAACAGTGCTGAGATATCATCCTTAATACTTTGGGAAGCACACAAATCGGTGATCCGAGGGGAACTTATATCTATGGCATCCTATTTGAATAAAATTAAAAATAAAGAATTGAATGCTCTACATGAGCCCGTCAGGACATACTTAAAAATAAAAATAAACTTCAGAAAAAAGATAACCAGAAAATAGGATTTGTGCCCATTATTACACAATTTAATTCTAATTCTTCCATTTTGAAAAAAATTGTGAACAAACACTGGGGGATCTTAAGAGAGGATAAGGTCCTGGGGAGCCATATCCCCACACATCCTAGATTCATTTTTAAGAAAGCCCGTAATCTTGGTAATTTGATTGCACCAACCACTCATCATCGCTATGTATGTGATACACAACATTGTATCACTAAAAACATTAAAGGCTTTTTTCCCTGCCGTAAATGCAGTATGTGTAAAAAAACGAACATTAAAAAACAAAGTACATTGGTTAACCAAGGCAAAAAATACAATATCCAGCAGTTTATCTCTTGCAACACAGAAGGGGTTATATATGTTATTAAATACCCTTGCGAGAAATTATACGTGGGTCGTACCAAGCGCCCACTCAAAGTAAGGATAAATGAGCACATGGGCAACATAAAGAAAAAATTCATGGGCCACCCTCTGTCAAAACACTTTGTGGTAGAACACAATGGGGACCTTAATTCCATGGAAATTATGGGGTTAGAAAATATATCAGTACCCTGGAGAAAGGGAAACTTCATTGCCACCATGTCCAGAGCAGAAAGTAAGTGGATATTCACTCTGGACACCATCATGCCTAAGGGTTTAAACAGCGAGATTGAACTTTTCGGGTTTTTGTAACATCACCTGACCATTTCATTCTGGTATAAAATGCTTTACGGGTCACCTATGGCCATCCCTGATGAAGGAAAGCGTTCTTTCCGAAACGCGTAGGACTGTGGCCCATGCGGCGACCCGTATCCTCTGAACGTTCAGCCGGCAAACTATTTGACTCCACACGTGATTTGTGACGTCACGGCAGGTCCTGCTCCGGAGAGAATCACCGCCAGGAAGCAGAGAACGCTAACACAGCCGTGACCACATCACTCATCCAGGATCTGGGAAATCCTCCACCGAGGGTACAGCAAGGAAACTACAGCGATCACACACGAGCTCCATCCAAGGTAACAGGTGGCACGGACAGCGGGTTTCCGACCCGGTTAATCCGGCTGTCACATGGTGCCTACCTGGTTCATTGAAGCTTTGCTACCGGCCGGGGCAGCTTCTAAGAGCATTTTGGGGTCCTTAAACCCTCTCTGTGCCCATTACATTTTATCATTTTTGTTGTTTTTTCATTTGTTCTACAGATTGCGGTCAGTTGCCGATTTTTAATGCGGTTTTTTGAGAGATCTCTCTATGTTTTCATGATCATATCCATTTTATAGGTAGTGTTAGGCAGGAATCCATTGGTGCACACCAAGTTGATTAGTCATTTCTAGATACTTATGTGGACATCACAATCAGACAAGTGAATGGGTCTGTCTCATGTTTTATAACGTACATATTGATGTATAATATTGTTTTTTGTTTGTGCTTATTATTCTTGTTACATTCAATATTTTTTCTAGTAAAAACAAAATATTTATATTTATATTGGGTTCTTTGCGCGGATTTAATTATCTATTAGATTGTCTATAGGATTTTATCCTTCAAACCGCATTGTGGTGGTGGTTTTAATCTGCAGCACTATATCCAAGCTGGTCTCTAAGCGCCACTGTAAAATTTATTCACTTAACTATGTAATTATGTAAATACTTCTGCCCAAGCAGATCCTGGCAATTAAATGACTCACTACTAGATAATCCCTCCACTAAACCTCGCATCGTTAAGCTATTAAAACGTTCTTTGAATTGAATAACAGTGCTGAGATATCATCCTTAATACTTTGGGAAGCACACAAATCGGTGATCCGAGGGGAACTTATATCTATGGCATCCTATTTGAATAAAATTAAAAATAAAGAATTGAATGCTCTACATGAGGAAATAATGCGTTTAGAATCCCAACATAAGAAAACTTTATTACCACAAACTCAACTAGAACTCTCAGCTAAAAGACAAAGATATCCTCAGAGAACAATCAGCAAAATTTTTTGCCTCTTGGAAAAAACGCATTTTTGTGCATGGTGATAAAGCTTCTAAATTAACAATGTCACTTATTAAAACGAAGCAGGCTTGCACTTTTATTCATTCTATTAAAACTAAAACGGGCCAAATAACCCAAAACTACTCCCAGATAGAGAAAGAGATTCTAAATTATTACAAATTCTTATACCAATTGCTCCTCGAAGGAGAAAAAGAAAAAAGCCAGAGTAAGCGGGATATTCAAACTTTTTTAAGTTTTAAGCCTAAATCTCCCAGCCCTATCTACTTCTCAACAAGAACAGTTAACTTTTCCATTTACTCTTGTGGAACTCCAGTCAGCCCTATCGAAGTGCCCTAAAGGGAGAGCCCCCGGGCCAGATTGCTTCACAGCCTATTACTATAAATCCAATTCTGAAATTCTGCTCCCCCACCTTCTCAATATGTGTAACTCTCTCCAGAGAGGGGAAAAAGCTCCACGTCAGTTTCTGGAAGCCAGAATCTCACTGATCTATAAGGAAAGGAAATATCCGGAACAATGTGGCAGTTACAGGCCGATATCATTGTTGAACACAGATCTAAAAATATATGCGAGATTGATGGCAAACAGAATTGCAGTTGTGCTGCCTCAATTAATCTCCCTGAAACAATCTGGATTTGTGAAGGGTAGAGAGGAGAAAGATAATACATACAAAGTCTTGCACCTCATGCAATATGCAAAGTTTAAGAAAATACCGATCGCACTAATGAGCATAGATGCTGAAAAAGCATTCGATAGGGTTGACTGGACTTTCCTACAGGAAACTTTATTAAAATTTGGTTTCCCCCCATCTTCGATATTAGCCATTATGGGAATGTACTCATTTCCCTCAGCTAGGATCAGACTCAATGGATCGCTTACAGATTCATTTCAGATAATCAATGGTACAAGGCAAGGCTGTCCGCTATCACCGCTACTCTTTGTACTATCAATTGAACCACTCTTACAAGCCATTCAACAATGTGTTGACATAGAAGGCCTTCAAATTCAGGGCACCCATTTTAAAACAGCGGCATTCACTGATGGCCTCTGGATAGTAATTTCTAAACCATTAAGAAGCATTCCGGCCATTATGGATATCCTGAAGAGATACAGTAAACTTTCTTATTTTAAAATAAATTAATCAAAATCTGAACTACTAAACCTATGTTTCCCTAACAATGTAGTTAATAGCCTTAAATCTGCATTCCCCTTCCCTTGGCAACCGAAAAGCTTAACTTATTTAGGCATACAGTTATGCGCTTCAGACAAGGATCTCTTCACACTTAATTATAATTAGGAAGCACTGCTTCATACCTCCGTTCTTGGAAAGACACATACCTATCTTGGATAGGAAGGAAAAATATTTTAAAAAGCTTAATTCTCCCCAAATTTCTCTACATACTCAACATGCTCCCAATCCATTTGCCGTTCTCTTACCTAGATAAAGTACACTCCTTATTTTTAACTACATCTGGCAAAAGGGTAAATCATGTATTAACTCCAAAACGCTTACTCTCCCAAAAAACATGTGAGGGATAGGTGCTCCGGATATTGTAAAGTACTATCAGGTGGCACATATATCAAGAACGATCCACTGGATCAGAAAATCCGAAGATAAACAATGGTTAAACATTGAAGAAGCAATGTCACCTATACCTCTGCGTTCTTTGTTACTTGGACACACCAATGACTTGATCTCACCCACACTAAAAAACATCCACACTTTAGCTACGTTTAAAATATGGAAGAAGGTTTACCTCACCTTGGCACCCCCTCTTTCCCCACTGACTAAAGTCACTGACCTTTTGGACTCACTTCCCATCCGTGCGGCTCATATTCCACTTGAGCAATTAATTGAAGATGGGGCACTTCTTACTTTATAAGATATACTCAAAATTCCCGGACTTTCAGGCCTAACTTTTTTGCAATATGGTAAACTATCTCATCTCTTCTACCAATAGTACCAATCGGTCGACTTCAGTAGACCATTAACCCCCTATGAAACCCTATGTGCCAGGTTGAAATTGCCCACTAAGAGCCTCTTGATAATATATCATTCTTTGCTCGAAATAGACACTTCCCTAAAACGAGCGTATCTGGCTCGATGGGAAAAAGACTTAGGTACTACCTTGTCTGACTCACAGATCAAAAATATATATATTAATTCACATAGTCCTTCTACCTGTGTGTGCATCCAAGAAAATCCATTTAAAATTATTTCTAGATGGCATTTAACTCCCAACCGAATACAGAAATGGTATCATTCAACAAACTCTAATTGTTGGAGATGTGGAGCTGACGATAGTACCTACATACACATATGGTGGTCCTGTCCATCACTTTCCCCCTTTTGGTAGGCGATAGCCTCTATCACTCACAAATTATTAGATAAAAGCGTTGCTTTGAAACCAGAAAATGTCTTCTTAAACGTCCCATTTTGGCCAAGAGACTAGAATGCTTCCAAACTATCACAGTTTATTATGGCGGCGGGGAAATCCTTAGTCCCTTCAAATTGGAACACTAAAACTATACCCACACCTAGCCAAATATACTTCAAAATAGACCAATTATATCGCATAGAGGAACTAGCTGTGAGATTCAATCATACTACCGACAAGTTTCAAAACATCTGGCAGCCTTGGATTCGATTCAGGACACAGCCTACATTCTATTCTACGATATAATCATTAAATCAATTTACTCATTCCAATGTGTCATCATTCCCCTTTCCCCCCTTCTTCCTTCCTATCCTTCCCTCCATCTCTCTTTTTTATTGTCTCACCTACACCCTCTCCTCTCCTCTCCTCTTTAGTTCAATTGGTAAGTGCTCAAGATAAATCCTCTTCTCTGACAGGAAAAATGTTTGATACTCTTTTAATAATGGTACTTATACTCTTAAGAGATTGAAAACAGTGCTTCTTGTACTAGCGCTATGTCTTCTTATTTGTACACTGTCACGATTATATTATCTTGTACCTTTTTTCTAAAACTGATTGTTAAACTTGAAATTTTCAATAAAAAGATCATTGAAAGAAAGAATGAGAACTCACCACCTCTCGTGTCAGCCTGTTCCACTCATTGATCACCCTCACTGTCAAAAAGTTTTTTCTAATATCTAATGTGTATCTTCTCCCATTCAGTTTCATCCCATTGCTTCTTTATTTCCATGTGCAAATGTATTCCCAACCTGCACAAACTCCTCATCCTGCCGATACCCCAATACTGAGCCGCTGCTGTCATATGTGTCCCTATTACTACACCTGCTGTGTGGTATAAAAGCAGAGCTCCTCTTAGTGCCCCACATATTAATGCCAAAACTGTGCCCCTTACATTGTAATAATGCCTTCTTTATGTTCTCTAGATGGTAAAATTGCACCCTAGAAAATATTAATTTCCTGTGAATGTGCCCTCCAAATTTTGTCCCTAGAAACTAATATTTCATGTGCAACTTTGATGGTCACAATACTGAGAGGCCCTATAACAATAATGTTTAAGTGCCCACTTAACATTTAATAATGTCCCCTGAGTTCCCCATGTATAATTCCTCTATACACAGTATGATGATCCCACAGCTCCCCTATACACGGTATGATGATCCCACAGCTCCCCTATACACAGTATGATGACCCCACAGCTCCCCTATACACAGTATGATGATCCCACAGCTCCCCTATACACGTATGATGATCCTACAGCTCCCCTATACACAGTATGATGATCCCACAGCTCCCTTATACACAGTATGATGATCCCACAGCTCCCCTATACACAGTATGATGATCCCACAGCTCCCCTATACACAGTATGATGATCCCACAGCTCCCCTATACACAGTATGATGGGCCCACAGCTCCCTTATACACAGTATGATGATACCACAGTTCCCCTAGACACAGTATATGAGCCCACAGCTCCCCTATGCACAGTATGATGAGCCCACAGCTCCCTTATACACAGTCTTATGCCCCCAGCTCCCATACAAACAGTATGATGTCCAACAGAGTTCCCCTATACATATAATGATGTCCCCACTGCTCCAATGCAAAGTATAATAGTTAATGGCGTTCTGACACCTTGTGATGCCTGCACTGAGAGCCCCTCTGCAGGGAGGAAATTAACTTTATTCCTCCCGGCAGCCTTGCTCTTCCAATCATAGGGGTTGCGCTGGCATGGTTTCAGTCACCGCTCTCTGTATAGAGAGTGGCGGCTGTAACCTCACCCCAGCACTGACTGACAGCAGCCTCAGCACCGTCTGCCACCCGGTAATTACCCTACTGGTGCCTCTATAAACAGTAATGCTTCTTAAGTGCCCACTTAATATTTAACTGAGTCCCCTATGTACATTAGTAATGGCCCCAGCATCGCTGATGTGAGCAGGGGGTCGTATGATGATGACTCTTTTGACTTCTCCCAATTATCTTCTATTAAGTGAAGTTGAACTTATCTAGTCGAAATGTGCAAATAGCAAACGTGGTCACATGACTGCCTGATCACACCAGTGGTCTTAGGGTGCGCCTGCCGTCATGAGACCCTATCATGATTTTGCGGTCTGTAGTCTCAGAGTGACTGCAGACAATTATCCCGAGCCTTTAATAACTTTATAATAATAATAAATTGCTTATTATTAAATTATTAAATAGAATGCAGCTTGTGGTTATTGTATGGTTATACTTGTTAGGGGGCAGACAGATGGCCGTATTGCTCGTTCGAGGATCACATCGCAATCCTCAGACTGACCGTCGGCTCTCCACATCTTAGTGTGACAGCTGCCTAGTAATCCATCACGCTGTCATGCTCATGTCAGGACCAGTACCAGTCAGGATTGCAGTGCAATCCTCACATGAGTTATACAGCCGTCTGTCTGTGCCCTTGTTATTATAGTGCTTTGGAACAAAGCACTATATTGTAATCCGATCGTGGATAACTTCTTATTATAGTGCTTTGGAACAAAGCACTATACTGTTATTCCATCGTGGATAACTTCTTCTTATTATGGTGCTTGAACCTCCTAGGTTCAAGCAACATATTGTAATCCGATTTCTTATATTTTATTATTATGGTGCTTGAACCTCCTAGGTTCAAGCAACATATTGTAATCCGATTTCTTATATTTTATTATTATTATTATTATGGTGCTTGAACCTCCTAGGTTCAAGCAACATATTGTAATCCGATTTCTTATATTTTATTATTCTTCTTCTCCGCGTTTTCTGCAATTAATGCGGCCCGAACCGCTCGGCGCAGAGACCCCGTTCAGGCGGCGTTTCGAAGGCCTCGGTGGGGACAGGTGTGCTATGACTTTTATAGTCGATCCGATATGTAGATTTTATTTAAATCGCATTTAAAAAAAAAAATTTCCCATAGGAAATAATGGCGAACTTTCCATTACCCCGAACTTGACCTTCCAAAGATGGCAGCTATGCAAATGTACGGTGTCCATTTTAGGACATGATCATTTATCAAAGTAAAACATCAGAATAAAGTGACTGACACCCTCCCGTCCCGTGTGTGAAAAGTAAGTGCCCCCCGGCCCCGTGTGTGAAAAGTAAGTGCCCCCCGGCCCCGTGTGTGAAAAGTAAGTGCCCCCCCGGCCCCGTCTGTGAAAAGTAAGTGCCCCCCTGGCCCCGTGTGTGAAAAGTAAGTGCCCCCCCGGCCCCGTGTGTGAAAAGTAAGTGCCCCCCGGCCCCGTGTGTGAAAAGTAAGTGCCCCCCGGCCCCGTGTGTGAAAAGTAAGTGCCCCCCGGCCCCGTGTGTCAAAAGTAAGTGCCCCCCCCGGCCCCGTGTGTGAAAAGTAAGTGCCCCCCCGGCCCCGTGTGTGAAAAGTAAGTGCCCCCCGGCCCCGTGTGTGAAAAGTAAGTGCCCTCCCGGCCCCGTGTGCAAAAGTAAGTGCGCCCCCGGCCCCGTGTGCAAAAGTAAGTGCGCCCCCGGCCCCGTGTGCAAAAGTAAGTGCGCCCCCGGCCCCGTGTGCAAAAGTAAGTGCGCCCCCGGCCCCGTGTGCAAAAGTAAGTGCGCCCCCGGCCCCGTGTGCAAAAGTAAGTGTGCCCCCGGCCCCGTGTGCAAAAGTAAGTGCGCCCCCGGCCCCGTGTGCAAAAGTAAGTGCGCCCCCGGCCCCGTGTGTGAAAAGTAAGTGCGCCACCGGCCCCGTGTGTGAAAAGTAAGTGCCCCCCCCGGCCCCGTGTGTGAAAAGTAAGTGCCCCCCCGGCCCCATGTGTGAAAAGTAAATGCCCCCGGCCCTGTGTGTGAAAAGTAAGTGCCCCCCGGCCCCGTGTGTGAAAAGTAAGTGCCCCCCGGCCCCGTGTGTGAAAAGTAAGTGCCCCCCGGCCCCGTGTGTGAAAAGTAAGTGCCCCCCGGCCCCGTGTGTGAAAAGTAAGTGCCCCCCGGCCCCGTGTGTGAAAAGTAAGCGACCCACAACTCTGACCTGTATATAGGAGTCTGTATATAGGGGAATGTCTGTATATAAGAGTGGTGTCTGTATTTAGAGGGATGTCTGTATATAGGAGTGGTGTCTGTATATAGGAGTGGTGTCTATATAGGGGATCGTCTGTATATAGGAGTGGTGTCTGTATAAAGAGGGATGTCTGTATATAGGAGTGGTGTCTGTATATAGAGGGATGTCTGTATATAGGAGTGATGTCTGTATATGGGGGGATGAATGTATATAGGAGTGGTGTCTGTATATAAGAGTGGTGTCTATATATAGAGGGATGTCTGTATATAGGAGTGGTGTCTGTATATAGAGGGATGTCTGTATATAGGAGTGGTTGTCTGTATATAGAGGGATGTCTGTATATAAGAGTGGTGTCTGTATATAGGGGGATGTCTGTATATAGGAGTGGTGTCTGTACATAGAGGGATATCTGTATAAAGGAGAGATGTCTGTATATAGAGGGATGTCTGTATATAGGAGTGGTGTCTGTATATAGAGGGATGTCTGTATATAGGAGAGATGTCTGTATATAGAGGGATGTCTGTATATAGGAGTGGTGTCTGTACATAGAGGGATGTCTGTATATAGGAGTGGTGTCTGTATATAGAGGGATGTCTGCATATAGTAGTGGTGTCTGTATACAGAGGGATGTCTGTATATAGGAGTGGTGTCTGTATATAGAGGGATGTCTGTATATAAGAGTGGTATCTGTATATAGGGGGATGTCTGTATATAGGAGTGGTGTCTGTATATAGAGGGATGTCTGTATATAGGAGTGGTGTCTGTATATAGAGGGATGTCTGTATATAGGAGTGGTGTCTGTATACAGAGGGATGTCTGTATATAGTAATGGTGTCTGTATATAGGCAGATGTCTGTATATAGGAGTGGTGTCTGTATATAGAGGGATGTCTGTATATAGGATTGGTGTCTGTATATAGAGGGATGTCTGTATATAGGAGTGGTGTCTGTATATAGGGGGATGTCTGTATATAGGAGTGGTGTCTGTATATAGAGGGATGTCTGTATATAGGAGTGGTGTCTGTATACAGAGGGATGTCTGTATATAGGAGTGGTGTCTGTATACAGAGGGATGTCTGAATATAGGAGTGGTGTCTGTATATAGGGGGATGTCTGTATATAGGAGTTTTGTCTGTATATAGGGGGATGTCTGTATATAGGATTGGTGTCTGTATATAGAGGGATGTCTGTATATAGGAAAGATTTTTGTATATACAGGGATGTCTGTATATAGGAGTGGTGTCTGTATATAGAGGGATGTCTGTATATAGGAGTGGTGTCTGTATATAGAGATATGTCTGTATATAGGAGTGGTGTCTGTATATAGAGAGATGTCTGTATATAGGAGTGGTGTCTGTATACAGAGGGATGTCTGTATAGAGGAGTGATGTCTGTATACAGAGGGATGTCTGTATATAGGAGTGGTGTCTGTATATAGGGGGATGTCTGTATATAGGAGTGGTGTCTGTATATAGGGGGATGTCTGTATATAGGAGTGGTGTCTGTATATAGGGGGATGTCTGTATATAGGAGTGTTGTCTGTATATAGAGGGATGTCTGTATATAGGAGAGGTGTCTGTATATAGAGGGATGTCTGTATATAGGAGTGGTGTCTGTATATAGGGGGATGTCTGTATATAGGAGTGGTGTCTGTATATAGAGGGATGTCTGTATATAGGAGTGGTGTCTGTATATAGAGGGATGTCTGTATATAGAAGTGGTGTCTGTATACAGAGGGATGTCTGTATATAGGAGTGGTGTCTGTATATAGAGGGATGTCTGTATATAGGAGTGGTGTCTGTATATAGAGGGATGTCTGTATATAGGAGTGGTGTCTGTATAAAGGGATGACTGTATATAGGAGTGGTGTCTGTACATAGAGGGATGTCTGTGTATAAGATTGGTGTCTGTATACAGAGGGATGTCTGTATATAGGAGTGGTGTCTGTATATAGGGGGATGTCTGTATATAGGAGTGGTGTCTGTATACAGAGGGATGTCTGTATATAGGAGTGGTGTCTGTACATAGAGGGATGTCTGTGTATAGGATTGGTGTCTGTATACAGTGGGATGTCTGTATATAGGAGTGGTGTCTGTACATAGAGGGATGTCTGTGTATAGGAGTGGTGTCTGTATATAGGGGAATGTCTGTATATAGGAGTGGTGTCTGTATACAGAGGGATGTCTGTATATAGAGGGATGTCTGTATATAGGAGTGGTGTCTGTATACAGAGGGATGTCTGTATATAGGAGTGGTGTCTGTATATAGAGGGATGTCTGTATAAAGGAGTGGTGTCTGTATATAGAGGGATGTCTGTATATAGGAGTGGTGTCTGTATGTAGAGGGATGTCTGTATATAGGAGAGATGTCTGTATATAGAGGGATGTCTGTATATAGGAGTGGTGTCTGTATATAGTGGGATGTCTGTATATAGCAGTGGTGTCTGTATACAGAGGGATGTCTGTATATAGGAGTGGTGTCTGTATGTAGAGGGATGTCTGTATATAGGAGAGATGTCTGTATATAGAGGGATGTCTGTATATAGGAGTGGTGTCTGTATATAGAGGGATGTCTGTATATAGTAGTGGTGTCTGTATACAGAGGGATGTCTGTATATAGGAGTGGTGTCTGTATATAGAGGGATGTCTGTATATAAGAGTGGTGTCTGTATATAGGGGGATGTCTGTATATAGGAGTGGTGTCTGTATATAGAGGGATGTCTGTATATAGGAGTGGTGTCTGTATATAGAGGGATGTCTGTATATAGGAGAGATGTCTGTATATACAGGGATGTCTGTATATAGGAGTGGTGTCTGTATATAGAGGGATGTCTGTATATAGGAGTGTTGTCTGTATATAGAGGGATGTCTGTATATAGGAGTGGTGTCTGTATACAGAGGGATGTCTGTATATAGGAGTGGTGTCTGTATATAGAGGGATGTCTGTATAAAGGAGTGGTGTCTGTATATAGAGGGATGTCTGTATATAGGAGTGGTGTCTGTATACAGAGGGATGTCTGTATATAGGAGTGGTGTCTGTATATAGAGGGATGTCTGTATATAGGAGTGGTGTCTGTATATAGGGGGATGTCTGTATATAGTAGTGGTGTCTGTATATAGAGAAATGTCTGTATATAGGAGTGGTGTCTGTATATAGAGGGATGTCTGTATATAGGAGTGGTGTCTGTATACAGAGGGATGTCTGTATATAGGAGTGGTGTCTGTATATAGGGGATGTCTGTATATAGGGGGATGTCTGTATATAGGAGTGGTGTCTTTATATAGGGGGATGTCTGTATATAGGAGTGGTGTCTGTATATAGAGGGATGTCTCTATATAGGAGAGATGTCTGTATATACAGGGATGTCTGTATATAGGAGTGGTGTCTGTATATAGAGGGATGTCTGTATATATGAGTGGTGTCTGTATATAGAGGATGTCTGTATATAGGAGTGGTGTCTGTATATAGAGGGATGTCTGTATATAGGAGTGGTGTCTGTATACAGAGGGATGTCTGTATATAGGAGTGGTGTCTGTATACAGAGGGATGTCTGTATATAGGAGTGGTGTCTGTATATAGAGGAATGTCCGTATATAGGAGAGATGTCTGTATATAGGGGGATGTCTGTATATAGGAGTGGTGTCTGTATATAGGAGAGGTGCCTGCATATACGAGTGGTGTCTGTATATAGGAGTGGTGTCTGTATATAGAGGGATGTCTGTATACAGAAGTGGTGTCTGTATATAGGGGGATGTCTGTATATAGGAGGGGTGTCTGTATATAGGGGGATGTCTGTATATAGGAGAGATGTCTGTATAAGGGAGAGATGTCTGTATATAGAGGGATGTCTGTATATAGGAGAGATGTCTGTATATAGGAGTGGTGTCTGTATATAGGGGATGTCTGTATATAGTGGGATGTCTGTATATAGGAGTGGTGTCTGTATATAGAAGGATGTCTTTATATTGTAGTGGTGTCTGTATATAGGGGTATGTCTGTATATAGGAGTGGTGTCTGTATATAGAGGGATGTCTGTATATAGGAGTGGTGTCTGTATATAGAGGGATGTCTGTATATGGTAGTGGTGTCTGTATATAGAGGGATGTCAGTATGTAGGAGTTGTGTCTGTATATAGGCGTGTTGTCTGTATATAGGAGTGATGTCTGTATATAAGAGGATGTGGCCAAAGTGGCTACCGAGAGGCTGTGTGCTCCAAAGTGGCTACCTAGGATTCCTGCATGCCAAAATGGCTACCAAGGGGCCAAAGCTGCTAACAAGGGGCCCTGCACATCAAAGTGGCTACCAAGGGGCCAAAGTGGATACCCAGGGCAGAGCCCTGCATGCCAGAATGCTCCTGAGGTTCATTGGCAGCTGGCAGCGCTTTTCAAGCACCATGTATTTCCTTCTGGAAATGCCCATCTACTTATTATTCTTCTTCTTCTCCGCGTTTTCCGCAATTAATGCGGCCCGAACCGCTCGGCGCAGAGACCCCGTTCAGGCGGCGTTTCGAAGCCCTCGGTAAGGACAGGTGTGCTATGACTTTTATAGTCGATCCGATATGTAGATTTTATTTAAATCGCATTTAAAAAGAAAAATTTCCCATAGGAAATAATGGCGAACTTTCCATTACCCCGAACTTGACCTTCCAAAGATGGCAGCTATGCAAATGTACGGTATCCATTTTAGGACATGATCATTTATCACACGGCCCCGTGTGCAAAAGTAAGAGCGCCCCCGGCCCCGTGTGCAAAAGTAAGTGCGCCCCCGGCCCCGTGTGCAAAAGTAAGTGCGCCCCCGGCCCCGTGTGCAAAAGTAAGTGCGCCCCCGACCCTGTGTGCAAAAGTAAGTGCGCCCCCGGCCCCGTGTGGAAAAGTAAGTGCGCCCCCGGCCCCGTGTGCAAAAGTAAGTGCGCCCCCGGCCCCGTGTGCAAAAGTAAGTGCGCCCCCGGCCCCGTGTGCAAAAGTAAGTGCGCCCCTGGCCCTGTGTGCAAAAGTAAGTGCGCCCCCGGCCCCGTGTGGAAAAGTAAGTGCGCCCCCGGCCCCGTGTGCAAAAGTAAGTGCGCCCCCGGCCCCGTGTGCAAAAGTAAGTGCGCCCCCGGCCCCGTGTGCAAAAGTAAGTGCGCCCCCGGCCCCGTGTGCAAAAGTAAGTGCGCCCCCGGCCCCGTGTGCAAAAGTAAGTGCGCCCCCGGCCCCGTGTGCAAAAGTAAGTGCGCCCCCGGCCCCGTGTGCAAAAGTAAGTGCGCCCCCGGCCCCGTGTGCAAAAGTAAGTGCGCCCCCGGCCCCGTGTGCAAAAGTAAGTGCGCCCCCGGCCCCGTGTGCAAAAGTAAGTGCGCCCCCGGCCCCGTGTGCAAAAGTAAGTGCGCCCCCGTCCCCGTGTGCAAAAGTAAGTGCGCCCCCGGCCCTGTGTGCAAAAGTAAGTGCGCCCCCGGCCCCGTGTGCAAAAGTAAGTGCTCCCCCGGCCCCGTGTGCAAAAGTAAGTGCACCCCCGGCCCCGTGTGTGAAAAGTAAGTGCCCCCTTGGCCCCGTGTGTGAAAATTAAGTGCCCCCCGGCCCCGTGTGTGAAAAGTAAGTGCACCCCCGGCCCCGTGTGTGAAAAGTAAGTGCCCCCTTGGCCCCGTGTGTGAAAATTAAGTGCCCCCCGGCCCCGTGTGTGAAAAGTAAGTGCCCCCCGGCCCCGTGTGTGAAAAGTAAGTGCCCCCCCGGCCCCGTGTGTGAAAAGTAAGTGACCCACAACTCTGACCTGTATATAGGAGTCTGTATATAGAGGGATGTCTGTATATAGGAGTGATGTCTGTATATAGGGGGATGTCTGTATATAGGAGTGGTGTCTGTATATAGAGGGATGTCTGTATATAAGAGTGGTGTCTGTATATAGAGGGATGTCTGTATATAGGAGTGGTGTCTGTATATAGAGGGATGTCTGTATATAGGAGTGGTGTCTGTATATAGAGGGATGTCTGTATATAAGATTGGTGTCTGTATATAGGGGGATGTCTGTATATAGGAGTGGTGTCTGTATATAGAGGGATATCTGTATAAAGGAGACATGTCTGTATATAGAGGGATGTCTGTATATAGGAGTGGTGTCTACATAGAGGGATGTCTGTATATGGGAGTGGTGTCTGTATATAGAGGGATGTCTGTATATAGGAGTGGTGTCTATACAGAGGGATGTCTGTTTATAGGAGTGGTGTCTGTATACAGAGGGATGTCTGTATATAACAGTGGTGTCTGTATATAGGGGGATGTCTGTATATAGGAGTGGTGTCTGTATATAGAGGGATGTCTGTATATAGGAGTGGTGTCTGTATATAGAGGGATGTCTGCATATAGGAGTGGTGTCTGTATATTGGGGGATGTCTGTATATAGGAGTGGTGTCTGTATATAGGGGGGATGTCTGTATATAGGAGTAGTGTCTGTATATAGGGGATGTCTGTATATAGGAGTGGTCTCTGTATATAGGGGGATATCTGTATATAGGAGTGGTGTCTGTATATAGAGGGATGTCTCTATATAGGAGAGATGTCTGTATATACAGGGATGTCTGTATATAGGAGTGGTGTCTGTATATAGAGGGATGTCTGTATATTGGAGTGGTGTCTGTATATAGAGGGATGTCTGTATATAGGAGTGGTGTCTGTATACAGAGGGATGTCTGTATATAGGAGTGGTGTCTGTATATAGAGGGATGTCTGTATATAGGAGTGGTGTCTGTATATAGGGGGATGTCTGTATATAGGAGTGGTGTCTGTATATAGGGGGATATCTGTATATAGGAGTGGTGTCTGTATATAGAGGGATGTCTGTATATAGGAGTGGTGTCTGTATATAGAGGGATGTCTGTATATAGGAGTGGTGACTATATAGTGGCATGTCTGTATATAGGAGTAGTGTCTGTATACAGGGGGATGTCTGTATATAGGAGTGGTGTCTGTATATAGAGGGATGTATGTATATAGGAGTGGTGTCTGTATATAGAGGGATGTCTGTATGTAGGAGTGGTGTCTGTATACAGAGGGATGTCTGTATATAGGAGTGGTGTCTGTATATAGGGGGATGTCTGTATATAGGAGTGGTGTCTGTATATAGAGGGATGTCTGTATATAGGAGTGGTGTCTGTATATAGAGGGATGTCTGTATGTAGGAGTGGTGTCTGTATACAGAGGGATGTCTGTATATAGGAGTGGTGTCTGTATATAGGGGGATGTCTGTATATAGGAGTGGTCTCTGTATATAGGGGGATATCTGTATATAGGAGTGGTGTCTGTATATAGAGGGATGTCTGTATATAGGAGTGGTGTCTGTATATAGAGGGATGTCTGTATATAGGAGTGGTGTCTGTATATAGAGGGATGTCTGTATATAGCAGTGGTGTCTGTATATAGAGGGATGTCTGTATATAGGAGTGGTGTCTGTATATAGAGGGATGTCTGTATATAGGAGTGGTGTCTGTATATAGAGGGATGTCTGTATATAGGAGTGGTGTCTGTATATAGGGGGATGTTTGTATATAGGAGTGGTGTCTGTATATAGAGGGATGTCTGTATATAGGAGAGATGTCTGTATATAGAGGGATGTCTGTATATAGGAGTGGTGTCTGTATATAGAGGGATGTCTGTATATAGGAGTGGTGTCTGTATATAGAGGGATGTCTGTATATAGGAGAGATGTCTGTATATAGAGGGATGTCTGTATATAGGAGTTGTGTCTGTATACAGAGGGATGTCTGTATATAGGAGTGGTGTCTCTATATAGGGGGATGTCTGAATATAGGAGATATGTCTGTATATAGAGTGATGTCTGCATATAGGAGTGGTGTCTGTATATAGAGGGATGTCTATATAGGAGTGGTGTCTGTATATGGAGGGATGTCTGTATATAGAAGTGGTGTCTGTATACAGAGGGATGTCTGTATATAGGAGTGGTGTCTGTATATAGGGGGATGTCTGTATATAGGAGTGGTGTCTGTATATAGGGGGATGTCTGTATATAGGAGTGGTGTCTGTATATAGAGGGATGTCTGTATATAGGAGTGGTGTCTGTATATAGAGGGATGTCTGTATATAAGAGTGTTGTCTGTATATAGAGGGATGTCTGTTTATAGGAGTGGTGTCTGTATATAGGGGGGATGTCTGTATATAGGAGTAGTGTCTGTATATAGGGGATGTCTGTATATAGGAGTGGTGTCTGTATATAGGGGGATATCTGTATATAGGAGTGGTGTCTGTATATAGAGGGATGTCTCTATATAGGAGAGATGTCTGTATATACAGGGATGTCTGTATATAGGAGTGGTGTCTGTATATAGAGGGATGTCTGTATATTGGAGTGGTGTCTGTATATAGAGGGATGTCTGTATATAGGAGTGGTGTCTGTATACAGAGGGATGTCTGTATATAGGAGTGGTGTCTGTATATAGAGGGATGTCTGTATATAGGAGTGGTGTCTGTATATAGGGGGATGTCTGTATATAGGAGTGGTGTCTGTATATAGGGGGATATCTGTATATAGGAGTGGTGTCTGTATATAGAGGGATGTCTGTATATAGGAGTGGTGTCTGTATATAGAGGGATGTCTGTATATAGGAGTGGTGACTATATAGTGGCATGTCTGTATATAGGAGTGGTGTCTGTATACAGGGGGATGTCTGTATATAGGAGTGGTGTCTGTATATAGAGGGATGTATGTATATAGGAGTGGTGTCTGTATATAGAGGGATGTCTGTATGTAGGAGTGGTGTCTGTATACAGAGGGATGTCTGTATATAGGAGTGGTGTCTGTATATAGGGGGATGTCTGTATATAGGAGTGGTGTCTGTATATAGAGGGATGTCTGTATATAGGAGTGGTGTCTGTATATAGAGGGATGTCTGTATGTAGGAGTGGTGTCTGTATACAGAGGGATGTCTGTATATAGGAGTGGTGTCTGTATATAGGGGGATGTCTGTATATAGGAGTGGTCTCTGTATATAGGGGGATATCTGTATATAGGAGTGGTGTCTGTATATAGAGGGATGTCTGTATATAGGAGTGGTGTCTGTATATAGAGGGATGTCTGTATATAGGAGTGGTGTCTGTATATAGAGGGATGTCTGTATATAGCAGTGGTGTCTGTATATAGAGGGATGTCTGTATATAGGAGTGGTGTCTGTATATAGAGGGATGTCTGTATATAGGAGTGGTGTCTGTATATAGAGGGATGTCTGTATATAGGAGTGGTGTCTGTATATAGGGGGATGTTTGTATATAGGAGTGGTGTCTGTATATAGAGGGATGTCTGTATATAGGAGAGATGTCTGTATATAGAGGGATGTCTGTATATAGGAGTGGTGTCTGTATATAGAGGGATGTCTGTATATAGGAGTGGTGTCTGTATATAGAGGGATGTCTGCATATAGGAGTGGTGTCTGTATATTGGGGGATGTCTGTATATAGGAGTGGTGTCTGTATATAGGGGGGATGTCTGTATATAGGAGTGGTGTCTGTATATAGAGGGATGTCTGTATATAGGAGAGATGTCTGTATATAGAGGGATGTCTGTATATAGGAGTTGTGTCTGTATACAGAGGGATGTCTGTATATAGGAGTGGTGTCTCTATATAGGGGGATGTCTGAATATAGGAGATATGTCTGTATATAGAGTGATGTCTGCATATAGGAGTGGTGTCTGTATATAGAGGGATGTCTATATAGGAGTGGTGTCTGTATATGGAGGGATGTCTGTATATAGAAGTGGTGTCTGTATACAGAGGGATGTCTGTATATAGGAGTGGTGTCTGTATATAGGGGGATGTCTGTATATAGGAGTGGTGTCTGTATATAGGGGGATGTCTGTATATAGGAGTGGTGTCTGTATATAGAGGGATGTCTGTATATAGGAGTGGTGTCTGTATATAGAGGGATGTCTGTATATAAGAGTGTTGTCTGTATATAGAGGGATGTCTGTTTATAGGAGTGGTGTCTGTATATAGAGGGATGTCTGTATATAGGAGTGGTGTCTGTATATAGAGGGATGTCTGTATATAGGAGTGGTGTCTGTATATAGGGGAATGTCTGTATATAGGAGAGATGTCTGTATATAGAGGGATGTCTGTATATAGGAGTGGTGTCTGTATATAGAGGGATGTCTGTATATAGGAGTGGTGTCTGTATATAGGGGGATGTCTGTATATAGGAGAGATGTCTGTATATAGAGGGATGTCTATATATAGGAGTGGTGTCTGTATATAGAGGGATGTCTGTATATAGGAGTGGTGTCTGTATATAGGGGGATGTCTGTATATAGGAGTGGTGTCTGTATATAGAGGGATGTCTGTATATAGGAGTGGTGTCTGTATATAGGGGGATGTCTGTATATAGGAGTGGTGTCTGTATATAGAGGGATGTCTGTATATAGGAGAGATGTCTGTATATAGAGGGATGTCTGTATATAGGAGTGGTGTCTGTATATAGAGGGATGTCTGTATATAGGAGAGATGTCTGTATATAGAGGGATGTCTGTATATAGGAGTGGTGTCTGTATATAGAGGGATGTCTGTATATAGGAGTGGTGTCTGTATATAGGGGGATGTCTGTATATAGGAGTGGTGTCTGTATATAGGGGGATGTCTGTATATAGGAGAGGTGCCTGCATATAGGAGTAGTGTCTGTATATAGGAGTGGTGTCTGTATACAGAGGGATGTCTTTATATAGAAGTGGTGTCTGTATATAGGGGGATGTCTGTATATTGTTGTGCTGTCTGTATATAGGGGTATGTCTGTATAAAGGAGTGGTATCTGTATATAGAGGGATCTCTGTATATGGTAGTGGTGTCTGTATATAGAGGGATGTCTGTATGTAGGAGTTGTGTCTGTATATAGGAGTGGTGTCTGTATATAGGAGTAATGTCTGTATATAAGAGGATGTGGCCAAAGTGGCTACCAAGGATTCCTGCATGCCAAAATGGCTACCAAGGGGCCAATGTTGCTAACAAGGGCCCCCGCACATCAAAGTGGCTACCAAGGGGCCAAATTGGATACCCAGGGGCAGGGCCCTGCATGCCAGACTTGCTCCTGAGGTTAATTGGCAGCTGGCAGCGCTGTTCAAGCACCATGTATTTCCTTCAGGAAATGCCCATCTAGTTATTATTCTTCTCCGCGTTTTCCGCAATTAATGCGGCCCGAACCGCTCGGCGCAGAGACCCCGTTCAGGCGGCGTTTCGAAGGCCTCGGTGGGGACAGGTGTGCTATGACTTTTATAGTCGATCCAATATGTAGATTTTATTTAAATCGCATTTTAAAAAAAAAATTTCCCATAGGAAATAATGGCGAACTTTCCATTTCCCCCAACTTGACCTTCCAAAGATGGCAGCTATGCAAATGTATGGTGTCCATTTTAGGACATGATCATTTATCAAAGTCAAACATCAGAATAAAGTGACTATGACACCCTCTCGTCCCGTGTGTGAAAAGTAAGTGCCCCCCCCCCCACCCGGCCCCGTGTGTGAAAAGTAAGTGCGCCCCGGCCCCGTGTGCAAAAGTAAGTGCGCCCCCGGCCCCGTGTGCAAAAGTAAGTGCGCCCCCGGCCCCGTGTGCAAAAGTAAGTGCGCCCCCGGCCCCGTGTGCAAAAGTAAGTGCGCCCCCGGCCCCGTGTGCAAAAGGAAGTGCGCCCCCGGCCCCGTGTGCAAAAGGAAGTGCGCCCCCGGCCCCGTGTGCAAAAGGAAGTGCGCCCCCGGCCCCGTGTGCAAAAGTAAGTGCGCCCCGGCCCCGTGTGCAAAAGTAAGTGCGCCCCCGGCCCCGTGTGCAAAAGTAAGTGCGCCCCCGGCCCCGTGTGCAAAAGTAAGTGCGCCCCCGGCCCCGTGTGCAAAAGTAAGTGCGCCCCCGGCCCCGTGTGCAAAAGTAAGTGCGCCCCCGGCCCCGTGTGCAAAAGTAAGTGCGCCCCCGGCCCCGTGTGCAAAAGTAAGTGCGCCCCCGGCCCCGTGTGCAAAAGTAAGTGCGCCCCCGGCCCCGTGTGCAAAAGTAAGTGCGCCCCCGTCCCCGTGTGCAAAAGTAAGTGCGCCCCCGGCCCCGTGTGCAAAAGTAAGTGCGCTCCCAGCCCCGTGTGCAAAAGTAAGTGTGCCCCCGGCCCCGTGTGCAAAAGTAAGTGCGCCCCCGGCCCCGTGTGCAAAAGTAAGTGCGCCCCCGGCCCCGTGTGCAAAAGTAAGTGCGCCCCCGACCCCGTGTGCAAAAGTAAGTGCGCCCCCGGCCCCGTGTGCAAAAGTAAGTGCGCCCCCGGCCCCGTGTGCAAAAGTAAGTGCGCCCCCGGCCCCGTGTGCAAAAGTAAGTGCGTCCCCGGCCCCGTTTGCAAAAGTAAGTTCGCCCCCGGCCCGTGTGCAAAAGTAAGTGCGCCCCGGTCCCGTGTGCAAAAGTAAGTGCGCCCCCGGCCCCGTGTGCAAAAGTAAGTGCGCCCCAGGCCCCGTGTGCAAAAGTAAGTGCGCCCCGGTCCCGTGTGCAAAAGTAAGTGCGCCCCCGGCCCCGTGTGCAAAAGTAAGTGCGCCCCCGACCCCGTGTGCAAAAGTAAGTGCCCCCCGGCCCCGTGTGCAAAAGTAAGTGCGCCCCCGGCCCCGTGTGCAAAAGTAAGTGCGTCCCCGCCCCGTTTGCAAAAGTAAGTGCGCCCCCAGCCCCGTGTGCAAAAGTAAGTGCGCCCCGGTCCCGTGTGCAAAAGTAAGTGCGCCCCCGGCCCCGTGTGCAAAAGTAAGTGCGCCCCCGGCCCCGTGTGCAAAAGTAAGTGCGCCCCCGGACCCGTGTGTGAAAAGTAAGTGTCCCCCGGCCCCGTGTGTGAAAGGTAAGTGCCCCCCGGTCCCGTGTGTGAAAAGTAAGTGCCCCCCCGGCCCCGTGTGTGAAAAGTAAGTGCCCCCCGGCCCCGTGTGTGAAAATTAAGTTCCCCCCGGCCCCGTGTGTGAAAAGTAAGTGCCCCCCGGCCCCGTGTGTGAAAAGTAAGTGCCCCCCAGCCCCGTGTGTGAAAAGTAAGTGACCCACAACTCTGACCTGTATATAGAAGTGGTGTCTGTATTTAGAGGGATGTCTGTATATAGGAGTGGTGTCTGTATATAGAGGGATGTCTGTTTATAGGGGTGGTGTCTGTATATAGAGGGATGTCTGTACATAGGAGTGATGTCTGTATATAGGGGGATGTCTGTATATAGGAGTGGTGTCTGTATATAGGGGGATGTCTGTATATAGGAGTGGTGTCTATATAGAGGGATTTCTGTATATAGGAGTGGTGTCTGTATATAGGGGGATGTCTGTATATAGGAGTGGTGTCTCAATATAGGGGGATGTCTGAATATAGGAGAGATGTCTGTATATAGAGGGATATCTGTATATAGGATTTTTGTCTGTATATAGGGGGATGTCTGAATATAGGAGAGATGTCTGTATATAGAGGGATATCTGTATATAGGAGTGGTGTTTGTATATAGGGGGATGTCTGAATATAGGAGTGGTGTCTGTATATAGAGGGATGTCTGTATATAGGAGTGGTGTATGTATATAGAGGGATGTCTGTATATAGGAGTGGTGTCTGTATATAGAGGGATGTCTGTATATAGGAGTGGTGTCTGTATATAGGAGTGGTGTCTATATATAGAGGGATGTCTGTATATAGGAGTGGTGTCTGTATATAGGGGGATGTCTGTATTTAGGAGTGGTGTCTGTATATAGAGGGATGTCTGTATATAGGAGAGATGTCTGTATATAGAGGGATGTCTGTATATAGGAGTGGTGTCTGTATATAGAGGGATGTCTGTATATAGGAGAGATGTCTGTATATAGAGGG
Organism: Ranitomeya variabilis; assembly: GCF_051348905.1. Lineage (NCBI taxonomy): Eukaryota > Metazoa > Chordata > Amphibia > Anura > Dendrobatidae > Ranitomeya > Ranitomeya variabilis. The sequence continues at coordinate 231,067,974 of NC_135237.1, forward strand.
ATGTCTGTATTTAGGAGTGGTGTCTGTATATAGAGGGATGTCTGTATATAGGAGTGGTGTCTGTATATAGAGGGATGTCTGTATATAGGATTTGTGTCTGTATACAGAGGGATGTCTGTATATAGCAGTGGTGTCTATATAGGGGGATGTCTGAATATAGAAGATATGTCTGTATATAGAGGGATGTCTGTATATAGGAGTGGTGTCTGTATATACAGGGATGTCTGTATATAGGAGTGGTGTCTGTATATAGAGGGATGTGTGTATATAGGAGTGGTGTCTGTATATAGAGGGATGTCTGTATATAGGAGTGGTGTCTGTATACAGAGGGATGTCTGTATATAGGAGTGGTGTCTGTATATAGGGGGATGTCTGTATATAGGAGTGGTGTCTGTATATAGGGGGATGTCTGTATATAGGAGTGGTGTCTGTATATAGAGGGATGTCTGTATATAGGAGTGGTGTCTGTATATAGAGGGATGTCTGTATATAGGAGTGGTGTCTGTATATAGAGGGATGTCTGTATATAGGGTTGTTGTCTTTATATAGAGGGATGTCTGTATATAGGAGTGGTGTCTGTATACAGAGGGATGTCTGTATATAGGAGTGGTGTCTGTATATAGGGTATGTCTGTATATAGGAGTGTTGTCTGTATATAGAGGGATGTCTGTATATAGGAATGGTGTCTGTATATAGAGGGATGTCTGTATATAGGAGTGGTGTCTGTATATAGGGGGATGTCTGTATATAGGAGTGGTGTCTGTATATAGAGTGATGTCTGTATATAGGAGTGGTGTCTGTATATAGAGGGATGTCTGGATATAGGAGTGGTGTCTGTATACAGAGGAATGTCTGTATATAGGAGCGGTGTCTGTATATAGGGGGATGTCTGTATATAGGAGTGGTGTCTGTATATAGAGGGATGTCTGTATATAGGAGTGGTGTCTGTATACAGAGGGATGTCTGTATATAGGAGTGGTGTCTGTATATAGGGGGATGTCTGTATATAGGAGTGGTGTCTGTATACAGAGGGATGTCTGTATAAAGGAGTGGTGTCTGTATATAGAGGGATGTCTGTATATAGGAGTGGTGTCTGTATATAGGGGGATGTCTGTATATAGGAGTGGTGTCTGTATATAGAGGGATGTCTGTATATAGGAGTGGTGTCTGTATATAGAGGGATGTCTGTATATAGGAGTGGTGTCTGTATACAGAGGGATGTCTGTATATAGGAGTGGTGTCTGTATAAAGGAGAGATGTCTGTATATAGAGGGATGTCTGTATATAGGAGTAGTGTCTGTATATAAAGGGATGTCTGTATATAGGAGAGATGTCTGTATATAGAGGGATGTCTGTATATAGGAGTGGTGTCTGTACATAGAGGGATGTCTGTATATAGGAGTGGTGTCTGTATATAGAGGGATGTCTGTATATAGTAGTGGTGTCTGTATACAGAGGGATGTCTGTATATAGGAGTGGTGTCTGTATATAGAGGGATGTCTGTATATAAGAGTGGTGTCTGTATATAGGGGGATGTCTGTATATAGGAGTGGTGTCTGTATATAGAGGGATGTCTGTATATAGGAGTGGTGTCTGTATATAGAGGGATGTCTGTATATAGGAGTGGTGTCTGTATACAGAGGGATGTCTGTATATAGGAGTGGTGTCTGTATATAGGGGGATGTCTGTATATAGGAGTGTTGTCTGTATATAGGGGGCTGTCTGTATATAAGAGTGGTGTCTGTATATAGAGGGATGTGTGTATATAGTAGAGATGTCTGTATATACAGGGATGTCTGTATATAGGAGTGGTGTCTGTATATAGAGGGATGTCTGTATATAGGAGTGGTGTCTGTATATAGGGGGATGTCTGTATATAGGAGTGGTGTCTGTATATAGGGGAATGTCTGTATATAGGAGTGGTGTCTGTATATTGATGGATGTCTGTATATAGGAGAGGTGCCTGCATATAGGAGTGGTGTCTGTATATAGGAGAGGTGTCTGTATATAGAGGGATGTCTGTATATAGGAGTGGTGTCTGTATATTGAGGGATGTCTGTATATAGGAGTGGTGTCTGTATATAGGGGGATGTCTGTATATAGGAGTGGTGTCTTTATATAGGGGGATGTCTGTATATAGGAGAGATGTCTGTATATAGAGGGATGTCTGTATATAGGAGTGGTGTCTCTATATAGGGGGATGTCTGTATATAGTAGAGATGTCTGTATATAGGGGGATGTCTGTATATAGGGGGATGTCTGAATATAGGAGTGGTGTCTGTATATAGGGGGATGTCTGTATATAGGAGTGGTGTCTGTATATAGAGGGATGTCTGTATATAGGAGAGGTGCCTGCATGTAGGAGTGGTGTCTGTATATAGAGGGATGTCTGTATATAGGAGTGGTGTCTGTATACAGAGGGATTTCTGTATATTGTAGTGCTGTCTGTATATAGGGGTATGTCTGTATATAAGAGTGGTGTCTGTATATAGAGGGATCTCTGTATATGGTAGTGGTGTCTGTATATAGAGGGATGTCTGTATATAGGAGTGGTGTCTGTATATAGGGGGATGTCTGTATATAGGAGTGGTGTCTGTATATAGGGGGATGTCTGTATATAGGAGTGGTGTCTGTATATAGAGGGATGTCTGTATATAGGGGGATGTCTGTATTTAGGAGTGGTGTCTGTATATAGAGGGATGTCTGTATATAGGAGAGATGTCTGTATATGGAGGGATGTCAGTATATAGGAGTGGTGTCTGTATTTAGAGGGATGTCTGTATATAGGAGAGATGTCTGTATATAGAGGGATGTCTGTATATAGGAGTGGTGTCTGTATTTTGAGGGATGTCTGTATATAGGAGTGGTGTCTGTATATAGAGGGATGTCTGTATATAAGAGTGGTGTCTGTATATAGAGGGATGTCTGTATATAGGAGTGGTGTCTGTATATAGGAGTGATGTTTGTATATAAGAGGATGTGGCCAAAGTGGCTACCAAGGATTCCTGCATGCCAAAAGGGCTACCAAGGGGACAAAGTTGCTAACAAGGGGCCCCGCACATCAAAGTGGCTACCAAGGGGCCAAATTGGATACCCAGGGGCAGGGCCCTGCATGCCAGACTTGCTCCTGAGGTTCATTGGCAGCTGGCAGCGCTGTTCAAGCACCATGTATTTCCTTCAGGAAATGCCCATCTAGTTTCTTATTATTATAGTGCTTTGGAACAAAGCACTATACTGTTATTCCATCGTGGTAAACTTCTTATTATTATGGTGCTTGAACCTCCTAGGTTCAAGCAACATATTGTAATCCGATTTCTTATATTTTATTATTATAGTGCTTTGGAACAAAGCACTATACTGTTATTCCACCGTGGATAACTTCTTCTTATTATTATTCTTATTATAGTGCTTTGGAACAAAGCACTATACTGTTATTCCACCGTGGATAACTTCTTCTTCTTCTTATTCTTATTATAGTGCTTTGGAACAAAGCACTATACTGTTATTCCACCGTGGTAAACTTCTTCTTATTCTTATTATTCAGTCCGCACGTAATGCGGCCCGAACCGCTAAACTCACAGACTCCAGTGAGGTGTCATTTCGAAGCCAGCGTCCCCAAGAGGTGTGCTAAGTATTTTTCGTGCCGATCGGATTTGTAGTTTGAAAAAAGTCTTTCAATGCGTTTCAATGGAGAAATTTTCCTATACGTTTATAATGGGCTGGTTTCTGAGGCAATTTCTAAAAATAACTGCCACCTGGCTGATTAGCTCATTGATATGCGCAGTCAGACACAGTTACTATGCCAACGCCTATGAAGTCTACATCAGCTCACCAGGTCACAAGTTTTGTCAGATAATATCAGCTCTTAAAGTGACAGTACAGCACAATTCCAAACCACTATCCAAAGCGCAGAGCCGCCCAGTATAAAGTGCAGAGCCGCGCAGTACACAGCGCAGAGCCACGCAGTACACAGCGCAGAGCCGCGCAGTACACAGCGCAGAGCCGCGCAGTACACAGCGCAGAGCCGCGCAGTACACAGCGCAGAGCCGCGCAGTACACAGCGCAGAGCCGCGCAGTACACAGCGCAGAGCCGCGCAGTACAAAGCGCAGAGCCGCCCAGTATAAAGTGCAGAGCCGCGCAGTACACAGCGCAGAGCCGCGCAGTACACAGCGCAGAGCCGCGCAGTATAAAGCGGAGAGCCGCGCAGTACACAGCGCAGAGCCGCGCAGTACACAGCGCAGAGCCGCGCAGTACACAGCGCAGAGCCGCGCAGTATACAGCGCAGAGCCGCGCAGTACACAGCGCAGAGCCGCGCAGTACAGAGCGCAGAGCCGCACAGTATAAAGCGCAGAGCCGCGCAGTACACAGCGCAGAGCCGCGCAGTACACAGCGCAGAGCCGCGCAGTACACAGCGCAGAGCCGCACAGTACATAGCGCAGAGCCGCGCAGTACACAGCGCAGAGCCGCGCAGTATACAGCGCAGAGCCGCGCAGTACACAGCGCAGAGCCGCGCAGTATACAGCGCAGAGCCGCGCAGTATACAGCGCAGAGCCGCGCAGTACACAGCGCAGAGCCGCCCAGTATACAGCGCAGAGCCGTGCAGTATACAGCGCAGAGCCGCGCAGTACACAGCGTAGAGCCACGCAGTATACAGCGCAGAGCCGCGCAGTATACAGCGCAGAGCCGCGTAGTATACAGCGCAGAGCCCCGCAGTATACAGTGCAGAGCCCCGCAGTATACAGCGCAGAGCCGTGCAGTACACAGTGCAGAGCCGCGCAGTACACAGCGCAGAGCCGCGCAGTATACAGCGCAGACACACGCAGTACACAGCACGGACACGCGCAGTACACAGCGCAGAGCCGCACAGTACACAGCGCAGAGCCGCGTAGTATACAGCGAAGAGCCACGCAGTATATAGCGCAGAGCCGCGCAGTAGAAAGCGCAGAGCCGCGCAGTATACAGCGCAGAGCCGCGTAGTATACAGCGCAGAGCCGCGTAGTATACAGCGCAGAGCCACGCAGTATACAGCGGAGAGCCACGCAGTATACAGCGCAGAGCCACGTAGTTATACTGCCCAGTCACGTAGTATATTGTCCAGTCACATAGTATACTGCATATCCCTGTTAAAAAAAAAAAAAGAATTAAAATAAAAAAGTTACATACTCACCTCCTGGAGCAGCCGGTATCTGATGGTTGTTGCACCTCCTAGAGCGGCCGGTACACGATGCTTGTTGCACCTGGAGTGGCCGGTACCCGATGCTTGTTGCGCGCTCCGGTCCCAAGAGTGCATTGCGGTCTCATGAGATGATGACGTAGCGGTGTTGTGAGACAGAAAGACGGAAGTGCCCTTAGACAATTATATAGTAGATTACCCCGCTCACCAAATCGGACCCCGAGGAGCCCGGCTCACCAAATCGGACCCAGAGTGACCCCGCCCACCAAATCGGACCCAGAGTGACCCCGCCCACCAAATCGGACCCAGAGTGGCTCCGCCCACCAAATCGAACCCAGAGTGACCCCTTCCACCAAATCAGACCCAGAGTGACCCCCTTCCACCAAATCGGACCCAGAGTGACCCCACCCACCAAATCGGACCCTGAGGTGCCCAGCCCACCAAATGAGACCCTGAGGTGCCCAGCCCACCAAATCGGACCGAGTGACCCCACCCACCAAATTGGTCCCTAAGGTGCCCCGCCCACCAAATCGGACCCAGAGTGGCTCCGCCCACCGAATCGGACCCAGAGTGGCCGCGCCCACAGAATCGGACCAAAAGTGACCCCGCCCACCGAATCGGACCTAGATTTACCCCGCCCACAAAATCAGACCCAGATTGACCCAACCCACCAAATCGGACCGCCTGAGGGGCACCCAAGTGTGAAAGTCTTGCAGGGGCAGCCCGGGCACCATTCCAAAGCACTATCTGTAGTTCCTTCAGGAAATACCCATCTAGTTCTTATTATTATTCAGTCCGCACGTAATGCGGCCCGAACCGCTTCACTCACAGACTCCAGTGAGGTGTCATTTCGAAGCCAGCGTCCCCAAGAGGTGTGCTAAGTATTTTTCGTGTCGATCGGATTTGTAGTTTTGGCGCAATTTGCGTTTGAAAATGTTTTTTCCCCTCATTGTAATGCTTTTCAATAGGGAAATTTTCACATAGGTTATAATGGCCGGGTTTCTGAGGCAATTTGAAATGTACCTGCCACCTGGCTGATTAGCTCATTGATATGCTCAGTCAGGCCCAGTTACTATGCCAACGCCTGCGAACTGTACATGACCCTAGCAGGACAGTTTTGGCAGATAATATCAGCTCTTAACCCCTTCAAGTCGCGGCCCTTTTTCGTTTTTGTGTTTTCGTTTTTCGCTCCCCTCCTTCCCAGAGCCATAACTTTTTTATTTTTCTGTCAATATGGCCATGTGAGGGCTTATTTTTTGCGGGACGAGTTGTACTTTTGAACGACATCATTGGTTTTAGCATGTCGTGTACTAGAAAACGGGAAAAAAATTCCAAGTGCGGTGAAATTGCAAAAAAAGTGCAATCCCACACTGGTTTTTTGCTTGGCTATTTTGCTAGGTTCACTAAATGCTAAAACTGACCTGCCATTATGATTCTCTAGGTCATTACGAGTTCATAGACACCTAACATGACCAGGTTATTTTTTATCCAAGTGGTGAAAAAAAATTCCAAACTTTGCTTAAAAAAAAAAAAAAAAAAAAGTGCCATTTTCCAATACCCGTAACGTCTCCATTTTTCGTGATCTGGGGTCGGGTGAGGGCTTATTTTTTGCGTGCTGAGCTGGCGTTTTTAATGATACCATTTTGGCGCAGATATGTTCTTTTGATCGCCCGTTATTGCATTTTAACGCAATGTCGCGGCGACCAAAAAAACGTAATTCTGGCGTTTCGGATTTTTTTCTCGCTACGCTGTTTAGCGATCAGGTTAATGCTTTTTTTTAATTGATAGATCGGGCGATTCTGAACGCGGCTATACCAAATATGTGTAGGTTTTGTTTTTTTTTTATTGTTTTATTTAGGATGGGGCGAAAGGGGGGGTGATTTAAACTTTTATATTTTTAATATTTTTTTCACATTTTTAAAAACTTTTTTTTCCCACTTTTGCCATGCTTCTATAGCCTCCATGGGAGGCTAGAAGCAGGCACAGCCCGATCGGCTCTGCTACATAACAGCGATCATCAGATCGCTGTTATGTAGCTCAAATGCAGGTGTGCTGTGAGCGCCGACCACAGGGGGGCGCTCACAGCCACCGGCGATCAGTAACCATAGAGGTCTCAAGGACCTCTATGGTTACCTTCCTGACTCATCGCCGACCCCCGATCATGTGACGGGGGTCGGCGATGACGTCATATCCGGCCGCCCGGCCGGATGCGGTAGTTAAATGCCGCTGTCTGAGTTTGACAGCGGCATTTAACAGGTTAATAGCGGCGGGTGAATAGCGATTTCACCCGCCGCTATTGCGCGCACATGTCAGCTGTTCAAAACAGCTGACATGTCGCGACTTTGATGTGCGCTCACCGCCGGAGCGCACATCAAAGCAGGGGATGCGACATGCGCAGTACATGTACGGCGCATGTCGCGAAGGGGTTAAAGTGATAGCACAGCACAATTTCAAAGCACTATCTATAGTCTTATTATAATTATTGCCCCGCTCACCAAATCGGACCCAGCCCGCCAAATCGGACACAGAGTGGCGCCGCCCGCCAAATCGGACCCAGAGTGGCGCCGCCCGCCAAATTGGACCCCGAGTGGCGCCGCCCGCCAAATCGGACCCAGAGTGGCGCCGCCCGCCAAATCGGACCTAGAGTGGCGCCGCCCGCCAAATCGGACCCAGAGTGGCGCCGTTCGGCCAAATCGGACCCAGAGTGGCGCCGTTCGGCCAAATCGGACCCAGAGTGGCGCCGCCCGCCAAATCGGACCCAGAGTGGCGCCGCCCGCCAAATCGGACCCAGAGTGGCGCCGCCCGCCAAATCGGACCCAGAGTGGCGCCGCCCGCCAAATCGGACCCAGAGTGGCGCCGCCCGCCAAATCGGACCCAGAGTGGTGCCGCCCGCCAAATCGGACCCAGAGTGGCGCCGCCCGCCAAATCGGACCCAGAGTGGTGCCGCCCGCCAAATCGGACCCAGAGTGGCGCCGCCCGCCAAATCGGACCCAGAGTGGCGCCGCCCGCCAAATCGGACCCAGAGTGGCGCCGCCTGCCAAATCGGACCCAGAGTGGCGCCGCCCGCCAAATCGGACCCAGAGTGGCGCCGCCCGCCAAATCGGACCCAGAGTGGCGCCGCCCGCCAAATCGGACCCAGAGTGGCGCCGCCCGCCAAATCGGACCCAGAGTGGCGCCGCCCGCCAAATCGGACCCAGAGTGACCCGGGCCGCCAAATCGGACCCAGAGTGACCCGGGCCGCCAAATCGGACCCAGAGTGACCCGGGCCGCCAAATCGGACCCAGAGTGACCCGGGCCGCCAAATCGGACCCAGAGTGACCCGGGCCGCCAAATCGGACCCAGAGTGACCCGGGCCGCCAAATGGGACCCAGAGTGACCCGAGCCGCCAAATCGGACCCAGAGTGACCCGGGCCGCCAAATGGGACCCAGAGTGGCGCCGCCCGCCAAATGGGACCCAGAGTGGCGCCGCCCGCCAAATGGGACCCAGAGTGGCGCCGCCCGCCAAATGGGACCCAGAGTGGCGCCGCCCGCCAAATGGGACCCAGAGTGGCGCCGCCCGCCAAATGGGACCCAGAGTGGCGCCGCCCGCCAAATGGGACCCAGAGTGGCGCCGCCCGCCAAATGGGACCCAGAGTGGCGCCGCCCGCCAAATGGGACCCAGAGTGGCGCCGCCCGCCAAATGGGACCCAGAGTGGCGCCGCCCGCCAAATGGGACCCAGAGTGGCGCCGCCCGCCAAATGGGACCCAGAGTGGCGCCGCCCGCAAAATGGGACCCAGAGTGGCGCCGCCCGCCAAATGGGACCCAGAGTGGCGCCGCCCGCCAAATGGGACCCAGAGTGGCGCCGCCCACCAAATGGGACCCAGAGTGACCCCGCCCGCCAAATCGGACCCAGAGTGACCCGGGCCGCCAAATGGGACCCAGAGTGACCCGGGCCGCCAAATCGGACCCAGAGTGACCCGGGCCGCCAAATGGGACCCAGAGTGGCGCCGCCCGCCAAATGGGACCCAGAGTGGCGCCGCCCGCCAAATGGGACCCAGAGTGGCGCCGCCCGCCAAATGGGACCCAGAGTGGCGCCGCCCGCCAAATGGGACCCAGAGTGGCGTCGCCCGCCAAATGGGACCCAGAGTGGCGCCGCCCGCCAAATGGGACCCAGAGTGGCGCCGCCCGCCAAATGGGACCCAGAGTGGCGCCGCCCGCAAAATGGGACCCAGAGTGGCGCCGCCCGCCAAATGGGACCCAGAGTGGCGCCGCCCGCCAAATGGGACCCAGAGTGGCGCCGCCCGCCAAATGGGACCCAGAGTGACCCCGCCCGCCAAATGGGACCCAGAGTGGCGCCGCCCGCCAAATGGGACCCAGAGTGGCGCCGCCCGCCAAATGGGACCCAGAGTGGCGCCGCCCGCCAAATGGGACCCAGAGTGGCGCCGCCCGCCAAATGGGACCCAGAGTGGCGCCGCCCGCCAAATGGGACCCAGAGTGGCGCCGCCCGCCAAATGGGACCCAGAGTGGCGCCGCCCGCCAAATGGGACCCAGAGTGGCGCCGCCCGCCAAATGGGACCCAGAGTGGCGCCGCCCGCCAAATCGGACCCAGAGTGGCGCCGCCCGCCAAATGGGACCCAGAGTGGCGCCGCCCGCCAAATCGGACCCAGAGTGGCCTCACCCCTTTAGGGGCTACAACTACCAAGCCAGCGCCTGAGGGGCACCCAAGTGTGAAAGTCTTGCAGGGGCAGCCCGGGCACCATTCCAAAGCACTATCTGTAGTTCCTTCAGGAAATACCCATCTAGTTCTTATTATTATTCAGTCCGCACGTAATGCGGCCCGAACCGCTTCACTCACAGACTCCAGTGAGGTGTCATTTCGAAGCCAGCGTCCCCAAGAGGTGTGCTAAGTATTTTTCGTGTCGATCGGATTTGTAGTTTTGGCGCAATTTGCGTTTGAAAATGTTTTTTCCCCTCATTGTAATGCTTTTCAATAGGGAAATTTTCACATAGGTTATAATGGCCGGGTTTCTGAGGCAATTTGAAATGTACCTGCCACCTGGCTGATTAGCTCATTGATATGCTCAGTCAGGCCCAGTTACTATGCCAATGCCTGCGAACTGTACATGACCCTAGCAGGACAGTTTTGGCAGATAATATCAGCTCTTAAAGTGATAGCACAGCACAATTTCAAAGCACTACAGGTCCTTCTCAAAAAATTAGCATATAGTGTTAAATTTCATTATTTACCATAATGTAATGATTACAATTAAACTTTCATATATTATAGATTCATTATCCACCAACTGAAATTTGTCAGGTCTTTTATTGTTTTAATACTGATGATTTTGGCATACAACTCCTGATAACCCAAAAAACCTGTCTCAATAAATTAGCATATTTCACCCGTCCAATCAAATAAAAGTGTTTTTTAATAACAAACAAAAAAACCATCAAATAATAATGTTCAGTTATGCACTCAATACTTGGTCGGGAATCCTTTGGCAGAAATGACTGCTTCAATGCGGCGTGGCATGGAGGCAATCAGCCTGTGACACTGCTGAGATGTTATGGAGGCCCAGGATGCTTCAATAGCGGCCTTAAGCTCATCCAGAGTGTTGGGTCTTGCGTCTCTCAACTTTCTCTTCACAATATCCCACAGATTCTCTATGGGGTTCAGGTCAGGAGAGTTGGCAGGCCAATTGAGCACAGTAATACCATGGTCAGTAAACCATTTACCAGTGGTTTTGGCACTGTGAGCAGGTGCCAGGAAGCATGAAGTGCTCCAAAATCTCCTGATAGCTAGCTGCATTGACCCTGCCCTTGATGAAACACAGTGGACCAACACCAGCAGCTGACATGGCACCCCACATCACTGACTGTGGGTACATGACACTGGACTTCAGGCATTTTGGCATTTCCTTCTCCCCAGTCTTCCTCCAGACTCTGGCACCTTGATTTCCGAATGACATGCAAAATTTGCTTTCATCAGAAAAAAGTACTTGGGACCACTTAGCAACAGTCCAGTGCTGCTTCTCTGTAGCCCAGGTCAGGCGCTTCTGCCGCTGTTTATGGTTCAAAAGTGGCTTTACCTGGGGAATGCGGCACCTGTAGCCCATTTCCTGCACACGCCTGTGCACGGTGGCTCTGGATGTTTCCACACCAGACTCAGTCCACTGCTTCCTCAGGTTCCCCAAGGTCTGGAATCGGTCCTTCTCCACAATCTTCCTCAGGGTCTGGTCACCTCTTCTCGTTGTACAGCGTTTTCTGCCACATTGTTTCCTTCCAACAGACTTACCATTGAGGTGCCTTGATACAGCACTCTGGGAACAGCCTATTTGTTGAGAAATTTCTTTCTGGGTCTTACCCTCTTGCTTGAGGGTGTCAGTGATGGCCTTCTTGACATCTGTCAGGTCGTTAGTCTTACCCATGATGGGGGTTTTGAGTAATGAACCAGGCAGGGAGTTTTTAAAAGCCTCAGGTATCTTTTGCATGTGTTTAGAGTTAATTAGTTGATTCAGAAGATTAGGGTAATAGGTCGTTTAGAGAACCTTTTCTTGATATGCTAATTTATTGAGACAGGTTTTTTGGGTTATCAGGAGTTGTAGGCCAAAATCATCAGTATTAAAACAATAAAAGACCTGACAAATTTCAGTTGGTGGATAATGAATCTATAATATATGAAAGTTTAATTGTAATCATTACATTATGGTAAATAATGAAATTTAACACTATATGCTAATTTTTTGAGAAGGACCTGTATCTATAGTCTTATTATAATTATTGCCCCGCTCACCAAATCGGACCCAGCCCGTCAAATCGGACCCAGAGTGGCGCCGCCCGCCAAATCGGACCCAGAGTGGCGCCGCCCGCCAAATCGGACCCAGAGTGGCGCCGCCCGCCAAATCGGACCCAGAGTGACCCCGCCCACCAAATCAGACCCAGAGTGACCCCGCCCACCAAATCAGACCCAGAGTGACCCCACCCACCGAATCAGACCTAAATTTACCCCGCCCACAAAATCAGACCCAGATTGACCCAACCCACCAAATCAGACCCAGAGTGACTCCGCCTACCAAATCGAACCGCCTGAGGGGCACCCAAGTGTGAAAGTCTTGCAGGGCAGCCCGTGCACCATTCCAAAGCACTATCTGTAGTTCCTTCAGGAAATACCCATCTAGTTATTCTTCTTCTTCTCCGCGTTTTCCGCAATTAATGCGGCCCGAACCGCTCGGCGCAGAGACCCCGTTCAGGCGGCATTTCGAAGGCCTCGGTGGGGACAGGTGTGCTATGACTTTTATAGTCGATCCGATATGTAGATTTTATTTAAATCACATTTTAAAAAAAAAATTTCCCATAGGAAATAATGGCGAACTTTCCATTACCCCCAACTTGACCTTCCAAAGATGGCAGTTATGCAAATGTACGGTGTCCATTTTAGGACATGATCATTTATCAAAGTCAAACATCAGAATAAAGTGACTATGACACTCGACACCCCCGGCCCCGTGTGCAAAAGTAAGTGCGCCCCCGGCCCCGCGTGCAAAAGTAAGTGCGCCCCCGGCCCCGCGTACAAAAGTAAGTGCGCCCCCGGCCCCGCGTGCAAAAGTAAGTGCGCCCCCGGCCCCGTATGCAAAAGTAAGTGCGCCCCCGGCCCCGTGTGCAAAAGTAAGTGCGCCCCCGGCCCCGTGTTCAAAAGTAAGTGCGCCCCCGGCCCCGTGTGCAAAAGTAAGTGCGCCCCCGCCCCCGTGTGCAAAAGTAAGTGCGCCCCCGGCCCCGTGTGCAAAAGTAAGTGCGCCCCCGGCCCCGTGTGCAAAAGTAAGTGCGCCCCCGGCCCCGCGTGCAAAAGTAAGTGCGCCCCCGGCCCCGCGTGCAAAAGTAAGTGCGCCCCCGGCCCCGCGTGCAAAAGTAAGTGCGCCCCCGGCCCCGCGTGCAAAAGTAAGTGCGCCCCCGGCCCCGCGTGCAAAAGTAAGTGCGCCCCCGGCCCCGCGTGCAAAAGTAAGTGCGCCCCCGGCCCCGCGTGCAAAAGTAAGTGCGCCCCCGGCCCCGTGTGCAAAAGTAAGTGCGCCCCCGGCCCCGTGTGCAAAAGTAAGTGCGCCCCCGGCCCCGTGTGCAAAAGTAAGTGCGCCCCTGGCCCCGTGTGCAAAAGTAAGTGCGCCCCCGGCCCTGTGTGCAAAAGTAAGTGCGCCCCGGTCCCGGGTGTGCAAAAGTAAGTGCGCCCCCGGCCCCGCGTGCAAAAGTAAGTGCGCCCACGGCCCCGCGTGCAAAAGTAAGTGCGCCCCCGGCCCCGTGTGCAAAAGTAATTGCGCCCCCGGCCCCGTGTGCAAAAGTAAGCGCGCCCCCGGCCCCGTGTGCAAAAGTAAGTGCGCCCCCGGCCCCGTGTGCAAAAGTAAGTGCGCCCCTGGCCCCGTGTGCAAAAGTAAGTGCGCCCCCGGCCCTGTGTGCAAAAGTAAGTGCGCCCCGGTCCCGGGTGTGGAAAAGTAAGTGTGCCCCGGTCCCGGGTGTGGAAAAGTAAGTGCGCCCCGGTCCCGGGTGTGGAAAAGTAAGTGCTCCCCTGGTCCCGGGTGTGGAAAAGTAAGTGCTCCCCTGGTCCCAGGTGTGGAAAAGTAAGTGGCCCCCCTGGTCCCGTGTGTGAAAAGTGCTGCTGTAAAGCTGGCAGCGCTGTTCAAGCACCATGTATTTCCTTCAGGAAATGCCCATCTAGTTATTATGGTGCTTGAACCCTCCTAGGTTCAAGCAACATATTGTAATCCGATTTCTTATATTTTATTCTTCTTCTTCTCCGCGTTTTCCGCAATTAATGCGGCCCGAACCGCTCGGCGCAGAGACCCCGTTCAGGCGGCGTTTCGAAGGCCTCGGTGGGGACAGGTGTGCTATGACTTTTATAGTCGATCCGATATGTAGATTTTATTTAAATCGCATTTAAAAAAAAAAATTTCCCATAGGAAATAATGGCGAACTTTCCATTACCCCCAGCTTGACCTTCCAAAGATGGCAGCTATGCAAATGTACGGTGTCCATTTTAGTACATGATCATTTATCACAGTCAAACATCAGAATAAAGTGAATATGACACCCTCTCGTCCCGTGTGTGAAAAGTAAGTGCCCCCCCGGCCCCGTGTGCCCCCCCGGCCCCCCCGAGGGTCCCCGGCCTACAAATCGGAGGCCGAGGGTCCCCGGCCACCAAATCGGAGGCCGAGGGTCCCCGGCCTCCAAATCGGAGGCCGAGGGTCCCCGGCCACCAAATCGGAGGCCGAGGGTCCCCGGCCTCCAAATCGGAGGCCGAGGGTCCCCGGCCACCAAATCGGAGGCCGAGGGTCCCCGGCCTCCAAATCGGAGGCCGAGGGTCCCCGGCCACCAAATCGGAGGCCGAGGGTCCCCGGCCACCAAATCGGAGGCCGAGGGTCCCCGGCCACCAAATCGGAGGCCGAGGGTCCCCGGCCACCAAATCGGAGGCCGAGGGTCCCCGGCCTCCAAATCGGAGGCCGAGGGTCCCCGGCCTCCGATTAAAGTGGCTACCGAGGATTCCTAAATGCCAAAATGGCTACCAAGGATTCCTGCATGCCAAAATGGCTACCAAGGGGCCAAAGTTGCTAACAAGGGGCCCCGCACATCAAAGTTTCTACCAAGGGGCCAAAGTTGCTAACAAGGGGCCCCGCACATCAAAGTGGCTACCAAGGGGCCAAATTGGATACCCAGGGGCAGGGCCCTGCATGCCAGACTTGCTCCTGAGGTTCATTGGCAGCTGGCAGTGCTGTTCAAGCACCATGTATTTCCTTCAGGAAATGCCCATCTAGTTATGGTGCTTGAACCTCCTAGGTTCAAGCAACATATTGTAATCCGATTTCTTATATTTATGGTGCTTGAACCTCCTAGGTTCAAGCAACATATTGTAATCCGATTTCTTATATTTTATTATTATTATTATTATTCTTCTCCGCGTTTTCCGCAATTAATGCGGCCCGAACCGCTCGGCGCAGAGACCCCGTTCAGGCGGCGTTTCGAAGGCCTCGGTGGGGACAGGTGTGCTATGACTTTTATAGTCGATCCGATATGTAGATTTTATTTAAATCGCATTTAAAAAAAAAAATTTCCCATAGGAAATAATGGCGAACTTTCCATTACCCCCAGCTTGACCTTCCAAAGATGGCAGCTATGCAAATGTACGGTGTCCATTTTAGGACATGATCATTTATCACAGTCAAACATCAGAATAAAGTGAATATGACACCCTCTCGTCCCGTGTGTGAAAAGTAAGTGCCCCCCCCCGGCCCCGTGTGTGAAAAGTAAGTGCCCCCCGGCCCCGTGTGTCAAAAGTAAGTGCCCCCCGGCCCCGTGTGTGAAAAGTAAGTGCCCCCCCGGCCCCGTGTGTGAAAAGTAAGTGCCCCCCCGGCCCCGTGTGTGAAAAGTAAGTGCCCCCCCGGCCCCGTGTGTGAAAAGTAAGTGCCCCCCCGGCCCCGTGTGTGAAATCGGAGGCCGAGGGTCCCCGGCCACCAAATCGGAGGCCGAGGGTCCCCGGCCTCCAAATCGGAGGCCGAGGGTCCCCGGCCTCCAAATCGGAGGCCGAGGGTCCCCGGCCTCCAAATCGGAGGCCGAGGGTCCCCGGCCTCCAAATCGGAGGCCGAGGGTCCCCGGCCACCAAATCGGAGGCCGAGGGTCCCCGGCCACCAAATCGGAGGCCGAGGGTCCCCGGCCTCCAAATCGGAGGCCGAGGGTCCCCGGCCTCCAAATCGGAGGCCGAGGGTCCCCGGCCTCCAAATCGGAGGCCGAGGGTCCCCGGCCTCCAAATCGGAGGCCGAGGGTCCCCGGCCTCCAAATCGGAGGCCGAGGGTCCCCGGCCTCCAAATCGGAGGCCGAGGGTCCGCGGCCTCCAAATCGGAGGCCGAGGGTCCCCGGCCTCCAAATCGGAGGCCGAGGGTCCCCGGCCTCCAAATCGGAGGCCGAGGGTCCCCGGCCTCCAAATCGGAGGCCGAGGGTCCCCGGCCTCCAAATCGGAGGCCGAGGGACCCCGGCCTCCAAATCGGAGGCCGAGGGTCCCCGGCCTCCAAATCGGAGGCCGAGGGTCCCCGGCCTCCAAATCGGAGGCCGAGGGTCCCCGGCCTCCAAATCGGAGGCGGAGGGTCCCCGGCCTCCAAATCGGAGGCCGAGGGTCCCCGGCCTCCAAATCGATTAAAATGGCTACCGAGGATTCCTGCATGCCAAAATGGCTACCAAGGGGCCAAAGTTGCTAACAAGGGGCCCCGCACATCAAAGTTTCTACCAAGGGGCCAAAGTTGCTAACAAGGGGCCCCGCACATCAAAGTGGCTACCAAGGGGCCAAATTGGACACCCAGGGGCAGGGCCCTGCATGCCAGACTTGCTCCTGAGGTTCATTGGCAGCTGGCAGTGCTGTTCAAGCACCATGTATTTCCTTCAGGAAATGCCCATCTAGTTTATTATTCTTCTTCTTCTCCGCGTTTTCTGCAATTAATGCGGCCCGAACCGCTCGGCGCAGAGACCCCGTTCAGGCGGCGTTTCGAAGGCCTCGGTGGGGAAAGGTGTGCTATGACTTTTATAGTCGATCCGATATGTAGATTTTATTTAAATCGCATTTAAAAAAAAAAATTTCCCATAGGAAATAATGGCGAACTTTCCATTACCCCGAACTTGACCTTCCAAAGATGGCAGCTATGCAAATGTACGGTGTCCATTTTAGGACATGATCATTTATCAAAGTCAAACATCAGAATAAAGTGACTATGACACCCTCCCGTCCCGTGTGTGAAAAGTAAGTGCCCCCCGGCCCCGTGTGTGAAAAGTAAGTGCCCCCCGGCCCCGTGTGTGAAAAGTAAGTGCCCCCCCGGCCCCGTGTGTGAAAAGTAAGTGCCCCCCTGGCCCCGTGTGTGAAAAGTAAGTGCCCCCCCGGCCCCGTGTGTGAAAAGTAAGTGCCCCCCGGCCCCGTGTGTGAAAAGTAAGTGCCCCCCCGGCCCCGTGTGTGAAAAGTAAGTGCCCCCCGGCCCCGTGTGTGAAAAGTAAGTGCCCCCCCGGCCCCGTGTGTGAAAAGTAAGTGCCCCCCGGCCCCGTGTGTGAAAAGTAAGTGCCCCCCGGCCCCGTGTGTGAAAAGTAAGTGCCCCCCGGCCCCGTGTGTCAAAAGTAAGTGCCCCCCCCGGCCCCGTGTGTGAAAAGTAAGTGCCCACCCGGCCCCGTGTGTGAAAAGTAAGTGCCCCCCCGGCCCCGTGTGTGAAAAGTAAGTGCCCTCCCGGCCCCGTGTGCAAAAGTAAGTGCGCCCCCGGCCCCGTGTGCAAAAGTAAGTGCGCCCCCGGCCCCGTGTGCAAAAGTAAGTGCGCCCCCGGCCCCGTGTGCAAAAGTAAGTGCGCCCCCGGCCCCGTGTGCAAAAGTAAGTGCGCCCCCGGCCCCGTGTGCAAAAGTAAGTGCGCCCCCGGCCCCGTGTGCAAAAGTAAGTGTGCCCCCGGCCCCGTGTGCAAAAGTAAGTGCGCCCCCGGCCCCGTGTGCAAAAGTAAGTGCGCCCCCGGCCCCGTGTGCAAAAGTAAGTGCGCCCCCGGCCCCGTGTGTGAAAAGTAAGTGCGCCCCCGGCCCCGTGTGTGAAAAGTAAGTGCCCCCCGGCCCCGTGTGTGAAAAGTAAGTGCCCCCCGGCCCCGTGTGTGAAAAGTAAGTGCCCCCCGGCCCCGTGTGTGAAAAGTAAGTGCCCCCCGGCCCCGTGTGTGAAAAGTAAGTGCCCCCCGGCCCCGTGTGTGAAAAGTAAGCGACCCACAACTCTGACCTGTATATAGGAGTCTGTATATAGGGGAATGTCTGTATATAAGAGTGGTGTCTGTATTTAGAGGGATGTCTGTATATAGGAGTGGTGTCTGTATATAGGGGAATGTCTGTATATAGGAGTGGTGTCTGTATATAGGGGATCATCTGTATATAGGAGTGGTGTCTGTATAAAGAGGGATGTCTGTATATAGGAGTGGTGTCTGTATATAGAGGGATGTCTGTATATAGGAGTGATGTCTGTATATAGGGGGATGAATGTATATAGGAGTGGTGTCTGTATATAGAGGGATGTCTGTATATAAGAGTGGTGTCTGTATATAGAGGGATGTCTGTATATAGGAGTGGTGTCTGTATATAGAGGGATGTCTGTATATAAGAGTGGTGTCTGTATATAGGGGGATGTCTGTATATAGGAGTGGTGTCTGTACATAGAGGGATATCTGTATAAAGGAGAGATGTCTGTATATAGAGGGATGTCTGTATATAGGAGTGGTGTCTGTATATAGAGGGATGTCTGTATATAGGAGAGATGTCTGTATATAGAGGGATGTCTGTATATAGGAGTGGTGTCTGTACATAGAGGGATGTCTGTATATAGGAGTGGTGTCTGTATATAGAGGGATGTCTGCATATAGTAGTGGTGTCTGTATACAGAGGGATGTCTGTATATAGGAGTGGTGTCTGTATATAGAGGGATGTCTGTATATAAGAGTGGTATCTGTATATAGGGGGATGTCTGTATATAGGAGTGGTGTCTGTATATAGAGGGATGTCTGTATATAGGAGTGGTGTCTGTATATAGAGGGATGTCTGTATATAGGAGTGGTGTCTGTATACAGAGGGATGTCTGTATATAGTAATGGTGTCTGTATATAGGCAGATGTCTGTATATAGGAGTGGTGTCTGTATATAGAGGGATGTCTGTATATAGGATTGGTGTCTGTATATAGAGGGATGTCTGTATATAGGAGTGGTGTCTGTATATAGGGGGATGTCTGTATATAGGAGTGGTGTCTGTATATAGAGGGATGTCTGTATATAGGAGTGGTGTCTGTATACAGAGGGATGTCTGTATATAGGAGTGGTGTCTGTATACAGAGGGATGTCTGTATATAGGAGTGGTGTCTGTATATAGAGGGATGTCTGTATATAGGAGTGGTGTCTGTATACAGAGGGATGTCTGTATATAGGAGTGGTGTCTGTATACAGAGGGATGTCTGTATATAGGAGTGGTGTCTGTATATAGGGGGATGTCTGTATATAGGAGTTTTGTCTGTATATAGGGGGATGTCTGTATATAGGATTGGTGTCTGTATATAGAGGGATGTCTGTATATAGGAGAGATTTCTGTATATACAGGGATGTCTGTATATAGGAGTGGTGTCTGTATATAGAGGGATGTCTGTATATAGGAGTGGTGTCTGTATATAGAGAGATGTCTGTATATAGGAGTGGTGTCTGTATATAGAGAGATGTCTGTATATAGCAGTGGTGTCTGTATACAGAGGGATGTCTGTATAGAGGAGTGGTGTCTGTATACAGAGGGATGTCTGTATATAGGAGTGGTGTCTGTATATAGGGGGATGTCTGTATATAGGAGTGGTGTCTGTATATAGGGGGATGTCTGTATATAGGAGTGGTGTCTGTATATAGGGGGATGTCTGTATATAGGAGTGTTGTCTGTATATAGAGGGATGTCTGTATATAGGAGAGGTGTCTGTATATAGAGGGATGTCTGTATATAGGAGTGGTGTCTGTATATAGGGGGATGTCTGTATATAGGAGTGGTGTCTGTATATAGAGGGATGTCTGTATATAGGAGTGGTGTCTGTATATAGAGGGATGTCTGTATATAGAAGTGGTGTCTGTATACAGAGGGATGTCTGTATATAGGAGTGGTGTCTGTATATAGAGGGATGTCTGTATATAGGAGTGGTGTCTGTATATAGAGGGATGTCTGTATATAGTAGTGGTGTCTGTATAAAGAGGGATGTCTGTATATAGGAGTGGTGTCTGTACATAGAGGGATGTCTGTGTATAGGATTGGTGTCTGTATACAGAGGGATGTCTGTATATAGGAGTGGTGTCTGTACATAGAGGGATGTCTGTGTATAGGAGTGGTGTCTGTATATAGGGGGATATCTGTATATAGGAGTGGTGTCTGTATACAGAGGGATGTCTGTATATAGGAGTGGTGTCTGTACATAGAGGGATGTCTGTGTATAGGATTGGTGTCTGTATACAGAGGGATGTCTGTATATAGGAGTGGTGTCTGTACATAGAGGGATGTCTGTGTATAGGAGTGGTGTCTGTATATAGGGGGATGTCTGTATATAGGAGTGGTGTCTGTATACAGAGGGATGTCTGTATATAGGAGTGGTGTCTGTACATAGGGGGATGTCTGTATATAGGGGGATGTCTGTATATAAGAGTGGTGTCTGTATATAGTGGGATGTCTGTATATAGCAGTGGTGTCTGTATACAGAGGGATGTCTGTATATAGGAGTGGTGTCTGTATATAGAGGGATGTCTGTATATAGGAGTGTTGTCTGTATATAGGAGTGGTGTCTGTATACAGAGGGATGTCTGTATATAGGAGTGGTGTCTGTATATAGAGGGATGTCTGTATATAGGAGTGGTGTCTGTATATAGAGGGATGTCTGTATATAGGAGTGGTGTCTGTATACAGAGGGATGTCTGTATATAGGAGTGGTGTCTGTATATAGAGGGATGTCTGTATATAGGAGTGGTGTCTGTATATAGGGGGATGTCTGTATATAGGAGTGGTGTCTGTATATAGAGAAATGTCTGTATATAGGAGTGGTGTCTGTATATAGAGGGATGTCTGTATATAGGAGTGGTGTCTGTATACAGAGGGATGTCTGTATATAGGAGTGGTGTCTGTATATAGGGGATGTCTGTATATAGGAGTGGTGTCTGTATATAGGGGGATGTCTGTATATAGGAGTGGTGTCTGTATATAGAGGGATGTCTCTATATAGGAGAGATGTCTGTATATACAGGGATGTCTGTATATAGGAGTGGTGTCTGTATATAGAGGGATGTCTGTATATAGGAGTGGTGTCTGTACATAGAGGATGTCTGTATATAGGAGTGGTGTCTGTATATAGAGGGATGTCTGTATATAGGAGTGGTGTCTGTATACAGAGGGATGTCTGTATATAGGAGTGGTGTCTGTATACAGAGGGATGTCTGTATATAGGAGTGGTGTCTGTATATAGAGGAATGTCCGTATATAGGAGAGATGTCTGTATATAGGGGGATGTCTGTATATAGGAGTGGTGTCTGTATATAGGAGAGGTGCCTGCATATACGAGTGGTGTCTGTATATAGGAGTGGTGTCTGTATATAGAGGGATGTCTGTATACAGAAGTGGTGTCTGTATATAGGGGGATGTCTGTATATAGGAGGGGTGTCTGTATATAGGGGGATGTCTGTATATAGGAGAGATGTCTGTATAAGGGAGAGATGTCTGTATATAGAGTGATGTCTGTATATAGGAGAGATGTCTGTATATAGGAGTGGTGTCTGTATATAGGGGATGTCTGTATATAGTGGGATGTCTGTATATAGGAGTGGTGTCTGTATATAGAAGGATGTCTGTATATTGTAGTGGTGTCTGTATATAGGGGTATGTCTGTATATAGGAGTGGTGTCTGTATATAGAGGGATGTCTGTATATAGGAGTGGTGTCTGTATATAGAGGGATGTCTGTATATGGTAGTGGTGTCTGTATATAGAGGGATGTCAGTATGTAGGAGTTGTGTCTGTATATAGGCGTGTTGTCTGTATATAGGAGTGATGTCTGTATATAAGAGGATGTGGCCAAAGTGGCTACCGAGAGGCTGTGTGCTCCAAAGTGGCTACCTAGGATTCCTGCATGCCAAAATGGCTACCAAGGGGCCAAAGCTGCTAACAAGGGGCCCCGCACATCAAAGTGGCTACCAAGGGGCCAAAGTGGATACCCAGTGGCAGAGCCCTGCATGCCAGAATGCTCCTGAGGTTCATTGGCAGCTGGCAGCGCTTTTCAAGCACCATGTATTTCCTTCAGGAAATGCCCATCTAGTTATTATTCTTCTTCTTCTCCTCGTTTTCCGCAATTAATGCGGCCCGAACCGCTCGGCGCAGAGACCCCGTTCAGGCGGCATTTCGAAGGCCTCGGTGGGGACAGGTGTGCTATGACTTTTATAGTCGATCTGATATGTAGATTTTATTTAAATCGCATTTTAAAAAAAAAATTTCCCATAGGAAATAATGGCGAACTTTCCATTACCTCCAACTTGACCTTCCAAAGATGGCAGCTATGCAAATGTACGGTGTCCATTTTAGGACATGATCATTTATCAAAGTCAAACATCAGAATAAAGTGACTATGACACCCTCTCGTCCCGTGTGTGAAAAGTAAGTGCCCCCCGGCCCCGTGTGTGAAAAGTAAGTGCCCCCCCCCCCGCCCCGTGTGTGAAAAGTAAGTGCCCCCCCCCCCCCCCGCCCCGTGTGTGAAAAGTAAGTGCGCCCCCGGCCCCGTGTGCAAAAGTAAGTGCGCCCCCGGCCCCGTGTGCAAAAGTAAGTGCGCCCCCGGCCCCGTGTGCAAAAGTAAGTGCGCCCCCGGCCCCGTGTGCAAAAGTAAGTGCGCCCCCGGCCCCGTGTGCAAAAGTAAGTGCGCCCCCGGCCCCGTGTGCAAAAGTAAGTGCGCCCCCGGCCCCGTGTGCAAAAGTAAGTGCGCACCCGACCCCGTGTGCAAAAGTAAGTGCGCCCCCGGCCCCGTGTGCAAAAGTAAGTGCGCCTCCGGCCCCGTGTGCAAAAGTAAGTGCGCCCCCGGCCCCGTGTGCAAAAGTAAGTGCGCCCCCGGCCCTGTGTGCAAAAGTAAGTGCGCCCCCGGCCCCGTGTGCAAAAGTAAGTGCGCCCCCGGCCCCGTGTGCAAAAGTAAGTGCGCCCCCGGCCCCGTGTGCAAAAGTAAGTGCGCCCCCCGGCCCCGTGTGCAAAAGTAAGTGCGCCCCCAGCCCCGTGTGCAGAAGTAAGTGCGCCCCAGGCCCCGTGTGCAAAAGTAAGTGCGCCCCCGGCCCCGTGTGCAAAAGTAAGTGCGCCCCCGGCCCCGTGTGCAAAAGTAAGTGCGCTCCCGGCCCCGTGTGCAAAAGTAAGTGCGCCACCACGGCCCCGTGTGCAAAAGTAAGTGCGCCCCCGGCCCCGTGTGTGAAAAGTAAGTGCCCCCCGGCCCCGTGTGTGAAAAGTAAGTCCCCCCGGCCCGTGTGTGAAAAGTAAGTCCCCCCGGCCCCATGTGTGAAAGGTAAGTGCGCCCCCGGCCCCGTGTGCAAAAGTAAGTGCGCCCCCGGCCCCGTGTGCAAAAGTAAGTGCGCCCCCACGGCCCCGTGTGCAAAAGTAAGTGCGCCCCCGGCCCCGTGTGTGAAAAGTAAGTGCCCCTCGGCCCCGTGTGTGAAAAGTAAGTGCCCCCCGGCCCCGTCTGGGAAAAGTAAGTTCCCCCCGGCCCCATGTGTGAAAAGTAAGTGCCCCCCCGGCCCCGTGTGTGAAAAGTAAGTGCCCCCCCGGCCCCGTGTGTGAAAAGTAAGTGCCCCCCGGCCCCGTGTGTGAAAAGTAAGTGCCCCCCGGCCCCGTGTGTGAAAAGTAAGTGCCCCCCGGCCCCGTGTGTGAAAAGTAAGTGACCCACGGCCCCGTGTGTGAAAAGTAAGTGCCCCCCGGCCCCGTGTGTGAAAAGTAAGTGCCCCCCCGGCCCCGTGTGTGAAAAGTAAGTGCCCCCCCGGCCCCGTGTGTGAAAAGTAAGTGCCCCCCGGCCCCGTGTGTGAAAAGTAAGTGCCCCCCGGCCCCGTGTGTGAAAAGTAAGTGCCCCCCGGCCCCGTGTGTGAAAAGTAAGTGCCCCACGGCCCCGTGTGTGAAAAGTAAGTGCCCCCCGGCCCCGTGTGTGAAAAGTAAGTGCCCCCCCGGCCCCGTGTGTGAAAAGTAAGTGACCCAGAACTCTGACCTGAATATAGGAGTGGTGTCTGTATTTAGAGGGATGTCTGTATATAGGAGTGGTGTCTGTATATAGGGGATGTCTGTATATAGGAGTGGTGTCTGTATATAGAGGGATGTCTGTATATAGGAGTGGTGTCTGTATATAGAGGGATGTCTGTACATAGGAGTGATGTCTGTATAAAGGGGGATGTCTGTATATAGGTGTGGTGTCTGCATATAGGGAGATGTCTGTATATAGGAGTGGTGTCTCTATATAGGGGGATGTCTGAATATAGGAGAGATGTCTGTATATAGAGGGATGTCTGTATATAGGAGTGGTGTCTGTATATAGGGGGATGTCTGTATATAGGAGTGGTGTCTGTATATTGAGGGATTTCTGTATATAGGAGTGGTGTCTGTATATAGGGGGATGTCTGTATATAGGAGTGGTGTCTCAATATAGGGGGATGTCTGAATATAGGAGAGATGTCTGTATATAGAGGGATATCTGTATATAGGAGTGGTGTCTGTATATAGGGGGATGTCTGTATATAGGAGTGAAGTCTGTATATAGGGGGATGTCTGTATATAGGAGTGGTGTCTCTATATAGGGGGATGTCTGAATATAGGAGATATGTCTGTATATAGAGGGATGTCTGTATATAGGAGTGGTGTCTGTATATAGCGGGATGTCTGTATATAGGAGTGGTGTCTGTATATAGGGGGATGTCTGTATATAGGAGTGGTGTCTGTATATAGAGGGATGTCTGTATATAGGAGTGGTGTCTGTATATAGAGGGATGTCTGTATATAGGAGTGGTGTCTGTATATAGAGGGATGTCTGTATATTGGAGTGGTGTCTGTATATAGAGGGATGCCTGTATATAGGAGTGGTGTCTGTATATAGGGGGATGTCTGTATATAGGAGTGGTGTCTGTATATAGAGGGATGTCTGTATATAGGAGTGGTGTCTGTATATAGAGGGATGTCTGTATATAGGAGAGATGTCTGTATATAGAGGGATGTCTGTATATAGGAGTGGTGTCTGTATATAGGAGTGGTGTCTGTATATAGAGGGATGTCTGTATATAGGAGAGATGTCTGTATATAGAGGGATGTCTGTATATAGTAGTGGTGTCTGTATATAGAGGGATGTCTGTATATAGGAGTGGTGTCTGTATATAGAGGGATGTCTGTATATAGCAGAGATGTCTGTATATAGAGGGATGTCTGTATATAGGAGTGGTGTCTGTATATAGAGGGATGTCTGTATATAGGAGAGATGTCTGTATATAGAGGGATGTCTGTATATTGGAGTGGTGTCTGTATATAGAGGGATGCCTGTATATAGGAGTGGTGTCTGTGTATAGGGGGATGTCTGTATATAGGAGTGGTGTCTGTATATAGAGGGATGTCTGTATATAGGAGTGGTGTCTGTATATAGAGGGATGTCTGTATATAGGAGAGATGTCTGTATATAGAGGGATGTCTGTATATAGGAGTGGTGTCTGTATATAGGAGTGGTGTCTGTATATAGAGGGATGTCTGTATATAGGAGAGATGTCTGTATATAGAGGGATGTCTGTATATAGTAGTGGTGTCTGTATATAGAGGGATGTCTGTATATAGGAGTGGTGTCTGTATATAGAGGGATGTCTGTATATAGCAGAGATGTCTGTATATAGAGGGATGTCTGTATATAGGAGTGGTGTCTGTATATAGAGGGATGTCTGTATATAGGAGAGATGTCTGTATATAGAGGGATGTCTGTATATATGAGTGGTGTCTGTATATAGAGGGATGTCTGTATATAGGAGTGGTGTCTGTATATAGAGGGATGTCTGTATATAGGAGTGGTGTCTGTATACAGAGGGATGTCTGTATATAGGAGTGGTGTCTGTATACAGAGGGATGTCTGTATATAGGAGTGGTGTCTGTATATAGAGGGATGTCTGTATATAGGAGTGGTGTCTGTATATAGTGGGATGTCTGTATATAGGAGTGGTGTCTGTATATAGGGGGATGTCTGTATATAGGAGTGGTGTCTGTATATAGGGGGATGTCTGTATATAGGAGTGGTGTCTGTATATAGAGGGATGTCTGTATGTAGGAGTGGTGTCTGTATATAGAGGGATGTCTGTATATAGGCGTGGTGTCTGTATATAGGGGGATGTCTGTATATAGGAGTGGTGTCTGTATATAGGGGGATGTCTGTATATAGGAGTGGTGTCTGTATATAGGGGGATGTCCGTATATAGGAGTGGTGTCTGTATATAGAGGGATGTCTGTATATAGGAGTGGTGTCTGTATATAGAGGGATGTCTGTATATAGGAGTGGTGTCTGTATATAGAGGGATGTCTGTATATAGGAGTGGTGTCTGTATACAGAGGGATGTATGTATATAGGAGTGGTGTCTGTATATAGAGGGATGTTTGTATATAGGAGTGGTGTCTGTATACAGAGGGATGTCTGTATATAGGAGTGGTGTCTGTATACAGGGGGATGTCTGTATATAGGAGTGGTGTCTGTATATGGGGGATGTCTGTATATAGGAGTGGTGTCTGTATATAGGGGGATGTCTGTATATAGGAGTGGTGTCTGTATATAGTGGGATGTCTGTATATAGGAGTGGTGTCTGTATATAAAGGGATGTCTGTATATAGGAGTGGTGTCTGTATATAGGGGGATGTCTGTATATAGGAGTGGTGTCTGTATATAGGGGATGTCTGTATATAGGAGTGGTGTCTGTATATAGGGGGATGTCTGTATATAGGAGTGGTGTCTGTATATAGAGGGATGTCTGTATATAGGAGTGGTGTCTGTATATAGAGGGATGTCTGTATATAGGAGTGGTGTCTGTATATAGAGGGATGTCTGTATATAGGAGTGGTGTCTGTATATAGGAGTGGTGTCTGTATATAGAGGGATGTCTGTATATAGGAGAGATTTCTGTATATAGAGGGATGTCTGTATATAGGAGTGGTGTCTGTATATAGAGGGATGTCTGTATATAGGAGTGGTGTCTGTATACAGAGTGATGTATGTATATAGGAGTGATGTCTGTATATAGAGGGATGTCTGTATATAGGAGTGGTGTCTGTATACAGAGGGATGTCTGTATATAGGAGTGGTGTCTGTATATGGGGGATGTCTGTATATAGGAGTGGTGTCTGTAAATGGGGGATGTCTGTATATAGGAGTGGTGTCTGTATATAGGGGGATGTCTGTATATAGGAGTGGTGTCTGTATATAGAGGGATGTCTGTATATAGGAGTGGTGTCTGTATATAGAGGGATGTCTGTATATAGGAGTGGTGTCTGTATATAGGGGGATGTCTGTATATAGGAGTGGTGTCTGTATATAGGGGGATGTCTGTATATAGGAGTTGTGTCTGTATATAGGGGGGTGTCTGTATATAGGAGTGGTGTCTGTATATAGAGGGATGTCTGTATATAGGAGTGGTGTCTGTATATAGAGGGATGTCTGTATATAGGAGTGGTGTCTGTATATAGAGGGATGTCTGTATATAGGAGTGGTGTCTGTATATAGAGTGATGTCTGTATATAGGAGTGGTGTCTGTATATAGATGGATGTCTGTATGTAGGAGTGGTGTCTGTATATAGGGGGATGTCTGTATATAGGAGTGGTGTCTGTATATAGAGGGATGTCTGTATATAGGAGAGATGTCTGTATATAGGAGTGGTGTCTGTATATAGGAGTGGTGTCTGTCTATAGAGGGATGTCTGTATATAGGAGAGATGTCTGTATATAGAGGGATGTCTGTATATAGGAGTGGTGTCTGTATATAGAGGGATGTCTGTATATAGGAGAGGTGTCTGTATATAGAGGGATGTCTGTATATAGGAGTGGTGTCTGTATACAGAGGGATGTCTGTATATAGGAGTGGTGTCTGTATACAGAGGGATGTCTGTATATAGGATTGGTGTCTGTATATAGAGGAATGTCCGTATATAGGAGAGATGTCTGTATATAGGAGAGATGTCTGTATATAGGGGGATGTTTGTATATAGGAGAGATGTCTGTATATAGGAGTGGTGTTTGTATATAGAGGGATGTCTGTATATAGGAGTGGTGTCTGTATACAGAGGGATGTCTGTATATAGGAGTGGTGTTTGTATATAGAGGGATGTCTGTATATAGGAGTGGTGTCTGTATATAGAGGGATGTCTGTATATAGGAGTGGTGTCTGTATATTGAGGGATGTCTGTATATAAGAGTGGTGTCTGTATTTAGAGGGATGTCTGTATATAGGAGTGGTGTCTGTATATAGGAGAGGTGCCTGCATATAGGAGTGGTGTCTGTATATAGGAGTGGTGTCTGTATATAGAGGGATGTCTGTATATAGAAGTGGTGTCTGTATATAGGGGGATGTCTGTATATAGGAGTGGTGTCTGTATATAGGGGGATGTCTGTATATAGGAGAGATGTCTGTATAAGGGAGAGATGTCTGTATATAGAGGGATGTCTGTATATAGGAGAGATGTCTGTATATAGGAGTGGTGTCTGTATATAGGAGTGATGTCTGTATATAAGAGGATGTGGCCAAAGTGGCTACCGAGAGGCTGTGTGCTCCAAAGTGGCTACCAAGGATTCCTGCATGCCAAAATGGCTACCAAGGGGCCAAAGTTGCTAACAAGGGGCCCCGCACATCAAAGTGGCTACCAAGGGGCCAAATTGGATACCCAGGGGCAGAGCCCTGCATGCCAGAATGCTCCTGAGGTTCATTGGCAGCTGGCAGCGCTGTTCAAGCACCATGTATTTCCTTCAGGAAATGCCCATCTAGTTATTATTATTAGGCTTTTTTCCGCAATTAATGCGGCCCGAACCGCTAAACGCACAGACTCCAGTGAGGTGTCATTTCGAAGCCAGTGTCCACGAGAGGTGTGCTAAGTATTTTTCGTGTCGATCGGATTTGTAGTTTTGGCGCAATTTGCGTTTGAAAATTGTTTTCCCCCCATTGGAAAGCATTGCTCAATGCATTTCAATAGGGAAATTTCCTCATATGGTATAATGGCCTGGTTTCTGAGGCAATTTCAAAACTGCCACCTGGCTGATTAGCTCATTGATATGCGCAGTCAGACGCAGTTACTATGCCAACGCCTACGAGCCCACTAGGAAACAGGTTTTGTCAGTCAGATAATATCAGCTCCTCTCTGTTATCAGCCATTCCCCTGTCCTGCTGTCAGTCTATTTATTCTTATTAGGCTTCTTTCCCGCAATTATTCTCTCTGTTATCAGCCATTCCCCGTACTGCTGTCAGTCTATTTCTCTCTGTTATCAGCCATTCCCCTGTCCTGCTGTCAGTCTATTCTCTCTGTTATCAGCCATTCCCCGTCCTGCTGTCAGTCTATTCTCTCTGTTATCAGCCATTCCCCTGTCCTGCTGTCAGTCTATTTCTCTCTGTTATCAGCCAATCCCCGTCCTGCTGTCAGTCTATTTCTCTCTGTTATCAGCCATTCCCTTGTCCTGCTGTCAGTCTATTCTCTGTTATCAGCCATTCCCTTATCCTGCTGTCAGTCAGAGTGACCCGGCCCACCAAATCGGACCCAGAGTGACCCGAGCCACCAAATCGGACCCAGAGTGACCCGGGCCACCAAATCAGACCCAGAGTGACCCGGCCCACCAAATCGGACCCAGAGTGACCCGGGCCACCAAATCGGACCCAGAGTGACCCGGGCCACAAAATCGGACCCAGAGTGACCCGGCCCACCAAATCGGACCCAGAGTGACCCGGGCCACCAAATCGGACCCAGAGTGACCCGGCCCACCAAATCGGACCCAGAGTGACCCGGCCCACCAAATCGGACCCAGAGTGACCCGGGCCACCAAATCGGACCCAGAGTGACCCGAGCCACCATATCGGACCCAGAGTGACCCGGGCCACCAAATCGGACCCAGAGTGACCCAGGCCACCAAATCGGACCCAGAGTGACCCGGGCCACCAAATTGGACCCAGAGTGACCCGGCCCACCAAATCGGACCCAGAGTGACCCGGCCCACCAAATCGGACCCAGAGTGACCCGGCCCACCAAATCGGACCCAGTGTAAGGTTCTCAGTATTTTTGCTACATTTGCTGTTGTTTTCTGTTATTGAAACCTAAGTTTTCCGTCGCCATTTTTGCTTTGTCTTGTTGTAGCTACTTTGCCCTGAGTCAGTATGGAGTTTCTAGCTTCCTTGTTTCCGCCCTGTTCTCTGTCTCTTGCCTTTATAAGCAGCCTCAGCTGTTCAATCAGTGCTTCTGAATCATGTCTGCAGTCAGCCTGTGACCTGCTCCTGGAAGTCTGGACTTGGTATTTGTGGACACTGGAACTCTGCTGCATGCTAATCTACATTTGCAAGGGAAGTAACACAGAGAGAGACTCTGAACCAGTTTGTGCTTCATGTTGAACTCAACGTTTATTCTGATCTGCCGTGTCATCTGCCATGTCTCCTGCCTGTGTACCTGCAATTGTGTAAAGCCTTTTTTCCTGTGGCATACTTGTATGCAGTAATACAAGCAAGTCATAACTAAACCTGTGTCTACTGTGTCTTCCTCGCACCCAAGCACAAGACTCTAAACAGACTATGTACAATACATCACAAGATTCAGAAGCCAACTTTAGTGTCTGCTGGGTCTGAGGACGCCGAGTCTGCTGTGGACCGTGTATCCTTTATATTTCTGCGATGATAGTGGTTGTGACTTCTCACAACCATTTCAGGTGAGCGCATTCTCTTATTTTCAGCCAGGTGTGTTACCACAGGTAAACACTATTGTGCGCCCTTGTTTCTCTTCCAGCATTTCTGCCTTAGAGGATCTGGGAAGATATTTCATTTATACCTTCTGTGATGACAGTGGTTGTGACTTCTCACAACCATTTCAGGTGAGCACATTCCCTTCTTTCCAGCCAGGTGTGTTACCACGGGTAAACACTATTGTGTGCTTTTTTTTTTCCTTTTCTAGCACTTCTGCCTTAAAGGATCTGGGAAAATGGAGGCTCGCTTAAAGGACTTGTGTGGAATTACCGATACAATAATTGCGGATATACAGGCTTTAAAGACCAGCTTTGCAAGTCTGCAGGATCTGAACAACCACAATCTGCAAGTTTTCGGACAAAATACTCAGGATTTACGAGCCAGGATTGAGGCATTGGAGGAACGACTCCGGGCACCACCCCTACCTCCGGGATCTGGGTTTCCCAAGTTACCCCCTTTTCATTTTGGTGGTGAACGTGAAAAATTCAGGGGGTTTATTAACCAATGCAAACTTTTTTTTTCTGCACATGCCTCGCAATTTACCTCGGAACGGTCCAAAGTGCTTACTATAATTATGCTGCTCTCCAACAAAGCTCTGATGTGGGCAAACCCCCTGATTGAGACTGAGGATGAGTGTTTGAATAATTTGGATGCTTTCATTTCAGCCATGGGGCAGGTGTTTGATGACCCTAACCGAGGTGCGACAGCTGAAGCAGCCATGTTAACTTTGCGCCAAGGTAAGCGCTCAGTAGTTGAATATGCCTTGGATTTCAAGAGATGGGCCCTCGATACCACTTGGGACAGTTCTGCCAAAAAATCTATCTTTCGGAAAGGGTTGTCTCCCATGATTAAAGATGAACTTGCTCGTGCTGACCCTCCCACTGCGTTAGGTGACTTTATTAACTACTGCATCCGTATTGATGCCCGTCTTACTGAACGCAGACAGGAGAGATGGTCTGAAAATAATCGCATTAACCATTTCCTACCTTCCTCCCCAGCTAGGGACCCTCTGAGCAAGATCACACGGGAACCAGAACCTGAACCCATGCAGGTAGACTCTTTACAGAGACGTGTTAGTGACGCACGCAAAGAACATCGCTTAAAGGAAAATCTATGTTTCTATTGCGGTAAGTCAGGGCACTTCATTATCAACTGCCCCAGCCGTTCTCGTAAAACTACTGCAGCAGTCATTCACTGTGAGTGTTGTGAAAGGAGATCAGTCATGTCTGAACCTCAGGCTCCAGAAAGATCTGCAGCGATAGATGCTGATTTCTCGGACTTAAACTCTGTTATTTCGGATTCTGATGACTGTGTAAATGCGGCAGTTTTTCAAGTTTCCTCAGCAGTGTCTCAGCTGAGCTGTAAGAACAAGTCTCATTGCTTTCTTTCCATCAAGCTCTGGGTTGACTCGGTCTGGGTGTCTAGCTCTGGTATGATTGACTCAGGGGCAAGCGGTAATTTTATGGACATCTCCTTTGCCCAGAAACATGGGATACGTTCAGTGAAGAAGGCTACTCCTTTACAGATGGAGACTGTGGATGGTTCCCTGCTAACCTCTGGACCAGTGGATCAAGAAACAGAGCCTTTGAAGGTCCTTATGGGTAAGAATCATCAGGAGAGGCTGTCTTTTATGCTCATCTCTTCTCCCCACTTCCCCATTATTCTAGGGCTACCATGGCTGCAGGCTCAGAACCCTACAATTAACTGGGAGACCAAGGAGCTGCATTTTCCAGAGAAACAGATGGGTCCAGAAGTTTCAGCTTGTTCGGTTCCTAAGAGACCCACGTCAGTCTCTGAACTACCAGCTATATACCAGGAGTATGCGGATGTATGTGACAAAAGGAACGCTGACCAGCTTCCCCCTCATCGTCCATACGATTGTCCAATTGAATTATTGCCCGGAGCAGAAATACCCTTTGGTAAGATCTACCCTCTGGCAGGGCCAGAATTAAAGGCGTTGAAGGACTATATTGACGAAAATCTAGCCAAGGGCTTCATACGCCACTCTTCATCTCCTGCAGGTGCACCCATCTTCTTTGTGAAGAAAAAAGATGGATCTCTTAGACCCTGCATAGATTATCGGGAACTCAATAAGGTTACTATTAGAAACCGTTATCCATTGCCATTGATTCCTGAGTTATTGGAGAGAGTACGGCATGCCAAGATTTTTTCTAAACTGGACCTCCGTGGGGCCTATAATTTGGTCCGTATTAGACCTGGGGATGAATGGAAGACTGCATTCAGGTCACGCTACGGACACTTTGAATATCTAGTTATGCCTTTCGGTCTGTGTAACGCCCCAGCCACTTTCCAACACTTGGTGAATGACATTTTCAGGGATCTTTTGGATACATTCGTGGTGATTTATCTGGATGATATTCTGATTTTTTCTAACTCCACAGAGGAACATCATGGACACGTGAGAATGGTCTTAGAACGCCTAAGACAAAACCATCTTTACATTAAACTTGAGAAGTGTGAATTCCATCGGACCGAAATTCAATTTCTGGGGTATGTAATGTCTACACAAGGAATTAGTATGGATGGAAGCAAGACCCAAGCCATCAAGAATTGGCCAGTTCCTAAGAATGTGAAGGAAGTGCAGCACTTCATCGGGTTTGCCAACTTCTACAGACGTTTTATTAGGAATTTTTCTGAGGTAGTATCACCTATCACACAACTTACCCGGAAAGCGTCTAGCTTCACTTGGACCCCTCAAGCTCAAGAAGCATTTTCCAGTCTGAAGGATAAATTTACCACAGCTCCTATCCTAGTGCATCCCAACCCTGAACTTGCCTTTATAATAGAAGTGGATGCCTCAGACTGTGCCATCGGAGCTATTCTCTCTCAGAGGACAGGTGAGAAGAATGTGCTTCATCCCTGTGCTTTCTTTTCCCAGCGGTTATCTGCAGCTGAGAGGAACTATGATGTAGGCAATAGAGAATTGCTAGCTATTATTGCCGCATTCAAAGAATGGAGACACCTTCTTAAGGGAGCTGCACAGCAAATAGTCGTCCTAACTGACCACCGCAACCTTGAATTTATAAGGTCGGCTAAGTGCCTGACTCCTCGTCAGGCTCGTTGGAATCTTTTCCTAAACCAATTTAATTTCATAATCTCTTATAGGCCCGGATCGCACAATGGAAAGGCTGATGCACTCTCTAGGATCCATTCAACAGAGACCCGTCCACCTACTCCTCCTAAGACTATTCTTCCTGATTCTAGATTCCTGGGAGTGATTCATAATCAAGACCTACTCAAAGACATCAAGGAAGCATACCATGCGGATTCTTTGCTGGCACAACCTCCTAGAGACGTAAGTCTTGTTTATAAGAGTGGTGTGTGGTTTCAGGGGCAACGCCTGTATATACCTGAAACGGTCAGATTACGAGTAATGCAACTCATCCACGATTCTAAGATAGCTGGGCATAGAGGAGTTCTAAAGACACAGGAATTTCTTTCACGTTTCTTTTGGTGGCCCACTTTCAGAAAGGACGTTCTAAACTATGTCACTTCATGTGAAGTTTGTGCGAGATGCAAGACACCACGTTCCTCGCCAACGGGTCTATTGCAACCCCTACCCACCCCTACCCGTCCATGGGGATCCATTTCCATGGATTTCATTGTAGAGTTGCCAACCTCGCAAGGGAAAAACACCATTCTAGTGGTAGTGGATCGGTTAACAAAGGCGGCTCATTTTATTCCCTGCATCGGCTTACCCACTGCTAAACAAACATCAGATTTAATGATTCAAAATGTGTTTCGCTTGCATGGAGTACCAGATGAGGTCATTTCTGATCGAGGAGTGCAATTCACTTCAAGGTTTTGGCAGAATTTTTGTGCCGCATTGGACATTAAAGTAAACCTTTCTTCTGCTTTTCATCCCCAGACTAATGGACAAACAGAACGGACTAATCAGACCCTGGAGCAGTATCTCCGCTGCTTTATCTGCCACCTACAGGATGACTGGGTGGATTTACTTCCACTGGCTGAGTTCTCCTATAATAACTCTCAGAGCGCTTCCACTAAGCAGTCTCCTTTTTATGCCAATCTAGGTTATCATCCTAACATTCTGCCTCAATTTCCCATAGATACGCCATTGCCAGCTGTGGCTGAAAGAATCACGTCTTTACAACGCAATATTGATCTGCTAAAGGAAAATCTGCAATTGGCTCAGGAAAGGTATAAAAGAGCAGCAGATAAGTTTCGTAAACCTGCACCAGCTTTCAAGGTAGGAGACTTGGTCTGGCTATCAACCAAAAACCTTAAATTGAGAATCCCATCATCCAAATTGGGACATAAGTACATTGGACCCTATAAGATCAGTAGGATTGTAAGTGCCGTTGCTTGCCATCTTCAACTGCCCGGAACTATGAAAATTCACCCTGTCTTTCACGTTTCCTTACTAAAGGCAGCAGTACCCAATACATTCCCTGGACGTTCTTCTCCCCATCCTGATCCAGTGCTGATTGATGGTCAGGAGGAATTTGTGGTTGAGAAGATTCTGGATTCCAGATTATATAGGAATCGGCTACAATATCTGATTAAATGGCAGGGTTACCCAGTTGAGGATAACTCATGGGAACCGGTTAATAACATTAATGCTCCTCGCTTACTCCGCCAGTTCCATCAGAGGTACCCAGACAAGCCTGCTCTGAGGTCATCCAGAGGCTGTCCCTAAGGGGGGAGTAATGTAAGGTTCTCAGTATTTTTGCTACATTTGCTGTTGTTTTCTGTTATTGAAACCTAAGTTTTCCGTCGCCATTTTTGCTTTGTCTTGTTGTAGCTACTTTGCCCTGAGTCAGTATGGAGTTTCTAGCTTCCTTGTTTCCGCCCTGTTCTCTGTCTCTTGCCTTTATAAGCAGCCTCAGCTGTTCAATCAGTGCTTCTGAATCATGTCTGCAGTCAGCCTGTGACCTGCTCCTGGAAGTCTGGACTTGGTATTTGTGGACACTGGAACTCTGCTGCATGCTAATCTACATTTGCAAGGGAAGTAACACAGAGAGAGACTCTGAACCAGTTTGTGCTTCATGTTGAACTCAACGTTTATTCTGATCTGCCGTGTCATCTGCCATGTCTCCTGCCTGTGTACCTGCAATTGTGTAAAGCCTTTTTTCCT
This sequence comes from Ranitomeya variabilis, assembly GCF_051348905.1. Classification (NCBI taxonomy): domain Eukaryota; kingdom Metazoa; phylum Chordata; class Amphibia; order Anura; family Dendrobatidae; genus Ranitomeya; species Ranitomeya variabilis. The sequence goes on from NC_135237.1 coordinate 231,103,725, forward strand.
GTGGCATACTTGTATGCAGTAATACAAGCAAGTCATAACTAAACCTGTGTCTACTGTGTCTTCCTCGCACCCAAGCACAAGACTCTAAACAGACTATGTACAATACATCACACCCAGAGTGACCCGGCCCACCAAATCGGACCCAGATTGACCCGGCCCACCAAATCGGACCCAGAGTGACCCGGGCCACCAAATCGGACCCAGAGTGACCCGGCCCACCAAATCGGACCCAGAGTGACCCGGCCCACCAAATCGGACCCAGAGTGACCCGGGGCACCAAATCGGAGGCCAAGGGTCCCCGCCCACCAAATCGGAAGCCGAGGGTCCCCGCCCACCAAATCGGAGGACGAGGGGCCACGCCAACCAAATCGGAGGCCGAGGAGCCCCGCCCACCAAAAGTAAGTGCGGCCCCAAAAGTAAGTGCGCCCCCGGGTGCAAAAGTAAGTGCGCCCCCGGGTGCAAAAGTAAGTGCGCCCCCGGGTGCAAAAGTAAGTGCGCCCCCGGGTGCAAAAGTAAGTGAGCCCCCGGGTGCAAAAGTAAGTGCGCCCCCGGGTGCAAAAATAAGTGCGCCCCCGGGTGAAAAAGTAAGTGCGCCTCCGGGTGCAAAAGTAAGTGCGCCCCCGGCCCCGGGTGCAAAAGTAAGCGCGCCCCCCAGTCCCGTGTGTGAAAAGTGCTGCTGTAAAGCTGGCAGCGCTGTTCAAGCACCATGTATTTCCTTCAGGAAATGCCCATCTAGTTATAGTGCTTTGGAACAAAGCACTATACTGTTATTCCATCGTGGTAAACTTCTTCTTATTATTATTATTAGGCTTTTTTCTGCAATTAATGCGGCCCGAACCGCTAAACGCACAGACTCCAGTGAGGTGTCATTTCGAAGCCAGTGTCCACGAGAGGTGTGCTAAGTATTTTTCGTGTCGATCGGATTTGTAGTTTTGGCGCAATTTGCGTTTGAAAATTGTTTTCCCCCCATTGGAAAGCATTGCTCAATGCATTTCAATAGGGAAATTTCCTCATATGGTATAATGGCCTGGTTTCTGAGGCAATTTCAAAACTGCCACCTGGCTGATTAGCTCATTGATATGCGCAGTCAGATGCAGTTACTATGCCAACGCCTACGAGCCCACTAGGAAACAGGTTTTGTCAGTCAGATAATATCAGCTCCTCTCTGTTATCAGCCATTCCCCTGTCCTGGTGTCAGTCTATTTATTCTTATTAGGCTTCTTTCCCGCAATTATTCTCTCTGTTATCAGCCATTCCCCGTACTGCTGTCAGTCTATTTCTCTCTGTTATCAGCCATTCCCCTGTCCTGCTGTCAGTCTATTCTCTCTGTTATCAGCCATTCCCCTGTCCTGCTGTCAGTCTATTCTCTCTGTTATCAGCCATTCCCCGTCCTGCTGTCAGTCTATTCTCTCTGTTATCAGCCATTCCCCTGTCCTGCTGTCAGTCTATTTCTCTCTGTTATCAGCCAATCCCCGTCCTGCTGTCAGTCTATTTCTCTCTGTTATCAGCCATTCCCTTGTCCTGCTGTCAGTCTATTCTCTGTTATCAGCCATTCCCTTATCCTGCTGTCAGTCAGAGTGACCCGGCCCACCAAATCGGACCCAGAGTGACCCGAGCCACCAAATCGGACCCAGAGTGACCCGGGCCACCAAATCAGACCCAGAGTGACCCGGCCCACCAAATCGGACCCAGAGTGACCCGGGCCACCAAATCGGACCCAGAGTGACTCGGGCCACAAAATCGGACCCAGAGTGACCCGGCCCACCAAATCGGACCCAGAGTGACCCGGCCCACCAAATCGGACCCAGAGTGACCCGGCCCACCAAATCGGACCCAGAGTGACCCGGGCCACCAAATCGGACCCAGAGTGACCCGAGCCACCAAATCGGACCCAGAGTGACCCGGGCCACCAAATCGGACCCAGAGTGACCCGGCCCACCAAATCGGACCCAGAGTGACCCGGCCCACCAAATCGGACCCAGAGTGACCCGGCCCACCAAATCGGACCCAGAGTGACCCGGCCCACCAAATCGGACCCAGAGTGGCCTCAACCCTGAGGGGCTACAACTACCAAACCAGCGCCTGAGGGGCACTCAAGTGTGAAAGTCTTGCAGGGGCAGCCCGGGCACCATTCCAAAGCACTATCTGTAGTTCCTTCAGGAAATACCCATCTAGTTATTATTATTATTCTTCTCCGCGTTTTCCGCAATTAATGCGGCCCGAACCGCTCGGCGCAGAGACCCCGTTCAGGCGGCGTTTCGAAGGCCTCGGTGGTGACAGGTGTGCTATGACTTTTATAGTCGATCCGATATGTAGATTTTATTTAAGTCGCATTTTTTTTAAAAAATTTCCCATAGGAAATAATGGCGATCTTTCCATTACCCCCAACTTGACCTTCCAAAGATGGCAGCTATGCAAATGTACGGTGTCCATTTTAGGACATGATCATTTATCAAAGTCAAACATCAGAATAAAGTGACTGTGACACCCTCTCGTCCCGTGTGTGAAAAGTAAGTGCGCCCCCGGCCCCGTGTGCAAAAGTAAGTGCGCCCCCGGCCCCGTGTGCAAAAGTAAGTGCGCCCCCGGCCCCGTGTGCAAAAGTAAGTGCGCCCCCGGCCCCGTGTGCAAAAGTAAGTGCGCCCCCGGCCCCGTGTGCAAAAGTAAGTGCGCCCCCGGCCCCGTGTGCAAAAGTAAGTGCGCCCCCGGCCCCGTGTGCAAAAGTAAGTGCGCCCCCGGCCCCGTGTGCAAAAGTAAGTGCGCCCCCGGCCCCGTGTGCAAAAGTAAGTGCGCCCCCGGCCCCGTGTGCAAAAGTAAGTGCGCCCCCGGCCCCGTGTGCAAAAGTAAGTGCGCCCCCGGCCCCGTGTGCAAAAGTAAGTGCGCCCCCGGCCCCGTGTGCAAAAGTAAGTGCGCCCCCGGCCCCGTGTGCAAAAGTAAGTGCGCCCCCGGCCCCGTGTGTGAAAAGTGCTGCTGTAAAGCTGGCAGCGCTGTTCAAGCACCATGTATTTCCTTCAGGAAATGCCCATCTAGTTATGGTGCTTGAACCTCCTAGGTTCAAGCAACATATTGTAATCCGATTTCTTATATTTTATTATTATTCTTCTCCGCGTTTTCCGCAATTAATGCGGCCCGAACCGCTCGGCGCAGAGACCCCGTTCAGGCGGCGTTTCGAAGGCCTCGGTGGTGACAGGTGTGCTATGACTTTTATAGTCGATCCGATATGTAGATTTTATTTAAGTCGCATTTTTTTAAAAAAAATTTCCCATAGGAAATAATGGCGATCTTTCCATTACCCCCAACTTGACCTTCCAAAGATGGCAGCTATGCAAATGTACGGTGTCCATTTTAGGACATGATCATTTATCAAAGTCAAACATCAGAATAAAGTGACTATGACACCCTCTCGTCCCGTGTGTGAAAAGTAAGTGCGCCCCCGGCCCCGTGTGCAAAAGTAAGTGCGCCCCCGGCCCCGTGTGCAAAAGTAAGTGCGCCCCCGGCCCCGTGTGCAAAAGTAAGTGCGCCCCCGGCCCCGTGTGCAAAAGTAAGTGCGACCCCGGCCCCGTGTGCAAAAGTAAGTGCGCCCCCGGCCCCGTGTGCAAAAGTAAGTGCGCCCCCGGCCCCGTGTGCAAAAGTAAGTGCGCCCCCGGCCCCGTGTGCAAAAGTAAGTGCGCCCCCCCGGCCCTGTGTGCAAAAGTAAGTGCGCCCCCGGCCCCGTGTGCAAAAGTAAGTGCGCCCCGGTCCCGGGTGTGGAAAAGTAAGTGCTCCCCTGGTCCCGGGTGTGGAAAAGTAAGTGGCCCCCCTGGTCCCGTGTGTGAAAAGTAAGTGCCCCACGGCCCCGTGTGTGAAAAGTAAGTGCCCCCCGGCCCCGTGTGTGAAAAGTAAGTGCCCCCCCGGCCCCGTGTGTGAAAAGTAAGTGCCCCCCGGCCCCGTGTGTGAAAAGTAAGTCCATCCGCATCGGAGGCCGAGGGGCCCCACCAACCAAATCGGAGGCCGAGGAGCCCCGCCCACCAAATCGAAGGCCGAGGGGCCCCACCCACCAAAGCGGAGGCCGAGCGGCCCCACCCACCAAATCGGAGGCCGAGGGTCCCCGCCCACCAAATCGGAGGCCGAGGGTCCCCGCCCACCAAATGGAGGCCGAGGGGCCCCGCCCACCAAATCGGAGGCCGAGGGGCCCCGCCCACCAAATCGGAGGCCGAGGAGCCCCGCCCACCAAATCGGAGGCTGAGGGGCCCCGCCCACCAAAGTTTTGGCAGAGGGACCCCGCCCACCAAATCGGAGGCCGAGCGGCCCCGCCCACCAAATCGGAGGCCGAGCGGCCCCGCCCACCAAATCGGAGGCCGAGGGTCCCCGCCCACCAAATCGGAGGCCGAGGGGCCCCACCAACCAAATCGAAGGCCGAGCGGCCCCGCCCACTAAAGCGGAGGCCAAGGGGCCCCGCCCACCAAATCGGATTCCGAGGAGCCCTGCCCACCAAATTGGAGGCCGAGGGTCCCCGCCTTCCAAATCGGAGGCCGAGGGTCCCCGCCCACCAAATCGGAGGCCGAGGGTCCCCGCCCACCAAATCGGAGGCCGAGGGTCCCCGCCCACCAAATCGGAGGCCGAGGGTCCCCGCCCACCAAATCGGAGGCCGAGGGTCCCCGCCCACCAAATCGGAGGCCGAGGGGCCCCGCCCACCAAATCGGAGGCCGAGGGGCCCCGCCCACCAAAGCGGAGGCCAAGGGTCCCCGCCCACCAAATCGGAGGCCAAGGGTCCCCGCCCACCAAATCGGAGGCCAAGGTTCCCCGCCCACCAAATCGGAGGCCGAGGGTCCCCGCCCACCAAATCGGAGGACGAGGGGCCCCACCAACCAAATCGGAGGCCGAGGAGCCCCGCCCACCAAAAGTAAGTGCGGCCCCAAAAGTAAGTGCGCCCCCAGGTGCAAAAGTAAGTGCGCCCCCGGGTGCAAAAGTAAGTGCGCCCCCGGGTGCAAAAGTAAGTGCGCCCCCGGGTGCAAAAGTAAGTGCGCCCCCGAGTGCAAAAGTAAGTGCGCCCCCGGGTGCAAAAGTAAGTGCGCCCCCGGGTGCAAAAGTAAGTGCGCCCCCGGGTGCAAAAGTAAGTGCGTCCCCAGGTGCAAAAGTAAGTGCGCCCCCGGGTGCAAAAGTAAGTGCGTCCCCGGGTGAAAAAGTAAGTGCGCCTCCGGGTGCAAAAGTAAGTGCGCCCCCGGGTGTAAAAGTAAGTGCACCCCCGGCCCCGGGTGCAAAAGTAAGCGCGCCCCCCAGTCCTGTGTGTGAAAAGTGCTGCTGTAAAGCTGGCAGCGCTGTTCAAGCACCATGTATTTCCTTCAGGAAATGCCCATCTAGTTATAGTGCTTTGGAACAAAGCACTATACTGTTATTCCATCGTGGATAACTTCTTCTTATTATAGTGCTTTGGAACAAAGCACTATACTGTTATTCCATCGTGGTAAACTTCTTCTTATTCTTATTATAGTGCTTTGGAACAAAGCACTATACTGTTATTCCATCGTGGATAACTTCTTATTATAGTGCTTTGGAACAAAGCACTATACTGTTATTCCATCATGGATAACTTCTTATTCTTATTATAGTGCTTTGGAACAAAGCACTATACTGTTATTCCACCGTGGATAACTTCTTCTTATTATTATAGTGCTTTGGAACAAAGCACTATACTGTTATTCCACCGTGGTAAACTTCTTATTATTATAGTGCTTTGGAACAAAGCACTATACTGTTATTCCACCGTGGTAAACTTCTTATTATAGTGCTTTGGAACAAAGCACTATACTGTTATTCCACCGTGGTAAACTTCTTCTTATTCTTATTATTCAGTCCGCACGTAATGCGGCCCGAACCGCTAAACTCACAGACTCCAGTGAGGTGTCATTTCGAAGCCAGCGTTCCTGAGAGGTGTGCTAAGTATTTTTCGTGTCGATCGGATTTGTAGTTTTTGCGCAATTTGTGTTTGAAAAAAGTCTTTCAATGCGTTTCAATGGAGAAATTTTCCTATACGTTTATAATGGGCTGGTTTCTGAGGCAATTTCTAAAAATAACTGCCACCTGGCTGATTAGCTCATTGATATGCGCAGTCAGACACAGTTACTATGCCAACTCCTATGAAATCTACATCAGCTCACCAGGTCACAAGTTTTGTCAGATAATATCAGCTCTTAAAGTGACAGTACAGCACAATTCCAAACCACTATCCGTAGTCTTATGATTATTAGACTGTGGCCCGATTCTAACTCATCGGGTATTCTAGAATATGCATGTCCACGTAGTATATTGCACAGCCACGCAGTATACAGTGCAGAGCCGTGCAGTACACAGCGCAGAGCCGCGCAGTACACAGCGCAGAGCCGCGCAGTACACAGCGCAGAGCCGCGCAGTATAAAGCGCAGAGCCGCGCAGTACACAGCGCAGAGCCGCGCAGTACACAGCGCAGAGCCGTGCAGTACACAGCGCAGAGCCGCGCAGTATAAAGCGCAGAGCCATGCAGTACACAGCGCAGAGCCGCGCAGTACACAGCGCAGAGCTGTGCAGTACACAGCGCAGAGCCGCGCAGTATAAAGCGCAGAGCCGTGCAGTACACAGCGCAGAGCCGCGCAGTACACAGCGCAGAGCCGCGCAGTACACAGCGCAGAGCCGCGCAGTATAAAGCGCAGAGCCGCGCAGTACACAGCGCAGAGCCGCGCAGTACACAGCGCAGAGCCGTGCAGTACACAGCGCAGAGCCGCGCAGTTTAAAGCGCAGAGCCGTGCAGTACACAGCGCAGAGCCGCGCAGTACACAGCGCAGAGCCGTGCAGTACACAGCGCAGAGCCGCGCAGTATAAAGCGCAGAGCCGTGCAGTACACAGCGCAGAGCCGCGCAGTACACAGCGCAGAGCCGCGCAGTACACAGCGCAGAGCCGCGCAGTATAAAGCGCAGAGCCGCGCAGTATAAAGCGCAGAGCCGCGCAGTACACAGCGCAGAGCCGCGCAGTACACAGCGCAGAGCCGTGCAGTACACAGCGCAGAGCCGCGCAGTATAAAGCGCAGAGCCGTGCAGTACACAGCGCAGAGCCGCGCAGTACACAGCGCAGAGCCGTGCAGTACACAGCGCAGAGCCGCGCAGTATAAAGCGCAGAGCCGTGCAGTACACAGCGCAGAGCCGTGCAGTACACAGCGCAGAGCCGCGCAGTACACAGCGCAGAGCCATGCAGTACACAGCGCAAAGCCGCGCAGTATAAAGCGCAGAGCCGCGCAGTATAAAGCGGAGAGCCGCGCAGTACACAGCGCAGAGCCGAACAGTACACAGCGCAGAGCCGCGCAGTAGACAGCGCAGAGCCGTGCAGTACAGAGCGCAGAGCCGCACAGTATAAAGCGCAGAGCCGCGCAGTATACCGCGCAGAGCCGTGCAGTACACAGCGCAGAGCCGCGCAGTACACAGCGCAGAGCCGCGCAGTACACAGCGCAGAGCCGCGCAGTACACAGCGCAGAGCCGCGCAGTACACAGCGCAGAGCCGAGCAGTACACAGCGCAGAGCCGCGCAGTACACAGCGCAGAGCCGCGCAGTACACAGCGCAGAGCCGCGCAGTATACAGCGCAGAGCTGCGCAGTACACAGCGCAGAGCCGCGCAGTACAGAGCGCAGAGCCGCACAGTATAAAGCGCAGAGCCGCACAGTACACAGCGCAGAGCCGCACAGTACACAGCGCAGAGCCGCGCAGTACACAGTGCAGAGCCGCACAGTACACAGCACAGAGCCGCGCAGTACACAGCGCAGAGCCACCCAGTAGACAGTGCAGAGCCGCGCAGTACGCAGCGTAGAGCCACGCAGTATGCAGCGCAGAGCCGCGCAGTATACAGCGCTGAGCCCCGCAGTATACAGCGCAGAGCCGCGCAGTACAAAGCGCAGAGCCGCGCAGTATACAGCGCAGAGCCGCGCAGTATACAGCGCAGAACGCACAGTACACAGTGCAGAGCCGCGCAGTACACAGCGCAGAGCCGTGCAGTACACAGCGCAGAGCCGCGCAGTACACAGCGCAGAGCCACGCAGTATACAGCGCAGAGCCGCGTAGTATACAGCGCAGAGCCGCGTAGTATACAGCGCAGAGCCGCGTAGTATACAGCGCAGAGCCACGCAGTATACAGCGCAGAGCCACGCAGTATACAGCACAGAGCCACGTAGTTATACTGCCCAGTCACGTAGTATATTGTCCAGTCACATAGTATACTGCATATCCCTGTTAAAAAAAAAAAAGAATTAAAATAAAAAAGTTACATACTCACCTCCTGGAGCGGCCGGTATCTGATGGTTGTTGCACCTCCTAGAGCGGCCGGTACACGATGCTTGTTGCACCTGGAGTGGCCGGTACCCGATGCTTGTTGCGCGCTCCGGTCCCAAGAGTGCATTGCGGTCTCACGAGATGATGACGTAGCGGTGTTGTGAGACAGAAAGACGGAAGTGCCCTTAGACAATTATATAGTAGATTACCCCGCTCACCAAATCGGACCCCGAGGGGCCCGGCTCACCAAATCAGACCCAGAGTGACCCCGCCCCCTAAATCAGTCCCAGAGTGACCCCGCCCACCAAATCGGACCCAGAATGGCTCCGCCCACCAAATCGGACCCAGAGTGACCCCTTCCACCAAATCGGACCCAGAGTGACCCCTTCCACCAAATCAGGCCCAGAGTGACCCCGCCCACCAAATCGGACCCAGAGTGACCCCACCCACCAAATCGGACCCTGAGGTGCCCAGCCCACCAAATCAGACCCTGAGGTGCCCAGCCCACCAAATCGGACCGAGTGACCCCACCCACCAAATTGGTCCCTAAGGTGCCCCGCCCACCAAATCGGACCCAGAGTGGCTCCGCCCACCGAATCGGACCCAGAGTGGCCGCGCCCACAGAATCGGACCAAAAGTGACCCCGCCCACCGAATCGGACCTAGATTTACCCCGCCCACAAAATCAGACCCAGATTGACCCAACCCACCAAATCGGACCGCCTGAGGGGCACCCAAGTGTCAAAGTCTTGCAGGGGCAGCCCGGGCACCATTCCAAAGCACTATCTGTAGTTCCTTCAGGAAATACCCATCTAGTTCTTATTATTATTATTCAGTCCGCACGTAATGCGGCCCGAACCGCTAAACTCACAGACTCCAGTGAGGTGTCATTTCGAAGCCAGCGTTCCTGAGAGGTGTGCTAAGTAGTTTTGGCGCAATTTGCGTTTGAAAAAAGTGTCTCAATGCATTTCAATAGGGAAATTTTCCAGTACGTTTATAATGGGCCTGATTTCTGAGGCAATTTCTAAAAATAACTGCCACCTGGCTGATTACCTCATTGATATGCGCAGTGAGACCCAGTTACTATGCCAACGCCTATAAACTCTACCAGCCCACCAGGTCACAAGTTTTGTCAGATAATATCAGCTCTTAAAGTGACAGTACAGCACAATTACAAAGCACTATCTGTAGTCTTATCATTATTGCCCCACTCACCAAATCGGACCCAGCCCACCAAATCGGACCAGAGTGCCCCCGCTTGCCAAATCGGACCCAGAGTGCCCCCGCTTGCCAAATCGGACCCAGAGTGGCGCCGCCCGCCAAATCGGACCCAGAGTGGCGCCGCCCGCCAAATCGGACCCAGAGTGGCGCCGCCCGCCAAATCGGACCCAGAGTGGCGCCGCCCGCCAAATCGGACCCAGAGTGACCCGGGCCGCCAAATCGGACTCAGAGTGGCGCCGCCCGCCAAATCGGACCCAGAGTGGCGCCGCCCGCCAAATCGGACCCAGAGTGGCGCCGCCCGCCAAATCGGACCCAGAGTGGCGCCGCCCGCCGAATCAGGCCCAGAGTGGCGCCGCCCGCCAAATCGGACCCAGAGTGGCGCCGCCCGCCAAATCGGACCCAGAGTGGCGCCGCCCGCCAAATCGGACCCAGAGTGACCCGGCCCGCCAAATCGGACCCAGAGTGACCCGGCCCGCCAAATCGGACCCAGAGTGACCCGGCCCGCCAAATCGGACCCAGAGTGACCCGGCCCGCCAAATCGGACCCAGAGTGACCCGGCCCGCCAAATCGGACCCAGAGTGACCCGGCCCGCCAAATCGGACCCAGAGTGACCCGGCCCGCCAAATCGGACCCAGAGTGACCCGGGCCGCCAAATCGGACCCAGAGTGACCCGGGCCACCAAATCGGACCCAGAGTGACCCGGGCCACCAAATCGGACCCAGAGTGACCCGGGCCACCAAATCGGACCCAGAGTGACCCGGGCCACCAAATCGGACCCAGAGTGACCCGGGCCACCAAATCGGACCCAGAGTGACCCGGGCCACCAAATCGGACCCAGAGTGACCCGGGCCACCAAATCGGACCCAGAGTGACCCGGGCCACCAAATCGGACCCAGAGTGACCCGGGCCACCAAATCGGACCCAGAGTGACCCGGGCCACCAAATCGGACCCAGAGTGACCCGGGCCACCAAATCGGACCCAGAGTGACCCGGGCCACCAAATCGGACCCAGAGTGACCCGGGCCACCAAATCGGACCCAGAGTGACCCGGGCCACCAAGCCTCAACCCTGAGGGGCTACAACTACCAAACCAGCGCCTGAGGGGCACCCAAGTGTGAAAGTCTTGCAGGGGCAGCCCGGGCACCATTCCAAAGCACTATCTGTAGTTCCTTCGGGAAATACCCATCTAGTTCTTATTATTATTATTCAGTCCGCACGTAATGCGGCCCGAACCGCTAAACTCACAGACTCCAGTGAGGTGTCATTTCGAAGCCAGCGTTCCTGAGAGGTGTGCTAAGTATTTTTCGTGTCGATCGGATTTGTAGTTTTGGCGCAATTTGCGTTTGAAAAAAGTGTCTCAATGCATTTCAATAGGGAAATTTTCCAATACGTTTATAATGGGCCTGATTTCTGAGGCAATTTCTAAAAATAACTGCCACCTGGCTGATTACCTCATTGATATGCGCAGTGAGACCCAGTTACTATGCCAACGCCTATAAACTCTACCAGCCCACCAGGTCACAAGTTTTGTCAGATAATATCAGCTCTTAAAGTGACAGTACAGCACAATTCCAAAGCACTATCTGTAGTCTTATTATTATTACAGTATACAGCGCAGAGCCCCGCAGTATACAGCGCAGAGCCCCGCAGTATACAGCGCAGAGCCCCGCAGTATACAGCGCAGAGCCGCGCAGTATACAGCGCAGAGCCGCGCAGTATACAGCGCAGAGCCGCGCATTATACAGCACGGAGCCGCGCAGCATACAGCGCGGAGCCGCGCAGCATACAGCGCAGAGCCGCGCAGCATACAGCGCGGAGCCACGCAGCATACAGCGCAGAGCCACGCAGCATACAGCGCAGAGCCCCGCAGTATACAGCGCAGAGCCCCGCAGTATACAGCGCAGAGCCGCGCAGTATACAGCGCAGAGCCGCGCAGTATACAGCGCCCACCAAATCGGCCCCTGAGGGGCCCCACCCACCAAATCGGACCCAGAGTGGCTACAACTACCAAACCAGCGCCTGAGGGGCACCCAAGTGTGAAAGTCTTGCTGGGGCAACCCGGGCACCATTCCAAAGCACTATCTGTAGTTCCTTCAGGAAATACCAATCTATTTCTCTCTGTTATCAGCCATTCCCCGAACTGCTGTCAGTCTATTTCTCTCTGTTATCAGCCATTCCCCTCTCCTGCTGTCAGTCTATTCTCTCTGTTATCAGCCATTCCCCGTACTGCTGTCAGTCTATTTTCTCTGTTATCAGCCATTCCCCTGTCCTGCGGTCAGTCTATTCTCTCTGTTATCAGCCATTCCCCGTCCTGCTGTCAGTCTATTTCTTTCTGTTATCAGCAATTCCCTGTCCTGCTGTCAGTCTATTCTCTCTATCAGCCATTCCCTTGTCCTGCTGTCAGTCTATTCTCTGTTATCAGCCATTCCCTTATGCTGCTGTCAGTCAGAGTGACCCAGCCCACCAAATCGGACCCAGAGTGGCTCCAACCCCCAAATCGGACCCAGAGTGGCCCCGCACACCAAATCGGACTCAGAGTGACCCGGCACACCAAATCGGACCCAGAGTGACCCGGCCCACCAAATCGGACCCAGAGTGGCCCGGCCCACCAAATCAGACCCAGAGTGGCCCGGCCCACCAAATCGGACCCAGAGTGGCCCGGCCCACCAAATCGGACCCCGAGGGGCCCCGCCCAAAAAATCGGACCCAGAGGGTCCCCGCCCAAAAAATCGGACCCCGAGGGGCCCCGCCCACCAAATCCTCAACCCTGAGGTGCTACAACTGCCAAATCAGTGCCTGAGGGGCACTCATGTGTGAAACTCTTGCAGGGGCAGCCCGGGCACCATTCCAAAGCACTATCTGTAGTTCCTTCAGGAAATACCCATCTAGTTATTATTATTATTCAGTCCGCAGTTAATGCGGTCCGAACCGCTTCACTGACAGACTCCAGTGAGGTGTCATTTCGAAGCCAGCGTCCCCAAGAGGTGGGCTAACTATTTTTCGTGTCGATCGGATTTGTAGTTTTGGCGCAATTTGTGTTTGAAAAAAGTGTTTCAATGCATTTCAATAGGGAAATTTTCCCATACGTTTATAATGGGCCTGATTTCTGAGGCAATTTCTAAAAATAACTGCCAACTGCCACCTTGCTGATTAGCTCATTGATATGTGCAGTCAGACACAGTTACTATGCCAACGCCTACGAACTCTACCAAGACACAGTTTTGCCAGATAATATCAACTCTTAAAGTGACCAGCCCGCCAAATCGGACCCAGAGTGGCGCCGCCCGCCAAATCGGACCCAGAGTGGCGCCGCCCGCCAAATCGGACCCAGAGTGGCGCCGCCCGCCAAATCGGACCCAGAGTGGCGCCGCCCGCCAAATCGGACCCAGAGTGGCGCCGCCCGCCAAATCGGACCCAGAGTGGCGCCGCCCGCCAAATCGGACCCAGAGTGGCGCCGCCCGCCAAATCGGACCCAGAGTGGCGCCGCCCGCCAAATCGGACCCAGTGTTTAGCGCCGCCCGCCAAATCGGACCCAGAGTGGCGCCGCCCGCCAAATCGGACCCAGAGTGGCGCCGCCCGCCAAATCGGACCCAGAGTGGCGCCGCCCGCCAAATCGGACCCAGAGTGGCGCCGCCCGCCAAATCGGACCCAGAGTGGCGCCGCCCGCCAAATCGGACCCAGAGTGGCGCCGCCCGCCAAATCGGACCCAGAGTGGCGCCGCCCGCCAAATCGGACCCAGGGTGGCGCCGCCCGCCAAATCGGACCCAGGGTGGCACCGCCCGCCAAATCGGACCCAGAGTGGCGCCGCCCGCCAAATCGGACCCAGATTGGCGCCGCCCGCCAAATCGGACCCAAAGTGGTGCCGAACGCCAAATCGGACCCAGAGTGGCGCCGCCCGCCAAATCGGACCCAGAGTGGCGCCGCCCGCCAAATCGGACCCAGAGTGACGCCGCCCGCCAAATCGGACCCAGAGTGGCGCCGCCCGCCAAATCGGACCCAGTGTGGCGCCGCCCGCCAAATCGGACCCAGAGTGGCGCCGCCCGCCAAATCGGACCCAGAGTGGCGCCGCCCGCCAAATCGGACCCAGAGTGGCGCCGCCCGCCAAATCGGACCCAGATTGGCGCCGCCCGCCAAATCGGACCCAAAGTGGTGCCGAACGCCAAATCGGACCCAGAGTGGCGCCGCCCGCCAAATCGGACCCAGAGTGGTGCCGCCCGCCAAATCGGACCCAGAGTGACGCCGCCCGCCAAATCGGACCCAGAGTGGCGCCGCCCGCCAAATCGGACCCAGTGTGGCGCCGCCCGCCAAATCGGACCCAGAGTGGCGCCGCCCGCCAAATCGGACCCAGAGTGGCGCCGCCCGCCAAATCGGACCCAGAGTGGCGCCGCCCGCCAAATCGGACCCAGATTGGCGCCGCCCGCCAAATCGGACCCAAAGTGGTGCCGAACGCCAAATCGGACCCAGAGTGGCGCTGCCCGCCAAATCGGACCCAGAGTGGCGCCGCCCGCCAAATCGGACCCAGAGTGACGCCGCCCGCCAAATCGGACCCAGAGTGGCACCGCCCGCCAAATCGGACCCAGTGTGGCGCCGCCCGCCAAATCGGACCCAGAGTGGCGCCGCCCGCCAAATCGGACCCAGAGTGGCGCCGAATGCCAAATCGGACCCAGAGTGGCGCCGCCCGCCAAATCGGACCCAGAGTTGCGCCGCCCGCCAAATCAGACCCAGAGTGTCGCCGAATGCCAAATCGGACCCAGAGTGGCGCCGCCCGCCAAATCGGACCCAGAGTGGCGCCGTCCGCCAAATCGGACCCAGAGTGGTGCCGCCCGCCATATCGGACCCAGAGTGGCGCCGAATGCCAAATCTGACCCAGAGTGGCGCCACCCGCCAAATCGGACCCAGAGTGGCACCGCCCGCCAAATCAAACCCAGAGTGGCGCCACCCGCCAAATCGGACCCAGAGTGGCGCCGCCCGCCAAATCGGACCCAGAGTGGCGCCGAATGCCAAATCGGACCCAGAGTGGCGCCGCCTGCCAAATCGGACCCGGAGTGGCGCCGCCTGCCAAATCGGAACCGGAGTGGCGCCGCCCGCCAAATCGGACCCAGAGTGGCGCCGCCCACCAAATCGGACCCAGAGTGGCTCCGCCCGCCAAATCGGACCCAGAGTGGCGCCGCCCGCCAAATCGGACCCTGAGTGGCGCCGCACGCCAAATCAGACCCAGAGTGGCGCTGCACGCCAAATCGGACCCAGTGTGGCGCCGCCCGCTAAATCGGACCCAGGGTGGCGCCGCCCGCCAAATCGGACCCAGAGTGGCGCCGCCCGCCAAATCGGACCCAGATTGGCGCCGCCCGCCAAATCGGACCCAAAGTGGTGCCGAACGCCAAATCGGACCCAGAGTGGCGCTGCCCGCCAAATCGGACCCAGAGTGGCGCCGCCCGCCAAATCGGACCCAGAGTGACGCCGCCCGCCAAATCGGACCCAGAGTGGCACCGCCCGCCAAATCGGACCCAGTGTGGCGCCGCCCGCCAAATCGGACGCAGAGTGGCGCCGCCCGCCAAATCGGACCCAGTGTGGCGCCGCCCTCCAAATCGGACCCAGAGTGGCGCCGCCCGCCAAATCGGACCCAGAGTGGCGCCGAATGCCAAATCGGACCCAGAGTGGCGCCGCCCGCCAAATCGGACCCAGAGTGGCGCCGCCCGCCAAATCAGACCCAGAGTGTCGCCGAATGCCAAATCTGACCCAGAGTGGCGCCACCCGCCAAATCGGACCCAGAGTGGCACCGCCCGCCAAATCAAACCCAGAGTGGCGCCGCCCGCCAAATCGGACCCAGAGTGGCGCCGAATGCCAAATCGGACCCAGAGTGGCGCCGCCTGCCAAATCGGACCCGGAGTGGCGCCGCCCGCCAAATCGGACCCGGAGTGGCGCCGCCCGCCAAATCGGACCCGGAGTGTCGCCGCCCGCCAAATCGGACCCGGAGTGGTGCCGCCCGCCAAATCGGACCCAGAGTGGCGCCGCCCGTCAAATCGGACCCAGATTGGCGCCGCCCGCCAAATCGGACCCAGAGTGGCGCCGCCCGCCAAATCGGACCCAGAGTGGCGCCGCCCGCCAAATCGGACCCAGAGTGGCGCCGCCCGCCAAATCGGACCCAGAGTGGCGCCGCCCGCCAAATCGGACCCAGAGTGGCGCCGCCCGCCAAATCGGACCCAGAGTGGCGCCGCCCGCCAAATCGGACCCAGAGTGTCGCCGCCCGCCAAATCGGACCCAGAGTGGCGCCGAATGCCAAATCGGACCCAGAGTGGCGCCGCCTGCCAAATCGGACCCAGAGTGGCGCCGCCCGCCAAATCGGACCCAGAGTGGCGCCGAATGCCAAATCGGACCCAGAGTGGCGCTGCCCGCCAAATCGGACCCAGAGTGGCGCCGCCCGCCAAATCGGACCCAGAGTGACGCCGCCCGCCAAATCGGACCCAGAGTGGCACCGCCCGCCAAATCGGACCCAGTGTGGCGCCGCCCGCCAAATCGGACCCAGAGTGGCGCCGCCCGCCAAATCGGACCCAGAGTGGCGCCGAATGCCAAATCGGACCCAGAGTGGCGCCGCCCGCCAAATCGGACCCAGAGTTGCGCCGCCCGCCAAATCAGACCCAGAGTGTCGCCGAATGCCAAATCGGACCCAGAGTGGCGCCGCCCGCCAAATCGGACCCAGAGTGGCGCCGTCCGCCAAATCGGACCCAGAGTGGTGCCGCCCGCCATATCGGACCCAGAGTGGCGCCGAATGCCAAATCTGACCCAGAGTGGCGCCACCCGCCAAATCGGACCCAGAGTGGCACCGCCCGCCAAATCAAACCCAGAGTGGCGCCACCCGCCAAATCGGACCCAGAGTGGCGCCGCCCGCCAAATCAGACCCAGAGTGGCGCCGAATGCCAAATCGGACCCAGAGTGGCGCCGCCTGCCAAATCGGACCCGGAGTGGCGCCGCCTGCCAAATCGGAACCGGAGTGGCGCCACCCGCCAAATCGGACCCAGAGTGGCGCCGCCCACCAAATCGGACCCAGAGTGGCTCCGCCCGCCAAATCGGACCCAGAGTGGCGCCGCCCGCCAAATCGGACCCTGAGTGGCGCCGCACGCCAAATCAGACCCAGAGTGGCGCTGCACGCCAAATCGGACCCAGTGTGGCGCCGCCCGCTAAATCGAACCCAGGGTGGCGCCGCCCGCCAAATCGGACCCAGAGTGGCGCCGCCCGCCAAATCGGACCCAGATTGGCGCCGCCCGCCAAATCGGACCCAAAGTGGTGCCGAACGCCAAATCGGACCCAGAGTGGCGCTGCCCGCCAAATCGGACCCAGAGTGGCGCCGCCCGCCAAATCGGACCCAGAGTGACGCCGCCTGCCAAATCGGACCCAGAGTGGCACCGCCCGCCAAATCGGACCCAGTGTGGCGCCGCCCGCCAAATCGGACGCAGAGTGGCGCCGCCCGCCAAATCGGACCCAGTGTGGCGCCGCCCTCCAAATCGGACCCAGAGTGGCGCCGCCCGCCAAATCGGACCCAGAGTGGCGCCGAATGCCAAATCGGACCCAGAGTGGCGCCACCCGCCAAATCGGACCCAGAGTGGCGCCGCCCGCCAAATCAGACCCAGAGTGTCGCCGAATGCCAAATCTGACCCAGAGTGGCGCCACCCGCCAAATCGGACCCAGAGTGGCACCGCCCGCCAAATCAAACCCAGAGTGGCGCCGCCCGCCAAATCGGACCCAGAGTGGCGCCGAATGCCAAATCGGACCCAGAGTGGCGCCGCCTGCCAAATCGGACCCGGAGTGGCGCCGCCCGCCAAATCGGACCCGGAGTGGCGCCGCCCGCCAAATCGGACCCGGAGTGTCGCCGCCCGCCAAATCGGACCCGGAGTGGTGCCGCCCGCCAAATCGGACCCAGAGTGGCGCCGCCCGTCAAATCGGACCCAGATTGGCGCCGCCCGCCAAATCGGACCCAGAGTGGCGCCGCCCGCCAAATCGGACCCAGAGTGGCGCCGCCCGCCAAATCGGACCCAGAGTGGCGCCGCCCGCCAAATCGGACCCAGAGTGGCGCCGCCCGCCAAATCGGACCCAGAGTGGCGCCGCCCGCCAAATCGGACCCAGAGTGGCGCCGCCCGCCAAATCGGACCCAGAGTGTCGCCGCCCGCCAAATCGGACCCAGAGTGGCGCCGAATGCCAAATCGGACCCAGAGTGGCGCCGCCTGCCAAATCGGACCCAGAGTGGCGCCGCCCGCCAAATCGGACCCAGAGTGGCGCCGAATGCCAAATCGGACCCAGAGTGGCGCCGCCCGCCAAATCGGACCCAGAGTGGCGCCGTCCGCCAAATCGGACCCAGAGTAGCGCCGCCCGCCAAATCGGACCCAGAGTGGCGCCGAATGCCAAATCTGACCCAGAGTGGCGCCGCCCGCCAAATCAGACCCAGAGTGGCGCCGCCCGCCAAATCAAACCCAGAGTGGCGCCGCCCGCCAAATCGGACCCAGAGTGGCGCCGCCCGCCAAATCGGACCCAGAGTGGCGCCGAATGCCAAATCGGACCCGGAGTGGCGCCGCCCGCCAAATCGGACCCGGAGTGGCGCCGCCCGCCAAATCGGACCCGGAGTGGCGCCGCCCGCCAAATCGGACCCGGAGTGGCGCCGCCCGCCAAATCGGACCCGGAGTGGCGCCGCCCGCCAAATCGGACCCGGAGTGGCGCCGCCCGCCAAATCGGACCCAGAGTGGCGCCGCCCACCAAATCGGACCCAGAGTGGCGCCGCCCGCCAAATCGGACCCAGAGTGGTGCCGCCCGCCAAATCGGACCCGGAGTGGCGCCGCCCGCCAAATCGGACCCGGAGTGGCGCCGCCCGCCAAATCGGACCCGGAGTGGCGCCGCCCGCCAAATCGGACCCAAAGTGGTGCCGCTCACCAGATCGGACCCGGAGTGGCGCCGCCCGCCAAATCGGACCCGGAGTGGCGCCGCCCGCCAAATCGGACCCGGAGTGGCGCCGCCCGCCAAATCGGACCCAGAGTGGCGCCGCCCACCAAATCGGACCCAGAGTGGCGCCGCCCGCCAAATCGGACCCAGAGTGGTGCCGCCCGCCAAATCGGACCCGGAGTGGCGCCGCCCGCCAAATCGGACCCGGAGTGGCGCCGCCCGCCAAATCGGACCCGGAGTGGCGCCGCCCGCCAAATCGGACCCAAAGTGGTGCCGCTCACCAGATCGGACCCGGAGTGGTGCCGCCCGCCAAATCGGACCCGGAGTGGCGCCGCATGCCAAATCAGACCCAGAGTGACGCCGCCTGCCAAATCAAACCCAGAGTGGCTACAACTACCAAAACAGCGTCTGAGGGGCACCCAAGTGTGAAAGTCTTGCTGAGGCAACCCGGGCACCATTCCAAAGCACTATCTGTAGTTCCTTCAGGAACTCTTTTATTTATAAAAAATACAAAACACAAACAAAAACAGAAATACACAACATATCTTACAAAAATAAAACCAGCATTTAAGAAGTCTTTCTTTTCCCACGCCTCTTAGAGTCTCTTAACTTCGCAGCTTTAGGAAACCCCCAGCAGGAAAATCATCACATCCATTTTTCCTAACCAATAGACAAATATAAAGTAAAGAAAAAACTCATTCGCACATACACTCACACATACACTCACACTCCCCACTATTTAATTACATATATACATATAAAACTAGAAAAGAAAATCTGGCCCATGCTGCCCAAAAAATAAAAGAAAAGGCCAACCTAGCTATACAAACTTAACACTCTATAACAGTCTATAACACTCTAAACACAGCAAATTCTTTTTTTTTTTTTTTTTTTTTTATTTATTTATTTTTTTTTATTTATTTATTTATTTTTATTTTTTATTTTTATTTTATTTTTTTTTTCCCCTCCACCCACACTGCCACCACGGGTCCATGCAAGTTCATGCCCTCTGAAAAATACACCACACTTTTTTCCCCCGGGTCCATGAAAGTTTCCATGCCCTTATATTGTTTCCAGGGTCCATATGCCCTTATGCAACCCCCCAACAAACACCCCCCACCCAACCTAAACTACACCCCCCACAACATACTAACTATACATACCACAAGATAAAATACAGACATACAAAAATTTTATTTACAGATCATAACTTTACTAACACAACATCAAAATACCACAATACCAAAACAACAGCTTTTAACCTGTAATGCCCAAGTTCGGCACCTTCAAGCCCGATATCCATTAATTCTACCAGAACAAAACAAAAAGGCTAAGCGTGCCACACATCAGCCCACCACCAGGGAATAGGAGTCTGAAGAGGCCCTGACCCTAACACCAACACAAACACCCTGTCCCTACTTAACTAAGACTGTCCCTCAAAAAGCTGACCCTAACTATCCCTACCTGCCCCTATCTATCCCTACTCTACCTATCTTAACAATGCTAACTATCTGACTATCCCTAAACTGTCCCTCCCTATCCCTATCTATCCCTATATAACTGTCCCTCAACACACCACACCACCTTATCTTTCCCTATCCCAATCACACAACCAGTCTATCCCTAGAGTAAGAAGAGAAACCCCTCCAAAGTGAAGAGGCCCCCTTCCCACCCAGCCTCCCACACTCCTTGGAAGCCCCTAATCACTCAAGCCAAGCTTTCCCTCGGGTACGTATTAAAAGGAGAGACCCCTCCAAAGCCAAGAGGCCCTCCTCGCACCCAGCCTCCCAAACTCCAAAGAGCGCACCTTACCCAGGTCACCCAAGATGTTACTAACCACCTCATCCCGGGGGAGGGTTTTATGCTGTATTGAAACTAGGCACCGTGCATTCCAGGTGTAGAACCTAACAACTACACTAACTAGGAATAAAGTGCCCCGATCTCGGCCACCAAGGGATCTGAATGCCCCATAAGCCCACTCCGGATAGGAAAGGGATGCCAGCCTAGGCCAGCCTATGGAAGCACCCACCCGGTTATAGACCCCTGTATTAAAGGGACACTGAAGGAGGAAGTGCTCCATGCTTTCCAGCATGTCGCCACACTCTTCACGGGGACAACCCCGATCATCAGAGTTCCTGTACTTCAGATTGTCCCTCACATACAGCCTCCCATGGAAGCAGCGCCAGGCCAAGTCCCAAAACTTCGAGGGGATCCGTGAAGAATTTAACAACCCGAGCCCCCCCTCCAGATCCCGGCCTGGGCAATCTCTGAGCACCAGGGGCTTCTGGAAATGGGTCAACAGGACCCTACTGTCAAGGGATTTCCTCGACATGGTCCTGATTTCCCACATTCCCAGACCCCACCGGCGGATCACCTTCAGAGCCGGGGTAGCATAAGCCGGGAGATGTCCATGTGGTGTTCGTAGGTCCTTCACCTGCCCTCCTGTCTCCCATTCCTGGAAGAAAGGCCGAAACCATCCCCTGCAGGAGAATACCCACGGAGGAGCCCTCTCTGTCCAGAGGTTGGCAATGTTGGTCTTAAGAAAGGTGTTCACTAAGAACACCACTGGGTTGACCATACCCAACCCACCTAGTCTCCTCGTGCGGTACGTGACCTCCCTCTTGATTAGGTTAAGTCTGTTCCCCCATAACAATTGGAAGAACAGGCTATAGACCCGCGTCCAGAGAGACTCTGGCAAGATGCAGACGCTGCCCAGGTAAATTAACAAAGGAAGCAAATAACCCTTGGCCAAGCTGACCCTTTCCCTCAGGGTTAAAGACCAACCCTTCCACTGGTCCACCTTCTGGGCGGCAATCTTGAGCCTGCCTTCCCAATTTTGTTGGGGATAGTCCCCTGGGCCAAAATTGATGCCTAAGATCTTAGCGGAGGACTGGGGCCCTGGAAGGGTGTCCGGGAGATCAAAACTTGGATCTCCCCCTCCCAGCCAGAGACTCTCGCACTTTTCCCGGTTGATCATGGACCCGGATGCCTCCGAGTAGCGCACGACCTCAGACATGACCCAATCCGCCTCCTCTCTCGAGGATACAAAAAGGGAGACGTCGTCGGCGTACGCTACCACCCTCAGAGTGGCCCCCGGCTCCGCCCGGTCCATCCCGACTCCCACCAACGGTCCACGATCTACCCTCCTTAAGAAGGGATCGATCGCGAACACGTATAAAAGTGGGCTCAGAGGACAGCCCTGACGGACCCCGGAGCTCACCTCAAAAGAGTGACCAACCCAACCGTTCACGAGCGGGAAAGTCTCAGCCCCCTCATACAAGGTCTTTAACCAATTTACAAACCTCCCCGGCAGACCATACCTCAGAAGGACAGACCAGAGGTACTCATGATCCACCCGGTCAAAAGCCTTTGCCTGGTCTAAGGACAGCAAGTACCCCTTCCAGCGACCCGCAATGCCCTGCTCCACTGCCTCTCGGACACCGAGCACAGCACTAAAAGTACTGCGGCCTGGAACAGAACAGTGCTGAGCCCCCGAAAGGAGCCGAGGTGCAAACTTCACCAGCCGATTAAACAACACCTTTGCCAGAATCTTTCGGTCCGTATCGAGGAGCGCTATGGGACGCCAATTCTCGATACGGGACGGGTCCTTACCCTTTGACAAGATAATCAGGGCTGACTTCCTCATTGAACTGGGAAGAGCACCCAAGGAGAGGCACTCATTAAACACCTCAGTCAAGAGGGGGACCAAGGAGTCCCTAAAAGTCTTGTAAAACTCGGATGTTAAGCCATCCGGACCTGGCGATTTCTTGGGCCGGAGCCCATCAATGGCCAGTCTCACTTCCTCTTCCCTGATTACCTCGGCCAAAACATGAAGAGAGGGGTCATCTCCTGGCTCAGGAACAGTTTCAGCCAGGAAAGCCGACATCCCATCTCGATCCAGATCCCTCTTCCTCAAGAGGCGTGAGTAAAAGGACCTGACCACCTCCAGGATCCCTGATTTGGATCTGTTCAGGGAACCCGTACTGTCGATCAGTCCTGTCACCACCTTACAATTCACTGACATCTTACAGTTTCTGTAAGGGTCGGGCGAGCGGTACTTCCCGAAATCCCTCTCAAAAACCAAAGATGCGTGCCTATCATACTGACACCCCTTGAGCAAAGATTTCACTCTGGAGATTTCCTCTCGGTCACCTCCAGTCGAGACGAGCTGCTCGAGTTTCCTCCTCAGGTCTTGATACAAGCGATGCCTGTTCAGACTTCTGAGGCTCGAGAGCTGAGGGAAGAACCCCGCCACCCTTTTCTTGAAGATCTCCCACCACTCAGACTTAGTACTACAGAGATCCAAAAGCGGTACCTGGCTCTGAAGAAAAGCCTCAAAGGATTGTCTCACCTCCGCCTCTTCCAGAAGGGATGAATTCAGCTTCCACAGCCCTCTTCCCATCCGGGGGATCTCTGTAACATTCAGAGAAAAGAAAATTAAACAGTGATCGGAGAACTCCACCTCAACGGCGGACACTGAAGAAAAGATGGCGTCCTCCTTAAAAAAAAACCTGTCTATTCTAGACCTACTGCTACCTCTATGAAAGGTGAAACCCTCGTGACCTGGGGTGTGCCGTATGTGGACATCCACCAGGCGAGCTTCACTAGCTAGACTATTTAGGGCTATGCTATCATAAGCCAGGCGGCCTCCGGGACCTCCCCTATCACGGGATCTCGTAATGGTGTTGAAATCCCCACCAAAGACCACCTGCCGGCTCGTAAAAAGAAAGGGCTTGATCTTCATGAAGAGACATTTACGGTCCCACTTAGACTGTGGGCCGTAGATGTTTATGAGCCGAAGCTCCTGTCCCCTCATGAAGACGTCTAAGACCAGGCACCTCCCCATTTCTATCTCAATAACCCGTCGGCATTCCACCTCAGCGGTCTTAAAAAGGACCGCCACCCCGCTATACGGCTCGGCCGCAAGAGACCAGTATGAGGGCCCACACCTCCACTCCTTTTTTGCCTTGTGGATGACCCCCATGTCCGTTAGTCTGGTCTCCTGCAAAAATAAAATTTCAGCCTCAATTCGGGTGAAAAAATCAAAGGCCGCAAATCTAGCCACATCAGACTTTATGCTGGCGACATTAATCGACGCCAGAGTCAACGGGGTGAGTTCAGCCATCATGGGTGATTAAGTTAGACAGCCTTCTTCTTCCCCACCCCATCCTCTTTACTTTTCCCCCCCGAAGAAGGGACTGGATTGGACATATTCTTCCTCTTTAAAGAGGATGAGGTATCCATTTTATTGGTATCCTCGCCTCTGGGTTCCGGGTCAGTCCCCCCCCCAGAGGAAACAACGTCCTCCGGAGGACAGACCGCGCCGCCCCCCAGGTGCCGCCCCCGGCCCCTCACCCTCGACCTCCGACTCAGCAGAGTCCTCAAGGGCTTGGAACCGGTTGGAGAGGGCAACCAGAGGGGAGCCGGTGAGCCCTTCCGTTGGCACACCTACGGTCAGGGGAGGGGGCGAAGGACCAGAAGGCTTAACAACCTTCCTTTTCTTCTTCCCCCTTTTTTTGGTACGGTTTGCGTTACCACCCTGTTTTAATGTCGGCTGATCCGTGACCTCCTCATCCACACTTTCATACTGGGAGGAGTTGTCGGAGTCAGCCCTGTTGTCCTCCCTCTCCATCCTCCTGATCTCCTCGCACACTTCCGCCTCCCCCGGGGCCTCAGCGACAACAGCCGATGCCTCAGAGGGGGGAGCAGACATTACCCCAGTTGCCTGAGGCTCTCCCTGCCCCCCACCCCCGTGGCGCCTTTCCTGCCTCCTTTGGCGGGCAGGACCCCGGGCTCTGTCTCTCCTCACTGGCCCCTCAGCCCCTCCCCCGCCACCACCGCCTACCACGGCAGAGGTTGAACCGCCAGAGGTTTCCCCCTCACGGCCTCCCCCCACCCGGCCAGCAGCAGAATTGGAGAAAGAGCGAGGGCAGCGGCTGTACGGGTGACCAAGATCACCACACAGGTTACACCGAATATCCTCACAGGATGCAGCGAGATGGCCTACCCCGCCACACAAGGCACATTTCTGCACCTTGCAGCTTGCGCTGAAGTGGCGGGGATCACCACACCTGTGACAGACCTTCGGCTGCCCCTGGTAGAAGATCAGGATCCGGTCCCTTCCTATGAATGCCGAGGAAGGGATGTGGGTGACAGTACCCCCTGAGACCTTCAACTTCATCATGAAGGTCCAGCCCCCTGACCAAATGCCAAAATCGTCCCGATTTTTTTTGGGGACGTCCGTGACTTCCCCATAGCGGGAAAGCCACGTCAGGATATCCACCCCAGAAAGTGACTCGTTACAGGTCACCACGGTCACTTTCTTCACGCCATTTTGGCGAGACACCGCTTGTACAGCGAAGTCTCGCCAGCCGGGCTCCCCCTTCACCAGCTCGTAATTTGACCAGAAGAGCTCAAGCCCCTCCGGCCGCACGAAACTGATGTCGAAGAAGAGGGTGGCCGCAGGATGAATTAGGGCAAAGATGTCAACTGCCCCAAAGCCCATCTTCATGAGGAGCTCCACCACCCTACTCCTGGGTGGGCAAGCTTCACTGCCCCTCCAGCGAAGACGGACTACATTCCTCCTCGCCACCCCCTGCCCGGCTGTTGGGAGGGACCATACGGTTTCCCCCTCCCTTCTATCTTGGAAGGCGGCCAGGCCATGTCTCTCCAGCCAGAAAGACAGGTCCACCTCTCTTCCCTCTACCAGGATCGACCGCTCTCCGTTTTTTAGGGCTTCCAGAAAACGGCGCTGCAAAACGCCGTCCCCGGAACCCAGAGGCGAGGAGACCCCCCGAGGAACCCCCTGAGCACCCCTCGACCCCCCTGGAGCCCCAGCCACCACCGCCGAAAAAGAAGGGGGGGGAGGGGCAGCTGGGGGGGCAGATGGACCAGCCTCCCCCTCACCCACCACCACGCCACCAACAACACTGACACCCACACCATTCACACCCGCAACATTTGTACCGCCATTCACCCCCTCCGCCACATCCCCAGCACACAGCACACCATCCATACCATCATTCACAGCCTCGTTCGCCCCGGCCACATTCACATTATGGGCGTTATCAGTGTGTTTTACTTTTTGCGTTACTTTAATTCCTCCTGCTGGGGGCCCCTGCTGCACAGTGCTCTGCGCAGCAGCACCATTCTTCTTGCCCAGGAGTGCCGCCGCCCCTTTAAGAGCCGCAGAGCAGAGCCCAGTCAGTATGCTCTGCCCGGGCTCAGGAGCAGCAGCAGCACTTCCTGAGCTCTCGGCTGACACCACCATTTTTTTTTTTCCTTTCCTATCACTTGGAGCAGGGCCGGACTCTGCCACCAGACCCTGCCCCACACAGGAACCCGGCATGTTCTTCTTGGGGACCGGGGCCCCCGCACCACCAGATGACGGTAAGTGGGCAGGGGACCCCGGCACCCCCTTGCCGGCTTTAACTGCCGCAGCACTGACATTTTTTGGAGTGGGCGGAGCCACTCGCGGTAAACCCGCCGAGGCCACGCCCCCTCTGCTGGACACAGCACCAGCTGGCAGGGTGGCAGCCGCACAGGCCACGCCCCCACCGCCGGCCGCGATCACAGCGGGGGGTCCCGCGATCACAGCGGGGGTCCCGCGATCACAGCGGGGGGTCCTGCGATCACAGCGGGGGGTCCCGCGACCACCGAAGCTGCGCCCCCCCCGCCGGCCGTAACCACAGCGGCGGGTGGGACAGCAGCCGAGGAGGGCACACCCCCCCCGCATGCCACAACCACAGCGGGCCGGGCAACACTCGGGGAGGCCACGCCCCCCTCACGGGCCCCAGACACATGCATGGAGGGGACAACTGGGGCCGCAGCTGGGGAAGCCACGCCCCCCGACGCCACCCGCACCGGAGACCCCGGGGTACGCCCAGGGCCCCCCACGGTACTGACGCCAAGAGGCATAGCCCCCGCACCAGCCGCCACCACCGCTGAACCCCTCAGCACAGGCCACTCCCCCTCGGCATCCAGTGGCGGCGGGGCCCCCGGCACGGACCCATCACTGGCTCCACGCACGGGGGTCCCCGACCTGGCCACGGACACCGGCAGGGGAGCGACCAGTACCTTGCATTGTGTCTTTAACTTAGTCGCGCCCTTTCCTGGTCCCCGGGTCCCCGAAAAAGATCCAGCCTTATGAGCGGATCCGCATGTGGGGGACCCGGACACCCCAGCTCTCGCCGCCGGAGATGCGGCCCCGGCTGACTGCACACCAGGTGCCAGGCCAGCCCCCCCTGCCACAGGGGACTTGGCCTGAGCACCTCCACCACAAACATTACCACCGGCTCTGCCGGCACCGCACTCCATATCACTGCCCGAATCAGAACTACCACCACCAGGCATGGCATTCCGATCCGGGCAGACTTTCCTCTCCCCGCTCCCTCGCTGCGGACCCACAACAGGGCCCGAGCCGGGGTGGGTAGCGGGTTCCGCACAACGGGACAGGGGAGCCCCGGGAAGGGGGACGTAGACGTATTTGTCTACCACTGACTCCTTCGCCTTCTTACGTTTTTTCCCCCTCCCGGTTGCCTCATCCTCGCAGACCTCATCCCCAAACAACAGCTCGCCAAACCGTGCTGGGGACTCGATCTGCCGCACTTGCTGCAGGATGAGGCAGCCCCCCTGACTGCTGGTACCACCACCATCCTCCCCCTCGCTCCCGCTTTCCTCCGAGATACTGGAGTCCGACGGGAGGGCCACTTGCTCAGGGGCTATCCCGCTATACGATACCAGGACCAGGCACCTCCCCATTTCTATCTCAATAACCCGTCGGCATTCCACCTCAGCGGTCTTAAAAAGGACCGCCACCCCGCTATACGGCTCGGCCGCAAGAGACCAGTATGAGGGCCCACACCTCCACTCCTTTTTTGCCTTGTGGATGACCCCCATGTCCGTTAGTCTGGTCTCCTGCAAAAACAAAATTTCAGCCTCAATTCGGGTGAAAAAATCAAAGGCCGCAAATCTAGCCGCATCAGACTTTATGCTGGCGACATTAATCGACGCCAGAGTCAACGGGGTGAGTTCAGCCATCATGGGTGATTAAGTTAGACAGCCTTCTTCTTCCCCACCCCATCCTCTTTACTTTTCCCCCCCGAAGAAGGGACTGGATTGGACATATTCTTCCTCTTTAAAGAGGATGAGGTATCCATTTTATTGGTATCCTCGCCTCTGGGTTCCGGGTCAGTCCCCCCCCCAGAGGAAACAACGTCCTCCGGAGGACAGACCGCGCCGCCCCCCAGGTGCCGCCCCCGGCCCCTCACCCTCGACCTCCGACTCAGCAGAGTCCTCAAGGGCTTGGAACCGGTTGGAGAGGGCAACCAGAGGGGAGCCGGTGAGCCCTTCCGTTGGCACACCTACGGTCAGGGGAGGGGGCGAAGGACCAGAAGGCTTAACAACCTTCCTTTTCTTCTTCCCCCTTTTTTTGGTACGGTTTGCGTTACCACCCTGTTTTAATGTCGGCTGATCCGTGACCTCCTCATCCACACTTTCATACTGGGAGGAGTTGTCGGAGTCAGCCCTGTTGTCCTCCCTCTCCATCCTCCTGATCTCCTCGCACACTTCCGCCTCCCCCGGGGCCTCAGCGACAACAGCCGATGCCTCAGAGGGGGGAGCAGACATTACCCCAGTTGCCTGAGGCTCTCCCTGCCCCCCACCCCCGTGGCGCCTTTCCTGCCTCCTTTGGCGGGCAGGACCCCGGGCTCTGTCTCTCCTCACTGGCCCCTCAGCCCCTCCCCCGCCACCACCGCCTACCACGGCAGAGGTTGAACCGCCAGAGGTTTCCCCCTCACGGCCTCCCCCCACCCGGCCAGCAGCAGAATTGGAGAAAGAGCGAGGGCAGCGGCTGTACGGGTGACCAAGATCACCACACAGGTTACACCGAATATCCTCACAGGATGCAGCGAGATGGCCTACCCCGCCACACAAGGCACATTTCTGCACCTTGCAGCTTGCGCTGAAGTGGCGGGGATCACCACACCTGTGACAGACCTTCGGCTGCCCCTGGTAGAAGATCAGGATCCGGTCCCTTCCTATGAATGCCGAGGAAGGGATGTGGGTGACAGTACCCCCTGAGACCTTCAACTTCATCA
Source organism: Ranitomeya variabilis (assembly GCF_051348905.1). Classification (NCBI taxonomy): domain Eukaryota; kingdom Metazoa; phylum Chordata; class Amphibia; order Anura; family Dendrobatidae; genus Ranitomeya; species Ranitomeya variabilis. Next base: position 231,132,231 of record NC_135237.1, read on the forward strand.
TGAAGGTCCAGCCCCCTGACCAAATGCCAAAATCGTCCCGATTTTTTTGGGGGACGTCCGTGACTTACCCATAGCGGGAAAGCCACGTCAGGATATCCACCCCAGAAAGTGACTCGTTACAGGTCACCACGGTCACTTTCTTCATGCCATTTTGGCGAGACACCGATTGTACAGCGAAGTCTTGCCAGCCGGGCTCCCCCTTCACCAGCTCGTAATTTGACCAGAAGAGCTCAAGCCCCTCCGGCCGCACGAAACTGATGTCGAAGAAGAGGGTGGCCGCAGGATGAATTAGGGCAAAGATGTCAACTGCCCCAAAGCCCATCTTCATGAGGAGCTCCACCACCCTACTCCTGGGTGGGCAAGCTTCACTGCCCCTCCAGCGAAGACGGACTACATTCCTCCTCGCCACCCCCTGCCCGGCTGTTGGGAGGGACCATACGGTTTCCCCCTCCCTTCTATCTTGGAAGGCGGCCAGGCCATGTCTCTCCAGCCAGAAAGACAGGTCCACCTCTCTTCCCTCTACCAGGATCGACCGCTCTCCGTTTTTTAGGGCTTCCAGAAAACGGCGCTGCAAAACGCCGTCCCCGGAACCCAGAGGCGAGGAGACCCCCCGAGGAACCCCCTGAGCACCCCTCGACCCCCCTGGAGCCCCAGCCACCACCGCCGAAAAAGAAGGGGGGGGAGGGGCAGCTGGGGGGGCAGATGGACCAGCCTCCCCCTCACCCACCACCACGCCACCAACAACACTGACACCCACACCATTCACACCCGCAACATTTGTACCGCCATTCACCCCCTCCGCCACATCCCCAGCACACAGCACACCATCCATACCATCATTCACAGCCTCGTTCGCCCCGGCCACATTCACATTATGGGCGTTATCAGTGTGTTTTACTTTTTGCGTTACTTTAATTCCTCCTGCTGGGGGCCCCTGCTGCACAGTGCTCTGCGCAGCAGCACCATTCTTCTTGCCCAGGAGTGCTGCCGCCCCTTTAAGAGCCGCAGAGCAGAGCCCAGTCAGTATGCTCTGCCCGGGCTCAGGAGCAGCAGCAGCACTTCCTGAGCTCTCGGCTGACACCACCATTTTTTTTTTTCCTTTCCTATCACTTGGAGCAGGGCCGGACTCTGCCACCGGACCCTGCCCCACACAGGAACCCGGCATGTTCTTCTTGGGGACCGGGGCCCCCGCACCACCAGATGACGGTAAGTGGGCAGGGGACCCCGGCACCCCCTTGCCGGCTTTAACTGCCGCAGCACTGACATTTTTTGGAGTGGGCGGAGCCACTCGCGGTAAACCCGCCGAGGCCACGCCCCCTCTGCTGGACACAGCACCTGCTGGCAGGGTGGCAGCCGCACAGGCCACGCCCCCACCGCCGGCCGCGATCACAGCGGGGGGTCCCGCGATCACAGCGGGGGTCCTGCGATCACAGCGGGGGGTCCCGCGACCACCGAAGCTGCGCCCCCCCCGCCGGCCGTAACCACAGCGGCGGGTGGGACAGCAGCCGAGGAGGGCACACCCCCCCCGCATGCCACAACCACAGCGGGCCGGTCAACACTCGGGGAGGCCACGCCCCCCTCACGGGCCCCAGACACATGCATGGAGGGGACAACTGGGGCCGCAGCTGGGGAAGCCACGCCCCCCGACGCCACCCGCACCGGAGACCCCGGGGTACGCCCAGGGCCCCCCACGGTACTGACGCCAAGAGGCATAGCCCCCGCACCAGCCGCCACCACCGCTGAACCCCTCAGCACAGGCCACTCCCCCTCGGCATCCAGTGGCGGCGGGGCCCCCGGCACGTACCCATCACTGGCTCCACGCACGGGGGTCCCCGACCTGGCCACGGACACCGGCAGGGGAGCGACCAGTACCTTGCATTGTGTCTTTAACTTAGTCGCGCCCTTTCCTGGTCCCCGGGTCCCCGAAAAAGATCCAGCCTTATGAGCGGATCCGCATGTGGGGGACCCGGACACCCCAGCTCTCGCCGCCGGAGATGCGGCCCCGGCTGACCGCACACCAGGTGCCAGGCCAGCCCCCCCTGCCACAGGGGACTTGGCCTGAGCACCTCCACCACAAACATTACCACCGGCTCCGCCGGCACCGCACTCCATATCACTGCCCGAATCAGAACTACCACCACCAGGCATGGCATTCCGATCCGGGCAGACTTTCCTCTCCCCGCTCCCTCGCTGCGGACCCACAACAGGGCCCGAGCCGGGGTGGGTAGCGGGTTCCGCACAACGGGACAGGGGAGCCCCGGGAAGGGGGACGTAGACGTATTTGTCTACCACTGACTCCTTCGCCTTCTTACGTTTTTTCCCCCTCCCGGTTGCCTCATCCTCGCAGACCTCATCCCCAAACAACAGCTCGCCAAACCGTGCTGGGGACTCGATCTGCCGCACTTGCTGCAGGATGAGGCAGCCCCCCTGACTGCTGGTACCACCACCATCCTCCCCCTCGCTCCCGCTTTCCTCCGAGTTACTGGAGTCCGACGGGAGGGCCACTTGCTCAGGGGCTATCCCGCTATACGATACCTGGGTGCTGTTACTCCCCAGGCCTTCAGGTGGATATGGCGCAGATGGACCGCCATCTTCCTCCTCCTCCTCCTCTTTCTCCACCTGGTAGGGGTCTCCTGACCCCTCAGGAGACCCACCGGTCATGGCCCTAAACCGGTCTTCGTTGCGCAATTTCTCCTCGAAGGGGCCGCTTCCCGCCAGGATCTCCGCTCTACGCTGTTCCAGGGAGTTTATCGACCCCTTCAGCCTCTCCACCGTGGCGGAGACCTCAGCTCTTCTTGAGGCAGGGAGCTGGCACTTTGCAGTTGCCCTGGCTCCCTTCAACTCCTCCCGGAGTAGCCTCAGCTTCTTGGCGGCCTCCCCGTATTCATAGAGGTGCGCGTGTATCCGGGAGCCGTAGTTGGTGATCGGCTCCCCTGCCACCTTAGAGCCCCATATCAGGGGGCCCACTGCTGCACCTCTACTGGCCGCCTCTCCTCCTCCAGGAGGAGGAACCGCCACGGCCTCGGCCTTAGGGGTCCCTGTCTTCTGGGGCCTGCGGCCCCCCGAACTCTTGCCATTTTTTCCCATGGCTTTCTGCTCCTGGGACTGGCTGGATGACACACGGGGCCTCCCGATGATATGCAAGGCCTCCCACCCCCAGCCGGCTTGCACCGGGGGGTGGGAGCCAGGGGCTCAGCCCCGAAGCTCAGTCCCAGGAACAGTCCTCGCATCCTGGGAAGGGGCAGGCAAAGAGTCCCAGGTGAAAAATCTCCCTTCCCAGGAGCACACGGTCCACAGCCAAGCACACAGCCGACCCTCCGTTCAATAGCCACGCCTCTTCCTCTGGGGCCCGAACCGCTGCACTCACAGACTCCAGTGAGGCGTCATTTCGAAGCCAGCGTTCCTGAGAGGTGTGCTAAGTATTTTTCGTGTCGATCGGATTTGTAGTTTTGGCGCAATTTGCGTTTGAAAAAAGTGTCTCAATGCATTTCAATAGGGAAATTTTCCAATACGTTTATAATGGGCCTGATTTCTGAGGCAATTTCTAAAAATAACTGCCACCTGGCTGATTACCTCATTGATATGCGCAGTGAGACCCAGTTACTATGCCAACGCCTATAAACTCTACATCAGCCCACCAGGTCACAAGTTTTGTCAGATAATATCAGCTCTTAAAGTGACAGTACAGCACAATTACAAAGCACTATCTGTAGTCTTATCATTATTGCCCCGCTCACCAAATCGGACCCAGCCCACCAAATCGGACCAGAGTGCCCCCGCTTGCCAAATCGTACCCAGAGTGCCCCCGCTTGCCAAATCGTACCCAGAGTGGCGCCGCCCGTCAAGTCGGACCCAGAGTGGCGCCGCCCGCCAAATCGGACCCAGAGTGGCGCCGCCCGCCAAATCGGACCCAGAGTGGCGCCGCCCGCCAAATCGGACGCAGAGTGGCGCCGCCCGCCAAATCGGACGCAGAGTGGCGCCGCCCGCCAAATCGGACCCAGAGTGGCGCCGCCCGCCAAATCGGACCCAGAGTGGCGCCGCCCGCCAAATCGGACCCAGAGTGGCGCCGCCCGCCAAATCGGACCCAGAGTGGCGCCGCCCGCCAAATCGGACCCAGAGTGGCGCCGCCCGCCAAATCGGACCCAGAGTGGCGCCGCCCGCCAAATCGGACCCAGAGTGGCGCCGCCCGCCAAATCGGACCCAGAGTGGCGCCGCCCGCCAAATCGGACCCAGAGTGGCGCCGCCCGCCAAATCGGACCCAGAGTGGCGCCGCCCGCCAAATCGGACCCAGAGTGGCGCCGCCCGCCAAATCGGACCCAGAGTGGCGCCGCCCGCCAAATCGGACCCAGAGTGGCGCCGCCCGCCAAATCGGACCCAGAGTGGCGCCGCCCGCCAAATCGGACCCAGAGTGGCGCCGCCCGCCAAATCGGACCCAGAGTGGCGCCGCCCGCCAAATCGGACCCAGAGTGACCCGGGCCGCCAAATCGGACCCAGAGTGGCTCCACCCCCCAAATCGGACCCAGAGTGGCCCCGCCCACCAAATCCTCAACCCTGAGGGGCTACAACTACCAAACCAGCATCTGAGGGGCACCCAAGTGTGAAAGTCTTGCAGGGGCAGCCCGGGCACCATTCCAAAGCACTATCTGTAGTTCCTTCAGGAAATACCCATCTAGTTATTATTGATGAGGTGTCCATGGTCTCCAAACCACTGTTTGCTTACATCAATTGGAGGCTACAAGACATTAAAGGTATCAAAAAACCTTTTGGAGGCATGTCTGTTCTAGCAGTGGGAGACTTCTACCAGTTGCCACCTCCAGGTAAAGCGAAACCTCTCTGTGTTTTTGAAGACCATATGCTTGATTTCTGGCAGGACCTCTTTCAGGTAGTTACCCTCACGGAAATAATGCGCCAAAAGGAGGATGTAGCATTTGCCGAACTATTAAACAGAATTAGATTAAAAAGCAAGGAAGAGGCAATATCTGAAGTAGATAGAGCCTTACTTTCTCAGCAGTTTGTGACTCAAATTGAAGATTGTCCAAAGGACGTCCTTCATGTGTTTGCCAGAAATAAAGATGTAGATGAGCATAACGCAGCCATTATATCTGCTTTGCATTCTGTAGTGATAAACATCGATGCACATGACTATAAAAAAGATCTTAAAACAGGGCGGATGGAAAAGCAGAAAATACCTTTTGCAAGTCAAAAAGGGGATCTGCCAGACAGGCTCCAAGTTGCTGAGGGTGCACGTGTGATGCTGATTAGAAACATAGATGTGGAGGATGGACTAGTAAATGGTTCATTTGGAAAAATTGCTGCTATTGTTTCCCAATTAGAAGATGATAAAATAGTTGTAATGAAGCTTGGTGTTGAATTAGATAATCCAAATGCCGGACAGAAGAATCACAACAGGACATGTACACCAACAGGTAACTTGGTGTATATAGAGAGAATAGAAGAGCCCCTGAGCAAAAAAGGAGTTGTTCGTCACCAGTTTCCTATTAAACTTGCTTTTGCCTGCACAGTACATAAGGTGCAAGGCATGACTACAACTTCTGCAGTAGTTTCATTAAAGCATATTTTTGAACCAGGCATGGCATATGTTGCTCTCAGTAGAACAACTTCCCTTTCTGGACTACACATTTTTGACTTCAATGAAAATCAAATCTATGCTGATCCACAAATCACAAGATCTTTGGAAAACATGAAAATAGCAACAGTCAATAATGCTATGCCTTTACTCAATAGACTTCAATGGCCAAGTTCTCCTTTTCTAACATTTATTCACCACAACGTAGAAGGACTGTCAGTCCACATTGATGATGTGAGGAGTCATCATGAAATGTGTCGTGCAGACATTTCATTTTTCACCGAAACTCATCTTCCAGGCCAATTTGTCAGTAATGACATAGAATTACAAAACTATCAAATGTTTAAAAGAAACAGGCAGGTTTCATATTCAACCTATTCTAATCTGTCTAATAAGAATGGCGGTGGAGTAGCCATCTATGTGAAAAATGACATTCAAGCAAGTCCAATGCAATATATGCAGAGCGTGACTGACCTTGAGTTCCTGGTTTTGAGAGTTGAGGCACCAATTCCATCTCTAATTTCAGTAATTTACAGGCCTCCAGATTACAGCACTAATCTGTTTTTGCCACAACTCTCTAACTTGTTGAATTCTTTAGAAATTATTCAACATGGTCCACTAATTATTTGTGGTGACTTCAATGAGGATCTATTGTCAGATAGAAAGAAGCCCATATTTGAAATGCTAATTGAACAAAAACCGACATTGTTTGTAACACCCACTAGCAACTCCAAAGAGTGCGGATGCCAAATGCAGAACTGACCACTAGGACAACACCCATAATCATATAAACCTATAGAGAACCTGGAGTATGACGCCCCCGAATGAATGTCTATCAATACAAAAACTAACAGCAATGAATCTTTATTGTATAAAAAGAAAACAAACAATACATAATAATATATACACAAAATATAAACAAGTGATGGTGATGACTACAACAAATCACAGATACAGCGGTACCATGTAAACAATCCAACACCCTATACCATGCAAAAAGTGCTGTGCATGAGAAATGTACCTCACAGGTAGTACCGGTCCGTAAGGTATATATATATATCCCAGCTACTGCCCTATTAGGAGCAATGGCATTGCCAGAGGGTAAATGAGTGCAATCACAAAGGATTCGGACCGGTAAAGGAACTAACACACATCATAAAGTGCGACAGTGCATTACGAAGAGGTAGATAGGGTGCATAGTAATAGTAATAGTATTAGATCGTCACATTCGCCATAGTGCTTACCCATGTGGGTCAGATAAACCGCTGGATCCGTGTAGCCCCGACGCACGTTTCGCTTATTCAGCTTCCTCGGGAGGCTAGTATGGGTTGCCACTAGGGGGGGCCGCTTTTAAATCATCAGGCTCAGCTGATACTGATTAGCGCCGTTCACTACGGCGCATAGGAAGCAGATCCCGGGTCGCATATGCGTCACGTCCGGCATGCACAGGGGAGGAGAGAGTCCGGGAGAGAAAACACTCCCCTGACGTCAGTGACACGCTCCTCACCCAATAGGCGCCATCAGTGATGCATGCTAGTACCGGGTCTACTGCGCATGCGCACACCACGGTCGCCATCTTACAAGAGGGCAGATAAGTGGGCATGTATAGTAAGGCTGAAAACTCGCAAGTATAACAGAAATACAAAACCTACCCCAAACAAAACATCACACAGCACGTAACCCACAACAGTAAGGTGGCAATACAGTATATATATAAATAATGCTGCGAAGATGGGAAGGTACGCAGGATTGCGTTATTTTAGACCCATGTGAACTTCGTCCAGGTCACTTATCCATGCGTTGCAGTACTTGTCCCCAAAAGGTGGTGCCGTGAATAGATAAATCAGTCGCCGTCCCCTCCAAAACATAGTCTTAATCAGTCAATATTTGCAATAAATCAACACTAAATGAGAATAAAAAGAAAAATAATTTTTTTTTAAAAAATTAAAATGCAGACAACAAAACAGCAGCAACAATTAAAAGACCAGGGAGATGGTGCGGCGATGAAGTATAAACCTGACCAGACAGAATGAAGCACCATAGCGTACAGAGAAATTTACTTATAAGAAAGGGACAAAGGAGAGTTTCTCATTTAATCCCTGAGGCGTCATTGTTCCGAGTGAGACTATCCAGCGGCATTCCATCTGGGCTAGTGTTTTTTTGTAATCACCACCCCTAATGCCCAGACGGACCCTGTCAATGCCACGGACACTCAGCGCACGTGGATCACAGTTGTGGTGCGCCCTGAAATGCCGCGGGATAGTCTTGAGTGTTGAAACATCCAACACCTCCTTAGCCACTTGGATGTCTCGAACATGTTCTCTGACTCTGATGCGTAGTTCACGCGAAGTAAGACCAATATAGACTAAATTGCAAGTGCACATTGCATAGTAAACCACGTGTGTGGTGCTGCATGAAATATAACATGTGATCCGATAGTCCCTACCTCCGTCCGCTGATTTAAAATTAGTAGCTCGCACAATATTGTTACACGCCAGGCAAGAGCCACATGGGTAACATCCCCATCTCTGAGGGCCCACCCCAAATATATTTGGTGTCTTTGCTACGTAGTGGCTTCTGACGAGTAGGTCTTTCAGATTACGACCCCTCCTAGCAGTTAGGAGGGGTCTATCTGGTAAGAGCCCTTTCACTACTTTATCCGCTAACAACACGGACCAATGTCTATCCAGACATTGTTTAATATTATCCCATTGGTTGTTATACGTCATGATACACCTCAACTGTGGATCCCCACGGTCACGAGGATGGGTCTTGGAAAGAAGCTGGCAGCGATTAGTACCCTTAGCACGAGAATATCCCTTATTAATGGACCTCCTACTGTACCCCCGATCCTGGAACCGCTGTTTAAGGTCCCGAGCTTGGCCCTCGAAGGCGACATCCGTGGAACAGATTCGTTTCATTCTTAAAAACTGACCAATCGGCACAGCGCGAATTGTTGAAGAGGTGTGTGCGGAAGTGGCATGAAGCAATGAATTAACGGAAGTTTCTTTGCGAAACACATCTGTATGAATCATGCCATCCGCACCCACCATGACTTTGATATCCAGAAAGTCAATCTCACGTGCCGCCAGTTTGTATGTCAGTTTGATGTTACGATTATTAAGATTAAGTCCCCGGATGAAGTCCAGGAAGCCCTGCTCGGGACCTTGCCAGATGATAAGGACGTCATCAATATACCTGTACCAGCACTGCGCCTGGGTAGCGGCGCACGCACCATCTCCGAAAATCTCCCTCTCCCAATATCCAAGAAAGAGATTAGCGTAAGATGGTGCGCACGCCGCGCCCATCGCAGTGCCGCGGCATTGTAGATAGAATTTGTCCTTGAAGGTAAAATAATTGTGCGTCAAGACGAATTCCAGAAGCTCCAGGATCAGGGATCGCAAATCCTGGTCCAAATTACTCATTTCCAGGAAAAAAGCCACTGCCTCCAACCCATCCACGTGACCGATACTGGTGTATAGGGATTCTACATCCACTGTTGCCAGGAACATATCAGGCTCAAGATGCAGACCATCGAGCTTACCCAGGACGTCCGTAGTGTCCCTGACATAGGAGGGCAGCGTCTCGACTAAGGGATGCAAATAGTATTCGATGAATTTACATATCGGATCACAAAGCCCCCCCATGCCAGAGACAATCGGACGCCCAGGGGGATCAATTTGATTCTTGTGAATCTTTGGAAGCAAATAGAAGGTAGGGACCACCGGATCACGTACACACAGACCCTCCAAAATTTTCTTGGGTATAATCCCCTGTGAGAATGCCCTATCGAGGATCTCAAAAATATCTCTTGAGAAACTCATTGTGGGGTTAGATGGTAAGGTGGAGTATGAATCTCGATCCCTCAACTGGCGTAGGGCCTCCCTTTCATACTTCAATGTTGGCCAGATGACCACATTCCCCCCCTTGTCTGCTGGTTTGATTACAATATCCCGAAGTAGCCCCAACTCTTTCAGAGCTAAACGATGGGCCCTTGTTAAATTGTCCCTTCTATGGGTGCTGGAGAGCAATTTCAAATCATCCAAGACTAGTTTGTTAAAAATTTCGATCGACGGGCATAGAGAAAAGGGGGGGAATGTGGCAGATCTCGGCACAACCGAAGTAGGAAAAGTACCTGATGAATTGGAGGAGTCCTCACATTGTAGTTCCTCCAAGATAGAAAGAACTTCTTGTTCGGTCACCACTTCAGATGGAACACTGTCTGCCGGTTTAGCATGAAGTTTTCGTAACAAAATTTTTCTAAGAAACAACTGAATATCCTTCATCGCTGAAAAATAATTAAAATTATTAGTGGGAACAAAGGTAAGACCTAAGCTCAAGACCTCAAGTTGTGGTTTAGTCAGCACATGCGTGGAAAGGTTAATTACCTCTAGTGCGTTATTTGTCTTAGATTTCTTTTCCTGGGACTGGGGTGGGGTTAATTTTCTCTTATTGTAAGATTTCCCCTTTTGTGGTCCATGTTTCCCCATACCAAGCCTTTCTTGGTGGACATTTTGCAATAGACCACTTATTGAGGGTTCATCATCCATTGAGGAGGCCGAGGAGAAGGAGTTACGATGGTTTCTAGATACTAATTGACTGGAGCTCTGCTTTTTCCTCCATCTATAAACATAATTATTTTTATAATCCACCGTATCCCGTTGATACTTTTTCGTTTTAGATGCCACTATCTCTTTCTCCCATTTCTGGAAGTCAATTTCAAGTTCTTTATTCAAATTTGACATCGCTTCAGTAGACAGTTTGTTCATAAGGGTATCTTGTAAAATATTAATCTCCGACTCCACCTCCTGAATTGTTGTTGTATTGGATTTAATCAATAAACCCATATAACCCCTGGAGCAGGTAGAGGACAAGTCTTCCCATTGTTTCCTTAATTCCTCATCCTCCATGGTGAATGATGGAAAGACTTGGACACGAAGGCCCCTTGGTATCAGGCCTTTCGCCAAATAACGCTCCAGAAAGGCCCTATTCCACCATAACCGTGTTTTCTTGTTATAGAGGTACTTGAGCTTAGTTACCAATTCGTCCGTCTCCCTTGTATTTAAAACCATACCAGAGTCATCACCAAAGACTTGATCAAGCTTAGAAAGCCACGTCTTTTCACGTGCTTTATGGTCCATTTCGGTAGAAAACGCTGTGAGAAGACACAGTACAATTATTAATTGAACAAAAACCGACATTGTTTGTAACACCCACTAGCAACTCCAAAGAGTGCGGATGCCAAATGCAGAACTGACCACTAGGACAACTCCCATAATCATATAAACCTATAGAGAACCTGGAGTATGACGCCCCCGAATGAATGTCTATCAATACAAAAACTAACAGCAATGAATCTTTATTGTATAAAAAGAAAACAAACAATACATAATAATATATACACAAAATATAAACAAGTGATGGTGATGACTACAACAAATCACAGATACAGCGGTACCATGTAAACAATCCAACACCCTATACCATGCAAAAAGTGCTGTGCATGAGAAATGTACCTCACAGGTAGTACCGGTCCGTAAGGTATATATATATATATCCCAGCTACTGCCCTATTAGGAGCAATGGCATTGCCAGAGGGTAAATGAGTGCAATCACAAAGGATTCGGACCGGTAAAGGAACTAACACACATCATAAAGTGCGACAGTGCATTACGAAGAGGTAGATAGGGTGCATAGTAATAGTAATAGTATTAGATCGTCACATTCGCCATAGTGCTTACCCATGTGGGTCAGATAAACCGCTGGATCCGTGTAGCCCCGACGCACGTTTCGCTTATTCAGCTTCCTCGGGAGGCTAGTATGGGTTGCCACTAGGGGGGGCCGCTTTTAAATCATCAGGCTCAGCTGATACTGATTAGCGCCGTTCACTACGGCGCATAGGAAGCAGATCCCGGGTCGCATATGCGTCACGTCCGGCATGCACAGGGGAGGAGAGAGTCCGGGAGAGAAAACACTCCCCTGACGTCAGTGACACGCTCCTCACCCAATAGGCGCCATCAGTGATGCATGCTAGTACCGGGTCTACTGCGCATGCGCACACCACGGTCGCCATCTTACAAGAGGGCAGATAAGTGGGCATGTATAGTAAGGCTGAAAACTCGCAAGTATAACAGAAATACAAAACCTACCCCAAACAAAACATCACACAGCACGTAACCCACAACAGTAAGGTGGCAATACAGTATATATATAAATAATGCTGCGAAGATGGGAAGGTACGCAGGATTGCGTTATTTTAGACCCATGTGAACTTCGTCCAGGTCACTTATCCATGCGTTGCAGTACTTGTCCCCAAAAGGTGGTGCCGTGAATAGATAAATCAGTCGCCGTCCCCTCCAAAACATAGTCTTAATCAGTCAATATTTGCAATAAATCAACACTAAATGAGAATAAAAAGAAAAATAATTTTTTTTTTAAAAATTAAAATGCAGACAACAAAACAGCAGCAACAATTAAAAGACCAGGGAGATGGTGCGGCGATGAAGTATAAACCTGACCAGACAGAATGAAGCACCATAGCGTACAGAGAAATTTACTTATAAGAAAGGGACAAAGGAGAGTTTCTCATTTAATCCCTGAGGCGTCATTGTTCCGAGTGAGACTATCCAGCGGCATTCCATCTGGGCTAGTGTTTTTTTGTAATCACCACCCCTAATGCCCAGACGGACCCTGTCAATGCCACGGACACTCAGCGCACGTGGATCACAGTTGTGGTGCGCCCTGAAATGCCGCGGGATAGTCTTGAGTGTTGAAACATCCAACACCTCCTTAGCCGCTTGGATGTCTCGAACATGTTCTCTGACTCTGATGCGTAGTTCACGCGAAGTAAGACCAATATAGACTAAATTGCAAGTGCACATTGCATAGTAAACCACGTGTGTGGTGCTGCATGAAATATAACATGTGATCCGATAGTCCCTACCTCCGTCCGCTGATTTAAAATTAGTAGCTCGCACAATATTGTTACACGCCAGGCAAGAGCCACATGGGTAACATCCCCATCTCTGAGGGCCCACCCCAAATATATTTGGTGTCTTTGCTACGTAGTGGCTTCTGACGAGTAGGTCTTTCAGATTACGACCCCTCCTAGCAGTTAGGAGGGGTCTATCTGGTAAGAGCCCTTTCAATACTTTATCCGCTAACAACACGGACCAATGTCTATCCAGACATTGTTTAATATTATCCCATTGGTTGTTATACGTCATGATACACCTCAACTGTGGATCCCCACGGTCACGAGGATGGGTCTTGGAAAGAAGCTGGCAGCGATTAGTACCCTTAGCACGAGAATATCCCTTATTAATGGACCTCCTACTGTACCCCCGATCCTGGAACCGCTGTTTAAGGTCCCGAGCTTGGCCCTCGAAGGCGACATCCGTGGAACAGATTCGTTTCATTCTTAAAAACTGACCAATCGGCACAGCGCGAATTGTTGAAGAGGTGTGTGCGGAAGTGGCATGAAGCAATGAATTAACGGAAGTTTCTTTGCGAAACACATCTGTATGAATCATGCCATCCGCACCCACCATGACTTTGATATCCAGAAAGTCAATCTCACGTGCCGCCAGTTTGTATGTCAGTTTGATGTTACGATTATTAAGATTAAGTCCCCGGATGAAGTCCAGGAAGCCCTGCTCGGGACCTTGCCAGATGATAAGGACGTCATCAATATACCTGTACCAGCACTGCGCCTGGGTAGCGGCGCACGCACCATCTCCGAAAATCTCCCTCTCCCAATATCCAAGAAAGAGATTAGCGTAAGATGGTGCGCACGCCGCGCCCATCGCAGTGCCGCGGCATTGTAGATAGAATTTGTCCTTGAAGGTAAAATAATTGTGCGTCAAGACGAATTCCAGAAGCTCCAGGATCAGGGATCGCAAATCCTGGTCCAAATTACTCATTTCCAGGAAAAAAGCCACTGCCTCCAACCCATCCACGTGACCGATACTGGTGTATAGGGATTCTACATCCACTGTTGCCAGGAACATATCAGGCTCAAGATGCAGACCATCGAGCTTACCCAGGACGTCCGTAGTGTCCCTGACATAGGAGGGCAGCGTCTCGACTAAGGGATGCAAATAGTATTCGATGAATTTACATATCGGATCACAAAGCCCCCCCCATGCCAGAGACAATCGGACGCCCAGGGGGATCAATTTGATTCTTGTGAATCTTTGGAAGCAAATAGAAGGTAGGGACCACCGGATCACGTACACACAGACCCTCCAAAATTTTCTTGGGTATAATCCCCTGTGAGAATGCCCTATCGAGGATCTCAAAAATATCTCTTGAGAAACTCATTGTGGGGTTAGATGGTAAGGTGGAGTATGAATCTCGATCCCTCAACTGGCGTAGGGCCTCCCTTTCATACTTCAATGTTGGCCAGATGACTACATTCCCCCCCTTGTCTGCTGGTTTGATTACAATATCCCGAAGTAGCCCCAACTCTTTCAGAGCTAAACGATGGGCCCTTGTTAAATTGTCCCTTCTATGGGTGCTGGAGAGCAATTTCAAATCATCCAAGACTAGTTTGTTAAAAATTTCGATCGACGGGCATAGAGAAAAGGGGGGGAATGTGGCAGATCTCGGCACAACCGAAGTAGGAAAAGTACCTGATGAATTGGAGGAGTCCTCACATTGTAGTTCCTCCAAGATAGAAAGAACTTCTTGTTCGGTCACCACTTCAGATGGAACACTGTCTGCCGGTTTAGCATGAAGTTTTCGTAACAAAATTTTTCTAAGAAACAACTGAATATCCTTCATCGCTGAAAAATAATTAAAATTATTAGTGGGAACAAAGGTAAGACCTAAGCTCAAGACCTCAAGTTGTGGTTTAGTCAGCACATGCGTGGAAAGGTTAATTACCTCTAGTGCGTTATTTGTCTTAGATTTCTTTTCCTGGGACTGGGGTGGGGTTAATTTTCTCTTATTGTAAGATTTCCCCTTTTGTGGTCCATGTTTCCCCATACCAAGCCTTTCTTGGTGGACATTTTGCAATAGACCACTTATTGAGGGTTCATCATCCATTGAGGAGGCCGAGGAGAAGGAGTTACGATGGTTTCTAGATACTAATTGACTGGAGCTCTGCTTTTTCCTCCATCTATAAACATAATTATTTTTATAATCCACCGTATCCCGTTGATACTTTTTCGTTTTAGATGCCACTATCTCTTTCTCCCATTTCTGGAAGTCAATTTCAAGTTCTTTATTCAAATTTGACATCGCTTCAGTAGACAGTTTGTTCATAAGGGTATCTTGTAAAATATTAATCTCCGACTCCACCTCCTGAATTGTTGTTGTATTGGATTTAATCAATAAACCCATATAACCCCTGGAGCAGGTAGAGGACAAGTCTTCCCATTGTTTCCTTAATTCCTCATCCTCCATGGTGAATGATGGAAAGACTTGGACACGAAGGCCCCTTGGTATCAGGCCTTTCGCCAAATAACGCTCCAGAAAGGCCCTATTCCACCATAACCGTGTTTTCTTGTTATAGAGGTACTTGAGCTTAGTTACCAATTCGTCCGTCTCCCTTGTATTTAAAACCATACCAGAGTCATCACCAAAGACTTGGTCAAGCTTAGAAAGCCACGTCTTTTCACGTGCTTTATGGTCCATTTCGGTAGAAAACGCTGTGAGAAGACACAGTACAATTATTAATTGAACAAAAACCGACATTGTTTGTAACACCCACTAGCAACTCCAAAGAGTGCGGATGCCAAATGCAGAACTGACCACTAGGACAACTCCCATAATCATATAAACCTATAGAGAACCTGGAGTATGACGCCCCCGAATGAATGTCTATCAATACAAAAACTAACAGCAATGAATCTTTATTGTATAAAAAGAAAACAAACAATACATAATAATATATACACAAAATATAAACAAGTGATGGTGATGACTACAACAAATCACAGATACAGCGGTACCATGTAAACAATCCAACACCCTATACCATGCAAAAAGTGCTGTGCATGAGAAATGTACCTCACAGGTAGTACCGGTCCGTAAGGTATATATATATATCCCAGCTACTGCCCTATTAGGAGCAATGGCATTGCCAGAGGGTAAATGAGTGCAATCACAAAGGATTCGGACCGGTAAAGGAACTAACACACATCATAAAGTGCGACAGTGCATTACGAAGAGGTAGATAGGGTGCATAGTAATAGTAATAGTATTAGATCGTCACATTCGCCATAGTGCTTACCCATGTGGGTCAGATAAACCGCTGGATCCGTGTAGCCCCGACGCACGTTTCGCTTATTCAGCTTCCTCGGGAGGCTAGTATGGGTTGCCACTAGGGGGGGCCGCTTTTAAATCATCAGGCTCAGCTGATACTGATTAGCGCCGTTCACTACGGCGCATAGGAAGCAGATCCCGGGTCGCATATGCGTCACGTCCGGCATGCACAGGGGAGGAGAGAGTCCGGGAGAGAAAACACTCCCCTGACGTCAGTGACACGCTCCTCACCCAATAGGCGCCATCAGTGATGCATGCTAGTACCGGGTCTACTGCGCATGCGCACACCACGGTCGCCATCTTACAAGAGGGCAGATAAGTGGGCATGTATAGTAAGGCTGAAAACTCGCAAGTATAACAGAAATACAAAACCTACCCCAAACAAAACATCACACAGCACGTAACCCACAACAGTAAGGTGGCAATACAGTATATATATAAATAATGCTGCGAAGATGGGAAGGTACGCAGGATTGCGTTATTTTAGACCCATGTGAACTTCGTCCAGGTCACTTATCCATGCGTTGCAGTACTTGTCCCCAAAAGGTGGTGCCGTGAATAGATAAATCAGTCGCCGTCCCCTCCAAAACATAGTCTTAATCAGTCAATATTTGCAATAAATCAACACTAAATGAGAATAAAAAGAAAAATAATTTTTTTTTTAAAAATTAAAATGCAGACAACAAAACAGCAGCAACAATTAAAAGACCAGGGAGATGGTGCGGCGATGAAGTATAAACCTGACCAGACAGAATGAAGCACCATAGCGTACAGAGAAATTTACTTATAAGAAAGGGACAAAGGAGAGTTTCTCATTTAATCCCTGAGGCGTCATTGTTCCGAGTGAGACTATCCAGCGGCATTCCATCTGGGCTAGTGTTTTTTTGTAATCACCACCCCTAATGCCCAGACGGACCCTGTCAATGCCACGGACACTCAGCGCACGTGGATCACAGTTGTGGTGCGCCCTGAAATGCCGCGGGATAGTCTTGAGTGTTGAAACATCCAACACCTCCTTAGCCGCTTGGATGTCTCGAACATGTTCTCTGACTCTGATGCGTAGTTCACGCGAAGTAAGACCAATATAGACTAAATTGCAAGTGCACATTGCATAGTAAACCACGTGTGTGGTGCTGCATGAAATATAACATGTGATCCGATAGTCCCTACCTCCGTCCGCTGATTTAAAATTAGTAGCTCGCACAATATTGTTACACGCCAGGCAAGAGCCACATGGGTAACATCCCCATCTCTGAGGGCCCACCCCAAATATATTTGGTGTCTTTGCTACGTAGTGGCTTCTGACGAGTAGGTCTTTCAGATTACGACCCCTCCTAGCAGTTAGGAGGGGTCTATCTGGTAAGAGCCCTTTCAATACTTTATCCGCTAACAACACGGACCAATGTCTATCCAGACATTGTTTAATATTATCCCATTGGTTGTTATACGTCATGATACACCTCAACTGTGGATCCCCACGGTCACGAGGATGGGTCTTGGAAAGAAGCTGGCAGCGATTAGTACCCTTAGCACGAGAATATCCCTTATTAATGGACCTCCTACTGTACCCCCGATCCTGGAACCGCTGTTTAAGGTCCCGAGCTTGGCCCTCGAAGGCGACATCCGTGGAACAGATTCGTTTCATTCTTAAAAACTGACCAATCGGCACAGCGCGAATTGTTGAAGAGGTGTGTGCGGAAGTGGCATGAAGCAATGAATTAACGGAAGTTTCTTTGCGAAACACATCTGTATGAATCATGCCATCCGCACCCACCATGACTTTGATATCCAGAAAGTCAATCTCACGTGCCGCCAGTTTGTATGTCAGTTTGATGTTACGATTATTAAGATTAAGTCCCCGGATGAAGTCCAGGAAGCCCTGCTCAGGACCTTGCCAGATGATAAGGACGTCATCAATATACCTGTACCAGCACTGCGCCTGGGTAGCGGCGCACGCACCATCTCCGAAAATCTCCCTCTCCCAATATCCAAGAAAGAGATTAGCGTAAGATGGTGCGCACGCCGCGCCCATCGCAGTGCCGCGGCATTGTAGATAGAATTTGTCCTTGAAGGTAAAATAATTGTGCGTCCCTTTCTTATAAGTAAATTTCTCTGTACGCTATGGTGCTTCATTCTGTCTGGTCAGGTTTATACTTCATCGCCGCACCATCTCCCTGGTCTTTTAATTGTTGCTGCTGTTTTGTTGTCTGCATTTTAATTTAAAAAAAAAAAAATTATTTTTCTTTTTATTCTCATTTAGTGTTGATTTATTGCAAATATTGACTGATTAAGACTATGTTTTGGAGGGGACGGCGACTGATTTATCTATTCACGGCACCACCTTTTGGGGACAAGTACTGCAACGCATGGATAAGTGACCTGGACGAAGTTCACATGGGTCTAAAATAACGCAATCCTGCGTACCTTCCCATCTTCGCAGCATTATTTATATATATACTGTATTGCCACCTTACTGTTGTGGGTTACGTGCTGTGTGATGTTTTGTTTGGGGTAGGTTTTGTATTTCTGTTATACTTGCGAGTTTTCAGCCTTACTATACATGCCCACTTATCTGCCCTCTTGTAAGATGGCGACCGTGGTGTGCGCATGCGCAGTAGACCCGGTACTAGCATGCATCACTGATGGCGCCTATTGGGTGAGGAGCGTGTCACTGACGTCAGGGGAGTGTTTTCTCTCCCGGACTCTCTCCTCCCCTGTGCATGCCGGACGTGACGCATATGCGACCCGGGATCTGCTTCCTATGCGCCGTAGTGAACGGCGCTAATCAGTATCAGCTGAGCCTGATGATTTAAAAGCGGCCCCCCCTAGTGGCAACCCATACTAGCCTCCCGAGGAAGCTGAATAAGCGAAACGTGCGTCGGGGCTACACGGATCCAGCGGTTTATCTGACCCACATGGGTAAGCACTATGGCGAATGTGACGATCTAATACTATTACTATTACTATGCACCCTATCTACCTCTTCGTAATGCACTGTCGCACTTT
The DNA here is from genome assembly GCF_051348905.1 of Ranitomeya variabilis. NCBI lineage: Eukaryota > Metazoa > Chordata > Amphibia > Anura > Dendrobatidae > Ranitomeya > Ranitomeya variabilis. The sequence continues at coordinate 231,151,093 of NC_135237.1, forward strand.
ATGATGTGTGTTAGTTCCTTTACCGGTCCGAATCCTTTGTGATTGCACTCATTTACCCTCTGGCAATGCCATTGCTCCTAATAGGGCAGTAGCTGGGATATATATATATACCTTACGGACCGGTACTACCTGTGAGGTACATTTCTCATGCACAGCACTTTTTGCATGGTATAGGGTGTTGGATTGTTTACATGGTACCGCTGTATCTGTGATTTGTTGTAGTCATCACCATCACTTGTTTATATTTTGTGTATATATTATTATGTATTGTTTGTTTTCTTTTTATACAATAAAGATTCATTGCTGTTAGTTTTTGTATTGATAGACATTCATTCGGGGGCGTCATACTCCAGGTTCTCTATAGGTTTACATATTTGAAATGCTGCAGTCCAGAGGCTACAAACAGCTAATTACAGCAGCTACTACAGAGAAGAATACACTTCTAGATCATTTGTATATTTTCAGCCAGGAGTATTGTGCCGAATCTGGTGTACTCCAGACATATTACAGTTATCATAATCCTGTTTATTGTATTTTAACCTAATTTGCACTCCTGTAATCAATTGATCTCCTGCAGTACTGCTAGACATGTGGTTCTCCTCCCACTCCTTTCCCTGTGGAGGGTTAAATGGCAGGAGCTAAACTCAGGGCAGGATGCAGGCAAGCACCTGATGTGTTGTGGATCTTTTCTCTTTTATGAGGGAAGCGCAGAGACTGGGAGTAAAAGTATGATTACAGTTTACTAACTAGTTGGCTGGGTTTTGGCTTAACCTCCTCTCTAATCCACATGCCCTCTAGCAATCTTATCTGTACTGAACTCAGGGCCAGGATGCAGACAAACACCTGTGCTGTGGATCTTTTTTATGAGGGAAGAGCAGAGACTGGGAGTACAAGTATGATTACAGTTTCCTAACTAGTTGTCTGGGTTTTGGCTTAATCTCCTCTCTATTCCACATGCCCTCTAGCAATCTTATCTGTACTTAACTCAGGGCCAGGATGCAGACAAACACCTGTGCTGTGGATCTTTTCTCTTTTATGAGGGAAGAGCAGAGACTGGGAGTACAAGTATGATTATAGTTTACTAACTAGTTGGCTGGGTTTTGGCTTAATCTCCTCTCTATTCCACATGCCCTCTAGCAATCTTTTCTGTACTGAACTCAGGGCCAGGATGCAGACAAACACCTGTTCTGTGGATCTTTTCTCTTTTATGAGGCTGCTAAGTTACCAGTTTTGTGATGCTACAGCGACCTCGGCAGCGATCTTGCTGTGTTTGACACCTAGTAGCGACCAGACCCCCGCTGTGAGATCGCTGATCGTGACGTAACGGCCTGGACCATTTTCTGATCATTCTTCTCCCGCAGGGCGGCATGCATCAGCGTGTTTGACACCTAAGCAACGACCTCTACAGCGATTTCCTGGTGCCTGGCTCGTCTAACAGGTCAGCGTATGGGTCGTTACAGCGACCCATATCGTTGCTGTGTCACTGTGGACGTAGTTGTTTTTGACATCTCACCAGCGATCCCAACGATCATTTCGCGACGTTCCAGCGATCCTGGCCAAGTCGGATCGTTGTTGGGATCGCTGGAGAGTCGCTTAGTGTGACGGGACCTTTAAAGTATGATTACAGCTTACTAACTAGTTGGCTGGGTTTTGGCTTAATCTCCTCTCTATTCCACATGCCCTCTAGCAATCTTATCTTTGCTAAACTCAGGGCCAGGATGTAGACAAACACCTGATGTGTTGTGATCCATGTCATGTCAGATCCATCACGGATCACCTTCTGATGGAGAGGGGCGCAAGTGGAAACGAAGCCTAACCCTGTACTGCTGAGTGGGGTATCTTGCCTCAGCAGTCCTTTTAAGTTTACTTATACTGCTGTAGTTTATTTTGTCTTTACTAGTTCTCTATTTACCTGAGACTATATCAGGTATACAGCAGTCCTTTTTTCGTGTATTTGACTCAGGACCCAGTGGAATACGAGTTTTGTTATTATTTTTTTAGTTTTACAAGTAAGGTATGGATGCTTTTCTGTGAGTAACAATATTATGTTATAAATAACTAGATTTTACAGAATAGTTGTTGATCCAGGGATTTAATCTGACTGCCATATTTGGAGTCGGGAAGGAATTTTTTCCCTATGTGGAAAATTGGCTGCTACCTCATGGGGTTTTTTGCCTTCCTTTGGATCAACACTGCAGGATAGGTACACTAAAATAGGCTGAACTGGATGGACACAGGGTGTTCTTCAGCATAAGGGGTCAAAATAAGAGTATGTGCAAATTTGTAGTTAAAAATCGAATGCAGGGAGGCAATCTGTGGGGACCTAGCCAAGATTGGGAGAAGATTTATCCCCGGTATGTGACATCTAGGGAGACGCGGTATCCCTGGTATGGAACATATAATATACATATGTATGAAGCGGAGTTATGGCTCCTACACACGTGTTTTATTAGTGCGAATTTGCACTAAAAAAACGCACCCCATTGATTTCAATGGGTTTACACACACTAGAGATGGGGGGGCTAGAGAGGAAACAAAGACATATTTTGGTCAGTCAAGTGGGGAACATGTTAACAATTTTTCACCCATCTCTATTACACGTCTATCACCCAAATTTATTATACATGTCATTGCCCACCTGTCACACATATCTCTCAAGTCTTCTCGTGTCAATTGTCTACATGCCTGAAGAAATGCTTCACACTTCTATCAGACACATATCGCAAGCACGCATCGCAGGCGTGCATCACAAGCATGCACACGATATATGCAGCGCAAGCATGCTCAGGATATATGCAGAGCAAACATGTACTGAAGGCATGGGGTGCAAGTGTTTGGACAGAAGGCAGGAAAGGCCGAGCACCCTCACATTAAGTGTCTACCGCGACATGCACAGAATCTCCCCTGTATAGCCATTATTATTCCCTTCCTTACACTTGGTTTTATTGTTATCAATAAAGTATATATTTTTGTATCATACTTTTGTTAGACCATGTATCATCCTTTGTTCGGCGTTAGTGACATGCACAGAAGGCAGGAAAGTGCAAGTTGCGTGCACTCCATACACCTTATGTGTGAAGCACAAACATGCACTTGCATGCAAGCACAAGCATGTATCTAATGCATGTAATCGCGGCACCTATATCGTACATATATCACACTGTACTTCTATGATGTAGTGGCATTTACTGAAGGCATGCATGCCACTTGCATGAGATAGTTTTATTGCAAGCGGACGGCTTGCATCCCCACTAGTTGGGTTCTCTGGCTAGCATGGGGAACTGACTCTTCTTTCAAAGAACCTGCACCTATCATCACCACACTTGGGGAAGGGGTTATAACTGATTTGCTTTGCAGGATCACGTGTGGCATATGTGGGCATGCATCACCACTAGTCGTGTTCTCTGGCTAGCATGGGCTACTACTAGCGCTTCTTTCATAAAGTTTTCGATTCTGTCGGCTCCATTTCGGGGTCCGTCTCTTTGCAGTTTTCTGTATAGAAGACGGACACCCAAGAGGACAACCGAGATGGTGCCTACACATGGCGGAAGACAAAATGTGTAAGAACCTGAACTGATCATCACTTTAGATTGTAAGCTTTTAGGAGCGGGGTTAGCGCTAGGTAGGAGGATAGATATGATGCAGGGTGATGAAGGCTCCCTTATGCTTCGTTTTTCTGTTAGCTTCGTCTCAATGTTCGCCTCTTTGTAGTTTCCTGTAGCTGGACACCCACAGGGCAGAAAAACGAAACATGACAGACCCTGAACCGACCGCCATATTTGGGGTCAGGAAGGAATTTTCTTTCCCCCCTGAGACTCGGATCTCCGGGGGTTTTCTTCGCCTTTCTCTGTATCATCGAGTTGTGTCTCTTCTGTCTTACAATAGGAGGACGATTTGTCTCCCGGAGCTCAGGCTCCACAAGGGTCCTGATACTAGAGACGCAGCTCCTGTCCTATAATACACGCCGTTATTAATGGCTCCTCTGCTAAATGCAAATAAAAGGAGTAAAATGTAAAAAAAAAAAAAAAAAAAGAATTTTTTGCAATCAAACTTTTTTTTTTATTCGCAAAGCCAAATGTACATTGGCTACTCTAAATTTTGACCACCCTAGCTTAGATAGTCTCCCCTTTTATTTTTTTTAGTTAGTTAGGACTCGCAAGAAGATAAGGAGCCTTGACGTGGCTTGCGAGCTTACGTATTGCTGCACAAATTTTCAGCTACTTTTTTTTTTTTTAAGAGTTGCATTTTGCATAAATTACGTTTTTAAAAACTGAAATTTGGGCAGAATACTACCCAAGACCTCATATACAATCACTGTGGTACAAAAAAGTAGACAAACAAATGAATGTGAGAATTTTGCATGGTGGGCTTTACACAATACAATATTGGTTGCAATATCATCTGCTAGCAGATAGAGATGAGCAAATGATTGCTCGGTGCCTGGTTTTCGACCAAGTTTAAGCTTAGAGAAATCTGATTGCTAGATCTTTGGTAGCCGCTTTTGGCAGACGATATTGCTAGTGATCTTGACTAGGGATGAGCCGAAACTGTCTTTTTGCCGTTAGTTTGAACCATTTCCGAATACTAACTTTTTTTATACGAATCTGAATACTAATACACACGAATACGAACATACGCAATAGGGGAAAAAGTGCGTATATACTGTACGTACGCATATTCGCTAATATGCGTACATATATTCGCTAATATGCGTACACATATTCTCTCATATACGTACGCATATTCTCTTATGTGTACGCATATGCATATGCATAGCGGCATAGGCGGTGGAGTCAATGGGTTACGAGCAGGGACTCCAGAGCCCCGGAGGAGTCCCTGCTCTTAACCCATTGACTCCACTGATGCCGGGACCTGCTCTTTCGCTGTCATCTCACATGCTGCTGATGCCGGGACCTGCTACTCCGATGCTGTGGGACCTGCCGATGGTGCTGATGCCGTGACCTGCCGATGGTGCTAATGCCGGGACCTTCCCGATGGTGCTGATGCCGGGACCTGCCGATGATGCTGGGACCTGCCGATGGTGATGATGCCGGGAGCTGCTGATGGTGCTGATGCTGGGACCTGCGGATGGTGCTGATCCTGGAAACCTGCTCTGCTGACCCCACGCCGCCGACAGGTAAGATGACAGCAAAAAAAAAATTTAAAAAATGTTTTAATCGAACTTTCAGCGTGTGTTCATATGCACCTAAAGTGAATACAAACACACAAGATTCGCTACTAATAGCGAACCTCAGGGAACGGTTCAGCTCAACCCTAATCTTGACACATTAAAACTTCACCTTATATGTTCTGGGGATCTTCCACATGTTGGCCGATGTCAGATCTGCAATTTCCATTTTTAATTTGCTCTTACATTTTCTGAAGATCAAAAAACGGGCCCTAGGAGGCGCAAGTGGCCTCAGCAGGTCCCCAGGGGTTAAGCTCAACCCTGAGGGGCTACAACTACCAAACCAGCGTCTGAGGGGCACTCAAGTGTGAAAGTCTTGCAGGGGCAGCCCGGGCACCATTCCAAAGCACTATCTGTAGTTCCTTCAGGAAATACCCATCTAGTTATAGTGCTTTGGAACAAAGCACTATACTGTTATTCCACCGTGGTAAACTTCTTATTATAGTGCTTTGGAACAAAGCACTATACTGTTATTCCACCGTGGTAAACTTCTTCTTATTATAGTGCTTTGGAACAAAGCACTATACTGTTATTCCACCGTGGTAAACTTCTTATTCTTATTATTATTATTCAGTCCGCACGTAATGCGGCCCGAACCGCTAAACTCACAGACTCCAGTGAGGTGTCATTTCGAAGCCAGCGTTCCTGAGAGGTGTGCTAAGTATTTTTCGTGTCGATCGGATTTGTAGTTTTGGCGCAATTTGCGTTTGAAAAAAGTGTCTCAATGCATTTCAATAGGGAAATTTTCCAGTACGTTTATAATGGGCCTGATTTCTGAGGCAATTTCTAAAAATAACTGCCACCTGGCTGATTACCTCATTGATATGCGCAGTGAGACCCAGTTACTATGCCAACACCTATAAACTCTACCAGCCCACCAGGTCACAAGTTTTGTCAGATAATATCAGCTCTTAAAGTGACAGTACAGCACAATTACAAAGCACTATCTGTAGTCTTATCATTATTGCCCCACTCACCAAATCGGACCCAGCCCACCAAATCGGACCAGAGTGCCCCCGCTTGCCAAATCGGACCCAGAGTGCCCCCGCTTGCCAAATCGGACCCAGAGTGGCGCCGCCCGCCAAATCGGACCCAGAGTGGCGCCGCCCGCCAAATCGGACCCAGAGTGGCGCCGCCCGCCAAATCGGACCCAGAGTGGCGCCGCCCGCCAAATCGGACCCAGAGTGGCGCCGCCCGCCAAATCGGACCCAGAGTGGCGCCGCCCGCCAAATCGGACCCAGAGTGGCGCCGCCCGCCAAATCGGACCCAGAGTGGCGTCGCCCGCCAAATCGGACCCAGAGTGGCGCCGCCCGCCAAATCGGACCCAGAGTGGCGCCGCCCGCCAAATCGGACCCAGAGTGGCGCCGCCCGCCAAATCGGACCCAGAGTGGCGCCGCCCGCCAAATCGGACCCAGAGTGGCGCCGCCCGCCAAATCGGACCCAGAGTGGCGCCGCCCGCCAAATCGGACCCAGAGTGGCGCCGCCCGCCAAATCGGACCCAGAGTGGCGCCGCCCGCCAAATCGGACCCAGAGTGGCGCCGCCCGCCAAATCGGACCCAGAGTGGCGCCGCCCGCCAAATCGGACCCAGAGTGGCGCCGCCCGCCAAATCGGACCCAGAGTGGCGCCGCCCGCCAAATCGGACCCAGAGTGGCGCCGCCCGCCAAATCGGACCCAGAGTGGCGCCGCCCGCCAAATCGGACCCAGAGTGGCCCGGGCCACCAAATCGGACCCAGAGTGACCCGGGCCACCAAATCGGACCCAGAGTGACCCGGGCCACCAAGCCTCAACCCTGAGGGGCTACAACTACCAAACCAGCGCCTGAGGGGCACCCAAGTGTGAAAGTCTTGCAGGGGCAGCCCGGGCACCATTCCAAAGCACTATCTGTAGTTCCTTCGGGAAATACCCATCTAGTTATTATTATTATTCAGTCCGCACGTAATGCGGCCCGAACCGCTTCACTCACAGACTCCAGTGAGGTGTCATTTCGAAGCCAGCGTTCCTGAGAGGTGTGCTAAGTATTTTTCGTGCCGATCGGATTTGTAGTTTTTGCGCAATTTGTGTTTGAAAAAAGTGTTTCAATGCGCTTCAATAGAGAAATTTTCCAATACGTTTATAATGGGCTGGTTTCTGAGGCAATTTCTAAAAATAACTGCCACCTGGCTGATTAGCTCATTGATATGCGCAGTCAGACACAGTTACTATGCCAACGCCTATGAACTCTACATCAGCTCACCAGGTCACAAGTTTTGTCAGATAATATCAGCTCTTAAAGTGACAGTACAGCACAATTCCAAACCACTATCTGTAGTCTTATGATTATTAGACTGTGGCCCGATTCTAACTCATTGGGTATTCTAGAATATGCATGTCCACGTAGTATATTGCACAGCCACGCAGTATACAGTGCAGAGCCGCGCAGTACACAGTGCAGAGCCACGCAGTACACAGCGCAGAGCCGCGCAGTACACAGCGCAGAGCCGCGCAGTACACAGCGCAGAGCCGTGCAGTACACAGCGCAGAGCCGCGCAGTACACAGCGCAGAGCCGTGCAGTATAAAGCGCAGAGCCGCGCAGTACACAGCGCAGAGCCGCGCAGTACACAGCGCAGAGCCGCGCAGTATAAAGCGCAGAGCCGTGCAGTACACAGCGCAGAGCCGCGCAGTATACCGCGCAGAGCCGCGCAGTACACAGCGCAGAGCCGCGCAGTACACAGCGCAGAGCCGCGCAGTACACAGCGCAGAGCCGCGCAGTACAGAGTGCAGAGCCGCACAGTATAAAGAGCAGAGCCGTGCAGTACACAGTGCAGAGCCACCCAGTATACCGCGCAGAGCCGTGCAGTACACAGAGCAGAGCCGCGCAGTACACAGCGCAGAGCCGCGCAGTACACAGCGCAGAGCCGCGCAGTGCAAAGCGCAGAGCCGCGCAGTATACAGCGCAGAGCCGCGCAGTATACAGCGCAGAGCCGCGCAGTACACAGCGCAGAGCCACCCAGTATACAGTGTAGAGGCGCGCAGTATACAGCGCAGAGCCACGCAGTACACAGCGTAGAGCCACGCAGTATACAGCGCAGAGCCGCGCAGTATACTGCGCAGAGCCGCGTAGTATACAGCGCAGAGCCCCGCAGTATACAGTGCAGAGCCGTGCAGTACACAGTGCAGAGCCGCGCAGTACACAGCGCAGAGCCGCGCAGTATACAGCGCAGACACGCGCAGTACACAGCGCGGACACGCGCAGTACACAGCGCAGAGCCGCGCAGTACACAGTGCAGAGCCGCGTAGTATACAGCGAAGAGCCACGCAGTATATAGTGCAGAGCCGCACAGTACAAAGCGCAGAGCCGCGCAGTATACAGCGCAGAGCCGCGCAGTATACAGCGCAGAACGCGCAGTACACAGTGCAGAGCCGCGCAGTACACAGCGCAGAGCCGTGCAGTACACAGCGCAGAGCCGCGCAGTACACAGCGCAGAGCCACGCAGTACACAGCGCAGAGCCGCGCAGTATACAGCGCAGAGCCGCGCAGAGCCGCGCAGTATACAGCGCAGAGCCGCGTAGTATACAGCGCAGAGCCGCGTAGTATACAGCGCAGAGCCACGCAGTATACAGCGCAGAGCCACGCAGTATACAGCGCAGAGCCACGTAGTTATACTGCCCAGTCACGTAGTATATTGTCCAGTCACATAGTATACTGCATATCCCTGTAAAAAAAAAAAAAAAAAAGAATTAAAATAAAAAAGTTACATACTCACCTCCTGGAGCGGCCGGTATCTGATGGTTGTTGCACCTCCTAGAGCGGCCGGTACACGATGCTTGTTGCACCTGGAGTGGCCGGTACCCGATGCTTGTTGCGCGCTCCGGTCCCAAGAGTGCATTGCGGTCTCACAAGATGATGACGTAGCGGTGTTGTGAGACAGAAAGACGGAAGTGCCCTTAGACAATTATATAGTAGATTACCCCGCTCACCAATTCGGAACCCGAGGGGCCCGGCCCACCAAATCGGACCCAGAGTGACCCCTTCCACCAAATCGGACCCAGAGTGACCCCTTCCACCAAATCGGACCCAGAGTGATCCCGCCCACCAAATCGGACCCAGAGTGACCCCACCCACCAAATCGGACCCTGAGGTGCCCAGCCCACCAAATCAGACCCTGAGGTGCCCAGCCCACCAAATCGGACCGAGTGACCCCACCCACCAAATTGGTCCCTAAGGTGCCCCGCCCACCAAATCGGACCCAGAGTGGCTCCACCCACCGAATCGGACCCAGAGTGGCCGCGCCCACAGAATCGGACCAAAAGTGACCCCGCGCACCGAATCGGACCTAGATTTACCCCGCCCACAAAATCAGACCCAGATTGACCCAACCCACCAAATCGGACCGCCTGAGGGGCACCCAAGTGTGAAAGTCTTGCAGGGGCAGCCCGGGCACCATTCCAAAGCACTATCTGTAGTTCCTTCAGGAAATACCCATCTAGTTCTTATTATTATTATTCAGTCCGCACGTAATGCGGCCCGAACCGCTAAACTCACAGACTCCAGTGAGGTGTCATTTCGAAGCCAGCGTTCCTGAGGGGTGTGCTAAGTATTTTTCGTGTCGATCGGATTTGTAGTTTTGGCGCAATTTGCGTTTGAAAAAAGTGTCTCAATGCATTTCAATAGGGAAATTTTCCAATACGTTTATAATGGGCCTGATTTCTGAGGCAATTTCTAAAAATAACTGCCACCTGGCTGATTACCTCATTGATATGCGCAGTGAGACCCAGTTACTATGCCAACGCCTATAAACTCTACCAGCCCACCAGGTCACAAGTTTTGTCAGATAATATCAGCTCTTAAAGTGACAGTACAGCACAATTACAAAGCACTATCTGTAGTCTTATCATTATTGCCCCGCTCACCAAATCGGACCCAGCCCACCAAATCGGACCAGAGTGCCCCCGCTTGCCAAATCGTACCCAGAGTGCCCCCGCCCGCCAAATCGGACCCAGAGTGGCGCCGCCCGTCAAGTCGGACCCAGAGTGGCGCCGCCCGCCAAATCGGACCCAGAGTGGCGCTGCCCGCCAAATCGGACCCAGAGTGGCGCCGCCCGCCAAATCGGACCCAGAGTGGCGCCGCCCGCCAAATCGGACCCAGAGTGGCGCCGCCCGCCAAATCGGACCCAGAGTGGCGCCGCCCGCCAAATCGGACCCAGAGTGGCGCCGCCCGCCAAATCGGACCCAGAGTGGCGCCGCCCGCCAAATCGGACCCAGAGTGGCGCCGCCCGCCAAATCGGACCCAGAGTGGCGCCGCCCGCCAAATCGGACCCAGAGTGGCGCCGCCCGCCAAATCGGACCCAGAGTGGCGCCGCCCGCCAAATCGGACCCAGAGTGGCGCCGCCCGCCAAATCGGACCCAGAGTGGCGCCGCCCGCCAAATCGGACCCAGAGTGGCGCCGCCCGCCAAATCGGACCCAGAGTGGCGCCGCCCGCCAAATCGGACCCAGAGTGGCGCCGCCCGCCAAATCGGACCCAGAGTGGCGCCGCCCGCCAAATCGGACCCAGAGTGGCGCCGCCCGCCAAATCGGACCCAGAGTGACCCGGCCCACCAAATCGGACCCAGAGTGACCCGGCCCACCAAATCGGACCCAGAGGGACCCGGCCCACCAAATCGGACCCAGAGGGACCCGGCCCACCAAATCGGACCCAGAGGGACCCGGCCCACCAAATCGGACCCAGAGGGACCCGGCCCACCAAATCGGACCCAGAGGGACCCGGCCCACCAAATCGGACCCAGAGTGACCCGGCCCACCAAATCGGACCCAGAGCGACCCGGCCCACCAAATCGGACCCAGAGTGGCCTCAACCCTGAGGGGCTACAACTACCAAACCAGCGCCTGAGGGGCACCCAAGTGTGAAAGTCTTGCAGGGGCAGCCCGGGCACCATTCCAAAGCACTATCTGTAGTTCCTTCAGGAAATACCCATGTAGTATTTTTATTGTAATCCGAACATGGTTAACGTATTATTATTCAGTTTTTTTCCGCAATTAATGCGGTCCGAACCGCTGCATGCACAGACTCCAGTGAGGCATCATTTCGAAGCCAGCGTCCACGAGAGGTGTGCTAAGTATTTTTCGTGTCGATCCGATTTGTAGTTTTTAAAAAAATTGCATTTAAAAAAAAAAATGTTCCATAGGAAATAATGGCGAACTTTCCATTACTCCCAACTTGACCTTCCAAAGATGGCAGCTATGCAAATATACGGTGTCCATTTTAGGACATGATCATTTATCAAAGGTGGGTGAAAAGTGCACCCCAATCCTGTGGGTGAAAAGTGCACCGAGTGGCCCCACCCCCCAAATCGGACCCCGAGTGGTCCCGCCCCCAAATCGGACTGAGTGGCCCCGCCCCCCAAATCGGACTCAGAATGACCCCGCCCACCAAATCGGACCCAGAGTGACCCCGCCCACCAAATCAGACCCAGAGTGACCCCGCCCACCAAATCAGACCCAGCGTGACCCCGCCCACCAAATCGGACCCAGAGTGCCCCCGCCCACCAAATCAGACCCTGAGGTGCCCAGCCTACCAAATCGGACCCTGAGGTGCCCCGTTCACCAAATCAGACCCAGAGTGACCTCGCCCACCGTATCAGACCCAGAGTGACCCCGCCAACCGAATCGGACCCAGAGTGACCCCGCCCACTGAATAGGACCCAGAGTGACCCCACCCACCGAATCGGACCTAGATTTACCCCGCCCACAAAATCAAACCCAGATTAACCCAACCCACCAAATCAGACCCAGAGTGACTCTGCCTACCAAATCGGACCGCCTGAGGGGCACCCAAGTGTGACAGTCTTGCAGGGGCAGCCCGGGCACCATTCCAAAGCACTATCTGTAGTTCCTTCAGGAAATACCCATCTAGTATTAATACTGACATATTAATCATATTAATAAGCTCACAAGTACAAAAAAATCCCCCTACCTCCCCCTGTCCCCCTCCCACATCCCAACAGCCCATCCTCTCACATGCACTCCTCAGTGCTCTGTTCCCTTGACCCCACAATACCCACATCCTCTCACATGCACCCCTCAGTGCTCTATTCCCCTGACCCCACAATACCCACATCCTCTCACATTCACCCCCAGTGCTGTTCCCCTGAACCCACAATGCCCCCATCCTCTCACAATCACCCCCCATGCTCTGTCCCCCCTGCCTCACAATACCCACATCCTCTCACATTCACCCCCAGTGCCCTGTACTCCCCACAATATCCCCATTCTCTCACATTCACCCCCCGTGCCCTGTCCCCCCTGCCTCACAATACCCCGATCCTTTCATATTCATCCCACAGTAACCATGACATGCATAAGCTGAATGAATTTAATAAATTCCATCCCCACTTGCCAATGAAGATTGCAGGCAGTGACTGATGCAGGACCAGGAAGTGTCCAGTTTAATGCACAGAGGGCACTAGGAGCCAGTGTGGCTGAGACAACCAGAGCCTGCACAGCAGAAACTGCAGCTGCTGCCGGCCAGGAAACAGCTCCTCCGGTGAGACAGCAGAACCATACACAGCACAGACAGACTCTGCAACCTGCCACTGTGCAGAGTCTGTCAGACAGGGGAGCCGGCATTGTGCTGCACTCTCCCTGACACCTCAGATAAGGCCAAATGACAAAAGTGGCCATGTCTCACAGTGGGCCCCTGCATGTGACTGGGCCAGGGGAAACAGCTCCCTCTGCCCCACCCTCTGTAGCTATGCTACTGCTCATAGGTCTATATTTTTGAAGTCCTAAAGCATTTGGGATTTCATGGACCTGTTAACCTCTTCATGACCCAGCCTATTTTGACCTTAATGACCTGGCCGTTTTTTGCAATTCTGACCCGTGTCCCTTTATGAGGTAATAACTCAGGAAGGCTTCAACGGATCATAGCGGTTCTGAGATTGTTTTTTTGTGACATATTGGGCTTCACGTTAGTGGTAAATTTAGGTCGATAATTTTTACGTTTATTTGTGAAAAAAATGGAAATTTGGATAAAATTTTGAAAATTTTGCAATTTTCAAATTTTGAATTTTTATTCTGTTAAACAAGAGAGTTATGTGACACAAAATAGTTAATAAATAACATTTCCCACATATCTACTTTACATCAGCACAATTTTGGAAACAATTTTTTTTTTTTGCTCGTTAGTTATAAGGGTTAAAATTTGACCAGCAATTTCTCATTTTTACAACGAAATTTACAAAACCATTTTTTTTAGGGACCACCTCACATTTGAAGTCAGTTTGAGGGGTCTATATGGCTGAAAATACCCAAAAGTGACACCATTCTAAAAACTGCACCCCTTAAGGTACTCAAAACCACATTCAAGAAGTTTATGTGGTTTAGGTGCTTCGCAGCACAGAAGCAACATGGAAGAAAAAAATGAACATTTAACTTTTTAGTCACAAAAATGATCTTTTAGCAACAATTTTTTTTATTTTTCCAAGGGTAAAAAGAGAAACTGGACTCCAAAAGTTATTGTACAATTTATCCTGAGTACGCCGATACACCATATGTTGGGGGGAACCACTGTTTGGGCGCACGACAGGGCTCAGAAGGGAAGGAGCGCCATTTGACTTTTTCAATGAAAAATTGGCTCCAATCTTTAGCGGACACCATGTCGTGTTTAAAGAGCCCCTGTGTGCCTAAACATTGGAGCTCCCCCACAAGTGACCACATTTTGGAAACTAGACCCACCAAGGAACTTATCTAGATGCATAGTGAGCACTTTGAACCCCCAGGTGCTTCACAAATTGATCCGTAAAAATGAAAAAGTACTTTTTTTTCACAAAAAATTTATTTTTGCCTCAATTTGTTTATTTCCACATGAGCAACAGGATAAAATGGATCCTAAAATTTATTGGGCAATTTCTCCTGAGTACACTGATACCTCACATGTGGGTGTAAACCACTGTTTGGGCACACGGCAGGGCTCGAAAGGGAAGGAACGCCATTTGACTTTTTGAATGAAAAATTAGCTCCAATCGTTAGTGGACACCATGTCACGCTTGGAGAGCCCCTGTGTGCCTAAACATTGGAGCTCCCCCACATGTGACCCCATTTTGGAAACTAGACCTCCCGTGGAACTAATCTAGATGTGCGGTGAGCACTTTGAACCCCCAAGTGCTTAACAGAAGTTTACAACGCAGAGCCGTGAAAATAATCATTTTTCTTTCCTCAAAAATGATGTTCTAGCAAGCAATTTTTTATTTTCACAAGGGTAACAGGAGAAATTGGACCCCAATAGTTGTTGCCCAGTTTGTCCTGAGTACGCTGATACCCCATATGTGGGGGGGAATCACTGTTTGAGCACACATCGGGGCTCGGAAGGGAAGTAGTGACATTTTGGAATGCAGACTTTGATGGAATGCTCTGCGGGCATCACGTTGCGTTTGCAGAGCCCCTGATGTGCCTAAACAGTAGAAACCCCCCACAAGTGACCCCATTTTGGAAACTAGACCCCCCAAGGAACTTATCTAGATATGTGGTGAGCACTTTGAACCCCCAAGTGCTTCACAGAAGTTTACAACGCAGAGCCGTGAAAATAAAAACTCATTTTTCTTTCCTCAAAAACTATGTTTTAGCAAGTAATTTTTTATTTTCACAAGGGTAACAAGAGAAATTGGACCCCAATAGTTGTTTCCCAGTTTGTCCTGAGTATGCTGGTACCCCACATGTGGGGTTAAACCACTGTTTGGGTGCACGTCGGGGCTCGGAAGGGAGGGAGCACCATTTGACTTTTTGAACGCAAGATTGGTGGGAATCAATGGTGGCGCCATGTTGTGTTTGGAGACCCCTGATGTGCCTAAACAGTGAAAACCCCTCAATTCTAACTCCAACACTAATTCCAACACACCCATAACCCTAATCCCAACTCTAGCCATAACCATAATCACAACCCTAACCCCAACACACCCCTAACCCTAACCATAACCCTAACTGTTATGATCCTAGTGGCAAGGATGGCAGGTCGGACTAGCTAAGTAACTGAACAGACTACTAGCTCTGGGGAAGTGGTAACTAGATTGACCGCAACCTGATCCTATCCGCAAACAACTATAGGCAGCCGTGGAACGTTACCTAAAAATCCTAGACGTCTGGTCACGGCCTGAGAAACTGACTATTCCTGGAGGGAAAGTAAGTCCTCACTTGCCTCAGTGGAAGACCCCAAAGATATAGAATAGCCCCCCACAAATATTAACGGTGAGTTAAGGGGAAAGCACACACGCAGAGATGAAATCAGATTTAGCAAATGAGGCCCGCTAATACTAGATAGCAGAAAATAGGAAGGAAACTGTGCGGTCAATAAAAAACCCTATTCAAAATATCCATGCAGAGATTGCTAGAGCCCCCGCACCAACTAACGGTGCGGGGGAAGCAACTCCGTACCCCAGAGCTTACCAGCAAAAAGAAATCACATGTTAGCAAGCTGGACTAGACTCATCATACACAGAAATCATATTGCAGGCAAATGAGCAAAAAATATTCAAACAGAACTTAGCTTATCCTGAAGAGGCAGAAAACGAGATAATCAGGAGTAATCAGAATAGCACTGAATACATTGACAGCCGGCAACAAGTGGAAGTGAAGCAGAGCTAAATAGGAGCCTCCCTGGTGAATAACGAGGCAGCTGATCCAGCAGACCCGCAGGATAATAAACCAAACCACCAGGGGGAGCCAAAAAACCAAAGTCACACAATACCATCTGTGACCACAAGAGGGAGCCTGAAAACGGAGTTCACAACCGTACCCCCCCCCTTAAGGAGGCAGGAGGGGTCACCGAACCCTCATCAAAACCCCCAGGGCGATCAGGGTGAGCCACATGGAAGGCACGAACCAAATCGGCCACATGAACATCAGAGGCGACAACCCAGGAATTATCCTCCTGACCATAGCCTTTCCACTTAACCAAATACTGAAGCCTCCGTCTAGAAATACGAGAATCCAAGATCTTCTCCACCACGTATTCCAATTCTCCCTCAACCAGCACAGGGGCAGGAGGCTCAACCGAAGGAACCACAGGCACCACATACCTCCGCAACAACGACCGATGGAACACATTATGAATAGCAAACGATGCCGGGAGGTCCAAACGAAATGACACAGGGTTAAGGACTTCCAAAATCTTATAAGGACCGATAAACCGAGGCTTAAACTTAGGAGAGGAGACCTTCATAGGAACAAAGCGAGAAGACAACCACACCAAATCCCCAACGCGAAGTCGGGGACCCACACAGCGACGGCGGTTGGCAAAGCGCTGAGCCTTCTCTTGTGACAGCTTCAAATTGTCCACCACATGATTCCAAATCTGATGCAACCTATCCACCACAACATCCACTCCAGGACAGTCAGAAGACTCCACCTGACCCGAGGAAAAACGAGGATGAAACCCTGAATTACAAAAAAAAGGCGAAACCAAAGTAGCAGAACTAGCCCGATTATTAAGGGCAAACTCGGCCAATGGCAAAAAAGTCACCCAGTCGTCCTGATCAGCAGAAACAAAACATCTTAAATAGGTTTCCAAAGTCTGATTAGTGCGCTCGGTTTGGCCATTCGTCTGAGGATGGAAGGCCGACGAAAAAGACAAATTAATGCCCATCTTAGCACAAAAGGTCCGCCAAAATCTAGACACAAACTGGGATCCTCTGTCGGAAACAATATTTTCAGGGATCCCGTGCAAACGAACCACATTTTGAAAAAACAGAGGAACCAACTCGGAGGAGGAAGGCAACTTAGGCAAGGGCACCAAATGGACCATTTTAGAAAAACGATCACACACCACCCAAATGACCGACATTCTCTGAGAGACAGGGAGATCTGAAATAAAATCCATGGAAATGTGCGTCCAAGGCCTCTTCGGGACAGGCAAAGGCAACAACAAGCCACTGGCACGAGAACAGCAAGGCTTAGCCCGAGCACAAATTCCACAAGACTGCACAAAGGAACGCACATCCCGCGACAAGGAAGGCCACCAGAAGGACCTAGCCACCAAATCTCTGGTACCAAAAATCCCAGGATGGCCTGCCAACACCGAAGAATGAACCTCGGAAATAACTCTGCTGGTCCATCTATCCGGGCAAACAGTCTCTCCGGTGGACAACGGTCAGGTCTATCCGCCTGAAACTCCTGCAGCACTCGTCGCAAATCTGGGGAGATGGCAGACAAAATCACCCCTTCTCTGAGGATACCAGCTGGCTCTGAATCACCAGGAGAGTCAGGCACAAAACTCCTAGAAAGAGCATCAGCCTTCACATTCTTCGAACCAGGCAGGTATGAGACCACGAAATCAAAACGAGAGAAAAACAACGACCAACGAGCCTGTCTAGGATTCAGACGCTTGGCCGACTCAAGATAAATCAAATTCTTGTGATCAGTCAAGACCACCACACGATGCTTAGCTCCCTCGAGCCAATGTCGCCACTCCTCAAATGCCCACTTCATAGCCAACAACTCCCGATTACCAACATCATAATTCCGCTCGGCAGGCGAAAACTTTCTTGAAAAGAAAGCACATGGCTTCATCACAGAGCCATCAGAGCTTCTCTGCGACAAAACAGCCCCCGCTCCAATCTCAGAAGCATCAACCTCGACCTGGAAAGGAAGGGAGACGTCTGGCTGACATAAGACCGGAGCCGAAGAAAACCGGCGCTTCAGCTCCCGAAAGGCCTCCACAGCCGCAGGAGACCAATTAGTAACATCAGAACCCTTCTTGGTCAAATCCGTCAATGGCTTAACAACACCAGAAAAATTAGCGATGAAGCGACGGTAAAAATTAGCAAAACCCAAGAACTTCTGAAGACTCTTAACAGATGTAGGCTGAGTCCAGTCATGAATAGCCTGAACCTTGACTGGGTCCATCTCAATAGCAGAAGGAGAAAAAATGAAACCCAAAAAAGAGACCTTCTGGACTCCAAAAAGACATTTTGAGCCCTTCACAAATAAAGCATTGGCATGCAGGACCTGAAACACCATCCTGACCTGCTTATCATGGGACTCCCAATCATCCGAAAAAAACAGAATATCATCCAGATACACAATCATAAATTTATCCAGATATTCGCGGAAGATGTCGTGCATAAAGGACTGAAAGACAGAAGGAGCGTTAGAAAGTCCAAAAGGCATCACCAAGTACTCAAAATGGCCTTCGGGCATATTAAATGCAGTTTTCCATTCATCACCCTGCTTAATACGCACAAGGTTATACGCAGCACGAAGATCTATCTTGGTGAACCAACTAGACCCCCTAATGCGAGCAAACAGATCAGATAACAATGGCAAAGGATACTGAAATTTGACCGTGATTTTGTTTAGAAGGCGATAATCAATACAAGGTCTCAAGGAACCATCCTTCTTAGCCACAAAAAAGAACCCCGCACCAAGAGGGGAGGAGGAGGGGCGAATAAGTCCTTTCTCCAAAGACTCCTTTATATAACTCCGCATAGCAGCATGCTCCGGCACTGACAAATTGAAAAGTCGTCCCTTAGGAAACTTACTACCAGGAATCAAATTTATAGCACAATCACAATCCCTATGAGGAGGTAGAGAACTGAGTTTGGGCTCATCAAATACATCCTGGTAATCTGACAAAAACGCAGGGACCTCAGAAGGAGTGGATGAAGCAATTGACATCACAGGAGCGTCGCCATGAATTCCCTGACAACCCCAACTTGACACAGACATTGCTTTCCAATCCAGGACTGGATTATGAGTCTGCAACCATGGCAGGCCCAACACGACAACATCATGCAAATTATGCAATACAAGAAAGCGAATCACCTCCTGATGAACAGGAGTCATGCACATGGTCACTTGTGTCCAGTACTGAGGTTTATTCCTAGCCAATGGTGTAGCATCAATTCCCCTTAGTGGAATAGGGAATTTTAAAGGCTCCAAAACAAAACCACAGCGCCTGGCAAATGACAAATCCATCAGACTCAGGGCAGCACCTGAATCCACAAAAGCCATAACCGGGTAAGATGACAGGGAACAAATCAGGGTAACAGACAAAATAAACTTAGGCTGTAAAGTACCGATGGTGACAGATTTATCAATCTTTTTTGTGCGCTTAGAGCATGCTGAGATAACATGAGCTGAGTCACCACAGTAAAAGCACAACCCATTTTGCCGTCTATAATTTTGCCGTTCACTTCTGGTCAGAATTCTATCACATTGCATAGACTCAGGTGTCTGTTCAGAAGACACCGCCAAATGGTGCGCAGGTTTGCGCTCCCGCCAACGCCGATCAATCTGAATGGCCAGAGTCATTGACTCATTCAGACCTGCAGGCGTAGGGAACCCCACCATGATATTCTTAATGGCTTCAGAAAGACCTTTTCTGAAATTTGCAGCCAGGGCACACTCATTCCATTGAGTAAGCACCGACCATTTCCGAAATTTCTGGCAGTACACCTCTGCATCATCTTGCCCCTGAGAGAGGGCCAACAACGCTTTTTCAGCCTGGTTCTCAAGATTAGGTTCCTCATAGAGCAATCCAAGGGCCAGAAAAAACGCATCCACACTGAGCAATGCAGGATCCCCTGGAGCCAATGCGAAAGCCCAATCTTGAGGATTGCCATGCAAGAAAGAAATAATAATCTTAACTTGCTGAACAGAATCCCCAGAGGAACGAGGTTTCAAAGAAAGAAACAACTTGCAATTGTTCTTAAAATTCAGGAACCTAGATCTATCTCCAGAAAACAACTCCGGAATAGGTATTCTAGGCTCTGACATAGGACTGTGCACAACAAAATCCTGAATACTTTGTACCCTTGCAGCAAGATGATCTACACTGGAGGCTAAACTCTGGATATCCATATCAGCAGCTGAACTCAGAGCCACACCAAGATTAAGAGGAGGAGAGAAGCCAGACACACAGCAGCTAGACACACGGCAGCAAAAAAAAAAAAAAATATATCTCCTAGCTTCTTTTCTCCTGCTTCTGCCATGCAATTAACACTTTATAGGCCGGCTGTACTGTTATGATCCTAGTGGCAAGGATCGCAGGTCGGACTAGCTAAGTAACTGAACAGACTACTAGCTCTGGGGAAGTGGTAACTAGATTGACCGCAACCTGATCCTATCCGCAAACAACTATAGGCAGCCGTGGAACGTTACCTAAAAATCCTAGACGTCTCGTCACGGCCTGAGAAACTGACTATTCCTGGAGGGAAAGTAAGTCCTCACTTGCCTCAGTGGAAGACCCCAAAGATATAGAATAGCCCCCCACAAATATTAATGGTGAGTTAAGGGGAAAGCACAAACGCAGAGATGAAATCAGATTTAGCAAATGAGGCCCGCTAATACTAGATAGCAGAAAATAGGAAGGAAACTGTGCGGTCAATAAAAAACCCTATTCAAAATATCCACGCAGAGATTGCTCGAGCCCCCGCACCAACTAATGGTGCGGGGGAAGCAACTCCGTACCCCAGAGCTTACCAGCAAAAAGAAATCACATGTTAGCAAGCTGGACTAGACTCATCATACACAGAAATCATATTGCAGGCAGATGAGCAAAAAATATTCAAACAGAACTTAGCTTATCCTGAAGAGGCAGAAAACGAGATAATCGGGAGTAATCAGAATAGCACTGAATACATTGACAGCCGGCAACAAGTGGAAGTGAAGCAGAGCTAAATAGGAGCCTCCCTGGTGAATAACGAGGCAGCTGATCCGGCAGACCCGCAGGATAGTAAACCAAACCACCAGTGGGAGCCAAAAAACCAAAGTCACACAATACCATCTGTGACCACAAGAGGGAGCCTGAAAACGGAGTTCACAACACCTAACCACAAGCCTAATCTTAACCCTATTTCCAACCCTAGCCCTAATTCCAACCCTAACTCTAATTCCAACCCTAACCCTAAGGCTATGTGCCCACGTTGTGGATTCATGTGAGATTTTTCCACACCATTTTTGAAAAATCCACAGGTAAAAGGCACTGTGTTTTACCTGCGGATTTACCACGGATTTCCAGTACTTTTTGGGCGGATTTCACCTGCGGATTCCTATTGCGGAACAGGTGTAAAACGCTGTGGAATCCGCACAAAGAATTGACATGCTGCGGAAAATACAACGCAGCGTTTCCGTGCGGTATTTTCCGCACCATGGGCACAGCGAATATGGTTTTCCATAGGTTTACATGGTACTGTAAACCTGATGGAAAACTGCTATGAATCCGCAGCGGCCAATCCGCTGCGGATCCGCAGCCAAATCCGCACCGTGTGTACATAGGCTAATTCTAAAGGTATGGCACATGCTGCGGAAAATGCTGCGGATTCGCAGCATTTCCGCAGCTGCGGGTCCGCAGCATTTTCCCATGAGTTTACAGTTCAATGTAAACCTATGTGTTGTGAATTTGGATTCTGGGCTCCCCCGGTGGCTACTGGTGGAATTGAACTTGTGACATCATCTTCCCTGTTCACCTGTTCTGATTAGATCTGGGTGTCGCTATATAACCTGGCTTCTCTGTTAGATGCTTGCCGGTCAACAATGTTATCAGAAGCCTCTCTGTGCTTGTTCCTGCTCCCAGACATCTACTAGATAAGTTGGACATTCGTCCATGTTTTGTTTTTGTATTTTGGTTCCAGTTCACAGCTGCAGTTTCGTTACTGTGTCTGGAAAGCTCTTGTTGATCAGGAATTGCCACTCTGGTATTATGAGTTAATGCCAGAGTCCTAAAGTAATTTCTGGATGTGTTTTGTTAGGGTTTTCTACTGACCATGAAAGTATGCTTTCTGTCTTCTGCTATCTAGAAAGCGGACCTCAAATTTGCTAAAACTATTTTCCTGCTGCGTTTGTTGTTTCATCTCATATCACCGCCAATATATGTGGGGGGCCTCTGTCTCCTTTCTGGGCATTTCTCTAGAGGTGAGTCAGGTCTTATATTTCCCTCTGCTAGCATTATTTAGTTCTCCGGCCGGCGCTGGGCATATAGGGATAAAAAGTAGGACATGCTACCTGGCTACTTCTAGATGATGCGGTAGGTTTAGTTCATGGTCAGTACAGTTACATCTTCCAAGAGCTTGTTCCTATTGAGGCTTATGCTAGTTCTCTGGCCATGGAGATCATGACAGTTTGACCGGCCAGTTAAAGGGTTAAAATCCTTGGCTGAGAAAGGAGAGAAATAAGAAGTCTGCTGAGAATTTTTTTTTTTTTTTTTTTCTCTAGTTGTGAGTGTGCTCTTAATTGGATCACTTGCCAGTCTGTCTATGCGGCAGTCTTTCTTTTTTTTCTCTCTCCTTCTAATCTTTGCATGGCTCTATGTTCACCTGTCTATAATGGATCTACAGAGTGTAACTGCAGGTTTGAATAATCTCGCCACGAAAGTACAAAGTTTGCAAGATTTTGTTGTTCATGCTCCGGTATCAGAGCCGAGAATTCCTTTGCCGGAATTCTTCTCAGGGAATAGATCTAGCTTTCAGAATTTTAGAAATAATTGTAAGTTATTTTTGTCCCTGAGATCTCGTTCTGCTGGAGACCCTGCACAGCAGGTTGGGATTGTGATTTCCTTGCTCCGCGGCGACCCTCAAGATTGGGCTTTTGCATTGGCACCAGGGGATCCTGCGTTGCGCAATGTGGATGCGTTTTTTCTGGCCTTGGGCTTGCTTTATGAGGAACCTCATTTGGAACTTCAGGCAGAAAAAACTTTGATGTCCCTATCGCAGGGGCAAGATGAAGCTGAAATTTACTGCCAAAGATTCCGTAAGTGGTCTGTGCTTACTCAGTGGAATGAGTGCGCCTTGGCGGCTACTTTCAGAGAGGGTCTTTCTGATGCCATTAAGGATGTTATGGTGGGGTTCCCTGTGCCTGCAAGTCTGAATGAGTCCATGACAATGGCCATTCAGATCGATAGGCGTCTGCGGGAGCGCAAACCAGTGCACCATCTGGCGGTGTCCACTGAGAAGACGCCAGAAAACATGCAGTGTGATAGAATTCTGTCCAGAAGCGAGCGGCAGAATTTTAGACGGAAAAATGGGTTGTGTTTCTATTGTGGGGATTCTACTCATGTTATATCAGCATGCTCTAAGCGTACTAAAAAGCTTGATAAATCCGTTCCCATTGGCACTTTACAGTCTAAATTTATTTTGTCTGTGACCCTGATTTGCTCTTTGTCATCTATTACTACGGACGCCTATATCGACTCTGGCGCCGCGTTGAGTCTTATGGATTGGTCCTTTGCCAAACGTTGTGGGTATGATTTAGAGCCTTTGGAGACTCTTATTCCTCTGAAGGGGATTGACTCCACCCCATTGGCTAATAATAAACCACAATACTGGACACAAGTGACTATGTGTATTAATCCGGATCACCAGGAGACTATTCGTTTTCTGGTGCTGTATAATCTACATGATGATTTGGTGCTGGGATTGCCATGGCTGCAGTCTCACAACCCAGTCCTTGACTGGAGAGCTATGTCTGTGTTGAGCTGGGGATGTAAGGGGACTCATGGGGACGTACCTTTGGTGTCCATTTCATCATCTATTCCCTCTGAAATCCCTGAGTTCCTGTCTGATTATCGTGACGTCTTTGAAGAACCCAAGCTGGGTTCATTACCTCCGCACCGGGAGTGCGATTGTGCTATAGATTTAATTCCGGGTAGTAAATACCCAAAGGGTCGTTTATTTAATCTGTCTGTGCCTGAACATACTGCTATGCGAGAATATATAAAGGAGTCCTTGGAAAAGGGACATATTCGTCCATCGTCATCTCCCTTAGGAGCCGGTTTTTTCTTTGTGTCAAAAAAAGACGGCTCTTTGAGACCATGTATTGATTATCGGCTTTTGAATAAAATCACGGTTAAATATCAATACCCATTGCCGTTGCTGACTGATTTGTTTGCTCGCATAAAGGGGGCCAAGTGGTTCTCTAAGATTGATCTCCGTGGGGCGTATAATTTGGTGCGGATCAGGCAGGGGGATGAGTGGAAAACCGCATTTAATACGCCCGAGGGCCACTTTGAGTATTTGGTGATGCCTTTTGGTCTTTCTAATGCCCCTTCAGTCTTCCAGTCCTTTATGCATGATATTTTCCGCGATTTTTTGGATAAATTTATGATAGTGTATCTGGATGATATTCTGATTTTTTCGGATGACTGGGACTCTCATGTCCGGCAAGTTAAGAGGGTTTTTCAGGTTTTGCGGTCTAATTCTCTGTGTGTCAAGGGTTCTAAGTGCGTTTTTGGGGTTCAGAGAATTTCCTTTTTGGGATATATTTTTTCTCCCTCTTCCATTGAGATGGATCCTGTCAAGGTTCAAGCTATTTGTGATTGGACGCAGCCCTCTTCTCTTAAAAGTCTTCAGAAATTTTTGGGCTTTGCCAACTTTTATCGTCGATTTATTTCTGGTTTTTCGGATGTCGTTAAGCCATTGACCGATTTGACTAGACAGGGTGCTGATGTTGCTAATTGGTCCCCTGATGCTGTGGAGGCCTTTCAGGAGCTTAAGCGCCGTTTTTCTTCTGCCCCTGTGTTGCGTCAGCCTGATGTGACTCTTCCTTTTCAGGTTGAGGTCGACGCTTCTGAGATCGGGGCTGG
This sequence comes from Ranitomeya variabilis, assembly GCF_051348905.1. Lineage (NCBI taxonomy): Eukaryota > Metazoa > Chordata > Amphibia > Anura > Dendrobatidae > Ranitomeya > Ranitomeya variabilis. The sequence continues at coordinate 231,175,827 of NC_135237.1, forward strand.
GGCAGTGTTGTCGCAGAAAAGTTCTGACTGCGCCGTGATGAGGCCTTGTGCCTTCTTTTCCCGTAAATTTTCGCCCGCTGAGCGGAATTATGATGTTGGGAATCGGGAGCTTTTGGCCATGAAGTGGGCGTTTGAGGAGTGGCGCCATTGGCTCGAGGGGGCCAGACATCAGGTGGTGGTATTGACTGACCACAAAAATTTGATCTATCTTGAGACCGCCAGGCGCCTGAATCCTAGACAGGCGCGCTGGTCATTATTTTTCTCTCGGTTTAATTTTGTGGTATCGTACCTACCGGGTTCTAAGAATGTTAAGGCGGATGCCCTTTCTAGGAGTTTTGAGCCTGATTCACCCGGCAACTCTGACCCCACAGGTATTCTTAAGGAGGGAGTTATCTTGTCAGCCGTTTCTCCAGACCTGCGGCGGGCCTTGCAGGAGTTTCAGGCGGATAGACCGGATCGTTGTCCGCCTGATAGGTTGTTTGTTCCTGATGATTGGACCAGTAGAGTCATCTCTGAGGTACATTCTTCTGCATTGGCAGGTCATCCTGGAATTTTTGGTACCAGGGATTTGGTGGCAAGATCCTTCTGGTGGCCTTCCCTGTCACGAGATGTGCGAGGCTTTGTGCAGTCTTGTGACGTTTGTGCTCGGGCCAAGCCTTGTTGTTCTCGGGCTAGTGGATTATTGTTGCCCTTGCCTATTCCTAAGAGGCCTTGGACACACATCTCGATGGATTTTATTTCAGATCTGCCTGTTTCTCAGAAGATGTCTGTCATCTGGGTGGTGTGTGACCGTTTTTCTAAGATGGTCCATTTGGTTCCCCTGCCCAAATTGCCTTCTTCTTCCGAGTTGGTGCCCCTGTTTTTTCAAAATGTTGTTCGTTTGCATGGTATTCCTGAGAATATCGTTTCTGACAGAGGAACCCAATTTGTGTCTAGATTTTGGCGGGCATTCTGTGCTAGGATGGGCATAGATTTGTCTTTTTCGTCTGCTTTTCACCCTCAGACTAATGGCCAGACCGAGCGGACTAATCAGACCCTGGAGACATATCTGAGGTGTTTTGTGTCTGCTGACCAGGATGATTGGGTTGCTTTTTTGCCATTGGCGGAGTTCGCCCTCAATAATCGGGCCAGCTCTGCCACTTTGGTGTCCCCGTTTTTCTGTAATTCGGGGTTCCACCCTCGATTTTCCTCCGGTCAGATGGAATCCTCGGATTGTCCTGGAGTGGATGCGGTGGTGGAGAGATTGCATCATATCTGGGGGCAGGTGATGGACAATTTAAAGTTGTCCCAGGAGAAGACTCAGCTTTTTGCCAACCGTCACCGTCGTGTTGGTCCTCGGCTTTGTGTTGGAGATTTGGTGTGGTTGTCTTCTCGTTTTGTCCCTATGAGGGTCTCATCTCCTAAGTTTAAGCCTCGGTTCATCGGTCCGTATAAAATATTGGAGATTCTTAACCCTGTTTCCTTCCGTTTGGACCTCCCTGCATCCTTTTCTATTCATAACGTTTTTCATCGGTCGTTATTGCGCAGGTATGAGGCACCGGTTGTGCCTTCCGTTGAGCCTCCTGCTCCGGTGTTGGTTGAGGGTGAGTTGGAGTACGTTGTGGAAAAAATCCTAGACTCCCGTGTTTCCAGACGGAGACTCCAGTATCTGGTCAAGTGGAAGGGATACGGCCAGGAGGATAATTCTTGGGTCACTGCATCTGATGTTCATGCCTCTGATCTGGTTCGTGCCTTTCATAGGGCCCATCCTGATCGCCCTGGTGGTTCTGGTGAGGGTTCGGTGCCCCCTCCTTGAGGGGGGGGTACTGTTGTGAATTTGGATTCTGGGCTCCCCCGGTGGCTACTGGTGGAATTGAACTTGTGACATCATCTTCCCTGTTCACCTGTTCTGATTAGATCTGGGTGTCGCTATATAACCTGGCTTCTCTGTTAGATGCTTGCCGGTCAACAATGTTATCAGAAGCCTCTCTGTGCTTGTTCCTGCTCCCAGACATCTACTAGATAAGTTGGACATTCGTCCATGTTTTGTTTTTGTATTTTGGTTCCAGTTCACAGCTGCAGTTTCGTTACTGTGTCTGGAAAGCTCTTGTTGATCAGGAATTGCCACTCTGGTATTATGAGTTAATGCCAGAGTCCTAAAGTAATTTCTGGATGTGTTTTGTTAGGGTTTTCTACTGACCATGAAAGTATGCTTTCTGTCTTCTGCTATCTAGAAAGCGGACCTCAAATTTGCTAAAACTATTTTCCTGCTGCGTTTGTTGTTTCATCTCATATCACCGCCAATATATGTGGGGGGCCTCTGTCTCCTTTCTGGGCATTTCTCTAGAGGTGAGTCAGGTCTTATATTTCCCTCTGCTAGCATTATTTAGTTCTCCGGCCGGCGCTGGGCATATAGGGATAAAAAGTAGGACATGCTACCTGGCTACTTCTAGATGATGCGGTAGGTTTAGTTCATGGTCAGTACAGTTACATCTTCCAAGAGCTTGTTCCTATTGAGGCTTATGCTAGTTCTCTGGCCATGGAGATCATGACACCTATGGGAAACAAAAAACACTGTGCACATGCTGCGGAAAAAAATTGCGCAGAAACGCAGCGGTTTACATTCCGCAGCAGGTCACTTCTTTCTTCGGATTTCCACAGCGGTTTTACAGCTGCTCCTATAGAAAACCGCAGTTGTAAAATCGCAGTGAAATCCACAGAAAAACCGCTGTAAATCCACAATAAATTCGCAGCGGTTTTGCACTGCGGATTTATCAAATCCGCTGCGGAAAAATCCGCAGAGGACCAGAATACGTGTGCACATAGCCTTACCCTAACCCTAATTATAACCCTAGCCGTAACCCTAACCCTAACCCCAGTTCTAACCCTAACCCTAGTTCTAACCCTAACCTTAGTGGAAAAATAAAAGTAAATATATTTTCTTCATTTTATTATTGTCCCTACCTATGGGGGAGATAAAGTGGGGGGTTCATTTACTATTTTTTTTTTATTATTTTGATCACTGTGATAGGTTTTATCACAGTGATCAAAATGTACATGGAACGAATCTGCCGGCCGGCAGATTCGGCGGGCGCACTACGCATGCGCTCGCCATTTTGGAAGATGGCGGTGCCCATGGAACAGATGGACGGACACTGTGAGGCTCAGTAAGTATGAGGGGGGGGGAATCGGAGCACAGGGGGGGAGATTGGAGCACGGGGGGTGGGATCGGAGAACGGGGGGAGCGGACAGGAGGACGGGGGAGAGGACAGGCGGACGGAGAGGAGCAGACCTGGGCTAAAGTACCACTCCCCCTGTCCCTGCAGATTGGGTGAAATTGGAGTTAACCCTTTCAAAAGTGACCACCTCGCCTGCCTCAGGGTTAAATGTTTGGCCGACTCGATATAATACAGGTTCCTGTGGTCCGTGATGACCGTGATTTGAAGACCAGCCCCCTCCAAAAATGCCTCCATTCTTCAAAAGCCAATTTAATGTCTAGTAACTCCCAGTTACTCACATCGTAATTCCTTTCTGCCCGCAGAGGAACACTTTATAGAAAAGAAGGCACAGGGTCTTAAATTGGTTAACATGGTGGGCCTTTGAGACAACACTGCCCCCACTCCCACCTCTAAGGCATCCACCTCCACAATAAATGGCTTAGACAGATCAGGTTGAATCAGTACAGGCGCATACATAAAACATTCTTTTAAAGAAAAAAATGCTGCTAAAGCTGGAGCTCACCAATTTTTGATATCAGCCTCCTTGCAAGTTAAATCAGTGAGAGGTTTAACCACCTGTGAAAACCCCTTGATTAATTTTCTATCGTAATTGGCAAAACCGAAAAATCTCTCAAGACCCTTGAGAACTTTGGGTTGCACCAAATCAACAATAGCCTGTAACTTTCCAGGGTCCATGCAAAACCCCTCAGCAGACTAAATAAACTCCAGAAAGGGCAATTCTAGCACAAAAAAATAAACACTTCTCCAGTTTAGCAAAGCGACAGTTCTCCCTGAGCCTCTGGAGGACAACACAGAAATGACCCATATGTTTTATTTTATCAGCAGAATATATAAGGATATCATCCAGATACACTACCATGAATTGCCCAATGAAATCCATAAAAACATGATTAATTACATTTTTAAATACTGCAGGCGTGTTAGTCAGACCAAAGGGCATAACAAGGCTCTCAAAACCTCGGTGGGGAGGAAAGCTGTTTTCCACTCATCCCCGGTCCCGCATGTGGATGAAATTATATGCTCCCCCGAGGTCTAACTTAAAGAACCACCTGGCCCGGACAATTGTTTGTACAAATACGGAATAAGTGGAAGGGGGTAAGTGTTCCTTATGGTGATTTTGTTTAACCCCTTCACCAGTGGCGTAACTACAAAGTTATGGGCCCCGGTGCGAACTTCCAAATGGGGCCCCCCCCTACCCCCCCACCTTCCCCCGCCCCCGCAACCCCCCCACCTTCCCCCGCCCCGCTTCCCCTAGATACGCCTCGGACTGTTGCAGGAATCTCCTGCACTGCAACATGGTGTTGGGTGCCAGCACAGCCCGCACAGTGGTATATCCAGCACAGCCCGCACAGTGGTATATCCAGCACAGCCCTCACAGTGGTATATCCAGCACAGACCGCACAGTGGTATATCCAGCACAGACCGCACAGTGGTATATCCAGCACAGACCGCACAGTGGTATATCCAGCACAGACCGCACAGTGGTATATCCAGCACAGACCGCACAGTGGTATATCCAGCACAGACCGCACAGTGGTATATCCAGCACAGCCCTCACAGTGGTATATCCAGCACAGACCGCACAGTGGTATATCCAGCACAGACCGCACAGTGGTATATCCAGCAGAGACCGCACAGTGGTATATACAGCACAGCCCGCACAGTGTTATATACAGCAGAGCCCGCACAGTGGTATATACAGCAGAGCCCGCACAGTGGTATATACAGCAGAGCCCGCACAGTGGTATATACAGCAGAGCCCGCACAGGGATATATACAGCAGAGCCCGCACAGGGATATATACAGCACAGCCCCCACAGGGGTATATACAGCAGAGCCCGCACAGGGATATATACAGCACAGCCCCCACAGGGGTATATACAGCACAGCCCGCACAGGGGTATATAGAGCACAGCCCACATCTCATCTCATCCCCCCCCCCCGATAATGGCCCCACAGTCCGGTTAAAAAGAAAAAAAAAAAAAAACTCTCCTCACCTTTCCTTTTGCCCGCGCTGCTCCTGGCGGCTGCAGTCTGCCCAGGACACTGCAGGTGCGCGATGATATGACGTCATCGCGCACCCGCAGTGTACTGTCAGAGGCAGAGCGGGGAATGATGGGAGAGGAAGCGTCAGGTGACGCTCTCTCCTCCCATCATTGCATTGAACTATACCGGTGTCATAGACGCCGGTATAGTTAAATGCGGCGGCGGCGGCGGCACTGGGGGGGTTCCGGGGGAGGAACAGTGCAGCGGCCCACTACTGGCATCGGCTCTTCTGGCATTTGCCAGAAGTGCCCGATGGCCAGCCTGGCCCTGCTCAGACCTGCCGGCCCGGGGCCCCTGACCTGCGGGGCCCGGTCGCAATGGCGACCGCTGCGACCGCGGTAGTTACGCCCCTGCCCTTCACTCCCAAGGGTGGTTTGCACGTTAATGACCGGGCCAATTTTTACAATTCTGACCACTGTCCCTTTATGAGGTTATAACTCTGGAACGCTTCAACGGATCTTGGCGATTCTGACATTGTTTTCTCGTGACATATTGTACTTCATGATAGTGGTAAAATTTCTTCGATATAACTTGTGTTTATTTGTGAAAAAAATGAATATTTGGCGAAAATTTTGAAAATTTTGCAATTTTCCAACTTTGAATTTTTATGCCCTTAAATCACAGACATATGTCACGCAAAATACTTAATAAGTAACATTTCCCACATGTCTACTTTACATAGGCACAATTTTGGAAGCAAAATTTTTTTTTGTGACGGAGTTATAAGGGTTAAAAGTTGACCAGCAATTTCTCATTTTTACAACACCATTTTTTTTTAGGGACCACATCTCATTTGAAGTCATTTTGAGGGGTCTATATGATAGAAAATACCCAAGTGTGACACCATTCTAAAAACTTCACCCCTCAAGGTACTCAAAACCACTTTCAAGAAGTTTATTAACCCTTCAGGTGTTTCACAGGAATTTTTGGAATGTTTAAATAAAAATAAACATTTAACTTTTTTTCACACAAAATTTATTTCAGCTCCAATTTGTTTTATTTTACCAAGGGTAACAGGAGAAAATAGACGACAAAATTTGTTGAACAATTTGTCCTGAGTACGCTGATACCCCATATGTGGGGGTAAACCACTGTTTGGGCGCATGGCAGAGCTCGGAAGGAAAGGAGCGCCATTTGACTTTTCAATGCAAAATTGACTGGAATTGAGATGGGACGCCATGTTGCATTTGGAGAGCCCCTGATGTGCCTAAACATTGAAACCCCCCACAAGTGACACCATTTTGGAAAGTAGACCCCCTAAGGATCTTATCTAGATGTGTGGTGAGCACTTTGACCCAACAAGTGCTTCACAGAAGTTTATAATGCAGAGCCGTAAAAATAAAAAATCATATTTTTTCACAAAAATGATCTTTTCGCCCCCAATTTTTTATTTTCCCAAGGGTAAGAGAAGAAATTGGACCTCAAAAATTGTTGTGCAATTTGTCCTGAGTACGCTGATACCCCATATGTGGATGTAAACCATTGTTTGGGCGCAGGGCAGAGCTCGGAAGGGAAGGAGCGCCATTTGACTTTTCAATGCAAAATTGACTGGAATTGAGATGGGACGCCATGTTGCGTTTGGAGAGCCCCTGATGTGCCTAAACATTGAAACCCCCCACAATTGACACCATTTTGGAAAGTAGACCCCCTAAGGATCTTATCTAGATGTGTGTTGAGCACTTTAACCCAACAAGTGCTTCACAGAAGTTTATAATGCAGAGCCGTAAAAATAAAAAATCATATTTTTTTACAAAAATGATCTTTTCGCCCCCATTTTTTTATTTCCCCAAGGGTAAGAGAAGAAATTAGACCACAAAAGTTGTTGTGCAATTTGTCCTGAGTACGTCGATACCCCATATGTGGGGGTAAACCACTGTTTGGGTGCATAGCAGAGCTCGGAAGGGAAGGAGCGCTATTTTACTTTTCAATGCAAAATTGACTGGAATTAAGATGGGATGCCATGTTGCGTTTGGAGAGCCCCTGATGTGCCTAAGCATTAAAAAACCCCACAAGTGACACCATTTTGGAAAGTAGACCCCCTAAGGAACTTATCTAGATGTGTTTTGATAGCTTTGAACCCCCAAGTGTTTCACTACAGTTTATAACGCAGAGCCGTGAAAATAAAAATTCTTTTTTTTTCACAAAAATGATTTTTAGCCCCCAGTTTTGTATTTTCACAAGGGTATCAGGATAAATTGGACCCCAAAAGTTGTTCAATTTGTCCTGAGTACGCTGATACCCCATATGTGGGGGGGAACCACTGTTTGGGCGCATGACAGGGCTCGGAAGGGAAGGAGCGCCATTTGGAATGCAGACTTAAATGGATTGGTCTGCAGGCGTCACGTTGCATTTGCAGAGCCCCTGATGTACCCAAACAGTACAAACCCCCCACAAGTAACCCCATATCGGAAACTAGACCCCCCAAGGAACTTATCTAGATGTGTTGTGAGAACTTTGAACCCCCAAGTGTTTCACTACAGTTTACAACGCAGAGCCGTGAAAATAAAAAATCTTTTTTTTCCCACAAAACTTATTTTTTGGCCCCCAGTTTTGTATTTTCCCAAGGGTAGCAGGATAAATTGGACCCCAAAAGATGATGTCCAATTTGCCCTGAGTACGCTGATACCCCATATGTTGGGGTAAACCCCTGTTTGGGCACACGGGAGAGCTCTGAAGGGAAGGAGCACTGTTTTCCTTTTTCAACGCAGAATTGGCTGGAATTCAGATCGGATGCCATGTTCCGTTTGGAGAGCCCCTGATGTGCCTAAACAGTGGAACCCCCCCAATTATAACTGAAACCCTAATCCAAACACACCCCTTACCCTAATCCCAACAGTAACCCTAACCACTCCTCTAACCCAGACACACCCAACCCTATTCCCAACCGTAAATGTAATCCAAACCCTAACCCTATCTTTAGCCCCAACCCTAACTGTAGCCCCAACCCTAGCCCCAACCCTAGCCCCAACCCTAGCCCTAACCCTAGCCCTAACCCTAGCAATAACCCTAGCCCTATCACTAGCCCTATCACTAGCCCTAACACTAGCCCTAACCCTAGCCCTAACCCCAACCCTAGCCCCAACCCTAGCCCTAACCCTAGCCCTAACCCTAGCCCTAACCCTAGCCCCAACCCTAGCCCTAACCCTAACCCTAGCCCTAACCCTTGCCCTAACCCTAACTCTAGTCCTAACTCTAGCCCTAACCCTAACCCTAATGGGAAAATGGAAATAAATACATTTTTTTAATTTTTTATTTTTCCCTAACTAAGGGGGTGATGAAGGGGGGTTTGATTTACTTTTATAGCGGGTTATTTAGCGGATTTTTATGATTGGCAGCTGTCACACACTGAAAGACGCTTTTCATTGCAAAAAATATTTTTTGCGTTACCACATTTTGAGAGCTGTAATTTTTCCATATTTGAGTCCACAGAGTCATGTGAGATCTTGTTTTTTGCGGGACGAGTTGACGTTTTTATTGGTAACATTTTCGGACACGTGACATTTTTTGATCGCTTTTTATTCCGATTTTTGTGAGGCAGAGTGATCAAAAACCAGCTATTCATGAATTTCTTTTGGGGGAGGCGTTTATACCGTTCCGCGTTTGGTAAAATTGATAAAGCAGTTTTATTTGTCGGGTCAGTACGATTACAGCGATATCTCATTTAAATCATTTTTTTTATGTTTTGGCGCTTTTATACGATAAAAACTATTTTATAGAAAAAATAATTATTTTGATATCGGTTTATTCTCAGGACTATAACTTTTTTATTTTTTTGCTGATGATGCTGCATGGTGGCTCGTTTTTTGCGGGACAAGATGACGTTTACCATGGCGGTACCATGGTTATTTATATCAGTCTTTTTGATCGCGTGTTATTCCACTTTTTGTTCGGCGGTATGATAATAAAGCGTTGTTTTTTGCCTCGTTTTTTTTTTTTTTCCTTCTGGTGTTTACTGAAGGGGTTAACTCGTGGGGCAGTTTTATAGGTTGGGTCGTTACGGACGCGGCGATACTAAATATGTGTACTTTTATTGTTTTTTTTATTTTATTTAGCTAAAGAAATGTATTTATGGGAATAATATTTTTTTTTTCTTTATTTAGGATTTTTTTTTTTTTTTTTTTTTTTACACACATGTGGGGAATTTTTTTTTAACTTTTTTACTTTGTCCCAGGGGGGGAAATCACAGATCATTGATCTGGCAGTGTGCACAGCACTCTGCCAGATCTGTGATCTGCTGTGCAGGGCTGCAGGCTTACCAAGTGTCTGCTCTGAGCAGACACTCGGTAAGCCACCTCCCTCCCTGCAGGACCCGGATGCCGCGGCCATCTTGGATCCAGGACCTGCGGCGAGGAGGGAGGTAGGAGACCCTCGGAGCAACGCGATCACATCGTGTTGCTCCAGGGGTCTCAGGGAAGCCGGCAGGGAGCCCCCTCCCTGCGCGATGCTTCCCTATACCGCCGGTACACTGCGATCATGTTTGATTGCGGTGTGCCGGGGGTTAATGTGCCGGGGGCGGTCCGTGACCGCTCCTGGCACATAGTGCCGGATGTCAGCTGCGGTATGCAGCTGACACCCGGCCGCGATCGGCCGCTCTCCCCCTGTGAGCGCGGCCGATCGCTTATGACGTACTATCCCGTCGGTGGTCATACGGGCCCACCCCACCTCGACGGGATAGTACGTCAGATGTCAGAAAGGGGTTAATTCTCGAAAATCGAAGCATGGGCGTAAACCACCATCTTTTTTTCTTCACAAAAAATCCTGCTGCCATAGGAGACACAGAGGGGCGAATGTGCCCCTTACGAAGACTATCATAGAAATACTCCTTCATAGCCTCCTGCTCAGGGCTGGAGAGATTGTATAAATGGGCAGTTTGGCATCAGGGATGAGATTAACATCACAATCGAATGGACGGTGTGGTGGTAGAACCTCAACCTCCTTTTCAGAGAATACATCCTCAAAATCCTTCAGGTACTCTGGAATACCCTCCAGACTGATGGATGACACATTAACGAGGCAATCTTTAGAACAATTAGGACCCCAGTTAACAATGCCCCTAGATTCCCAAGCAATGATCAGGTTATGTAACAGTAACCAGGGAAACCCCAACACCAGTCCCACAGGTAGATTGTCCATAATAAAACATGCAATACATTCTTGATGACAGGACCCCACCTTGAGGATAAACTCCTCAGAGATAAGCTTAAGAACATTCTTAGTGAGGGGTGTTTTATCAATGGCCACAATATTAATGGGAGTTTTGAACCTGATTGTCCCTATCTTACATTTGGCCACCAAATCAGAGTCAATCAAGTTTAAAGATGACCCGCAGTCCACAAAAAGCTGAAGTGGATGTACATCCGTTCTTGACACAAAGTTCTACTTCCAACAGTAGTCTAAGAGATGAGTACAAAGGTACCTGAGAGTCTGGGCAACCTCCTCGACAGTTACCCAGACTTAGGCGTTTAGACTTAGGCGTTTCGCCAGAGATGGTATGTCACTCTCCATAAGGAGAAACGATACCCCTTAGACCCCAGTCCAGAGCCTCTCACCTAGCCAAATCAGTTCTCATGCTTCGCACTGACGAGGGCCAACAGCCCGAAACACCGTGTCTGCGAATTGAGATACTGATTTCGCTTTTATCCTAAGTCATATTGCACGACTCGTTAGAGGGTTGATTGTGACTTGTAGGATCGCTACTTCCAACAGGTGGCGCTATAGAGTTAAGTCCTCTTTTTCTCAGAAGAGGCAATTTGCATATTTAATTTCCCAGAGGAGCATTGTACGGCAAATAAGCCTCCTTACCTTGACAAGCCAGAGATGGTATGTCACTCTCCATAAGGAGAAACGATACCCCTTAGACCCCAGTCCAGAGCCTCTCACCTAGCCAAATCAGTTCTCATGCTTCGCACTGACGAGGGCCAACAGCCCGAAACACCGTGTCTGGGAATTGAGATACTGATTTGGCTTTTATCCTAAGTCATATTGCACGACTCGTTAGAGGGTTGATTGTGACTTGTAGGATCGCTACCTCCAACAGGTGGCGCTATAGAGTTAAGTCCTCTTTTTCTCAGAAGAGGCAATTTGCATATTTAATTTCCCAGAGGAGCATTGTACGGCAAATAAGCCTCCTTACCTTGACAAGCCAGAGATGGTATGTCACTCTCCATAAGGAGAAACGATACCCCGTAGACCCCAGTCCAGAGCCTCTCACCTAGCCAAATCAGTTCTCATGCTTCGCACTGACGAGGGCCAACAGCCCGAAACACCGCGTCTGCGAATTGAGATACTGATTTGGCTTTTATCCTAAGTCATATTGCATGACTCGTTAGAGGGTTGATTGTGACTTGTAGGATCGCTACTTCCAACAGGTGGTACTATAGAGTTAAGTCCTCTTTTTCTCAGAAGAGGCAATTTGCATATTTAATTTCCCAGAGGAGCATTGTGTCATGTCCGCTGCTCCTCCTGCTTCTGCCGCTGCTTCCTCCGCTTCTGCCGCTACTTACCTCTCCAGGCGTCGTGCTGTCGTTACTCCTGCTCCGGGGTCCGCTCTCTCGCTTCCTCCTCGCCGCTCTGGATGCCTCGCCGCCATCTCTGACGCTGCTGTTCCCGGGGGTTCTGCTCCGTCTCCTTCCTTCCAGCGTTGCGTGCTTCCTCCGTCCTCCCTTGCAGCCACTAGGGGTCCTCAGCATGCTGCACGTTCTCATCCTTTCTCCCGACCTGTGTCAGCTCCTTGCAAACCCCTTAGGTCGCGGGCGCGCGCTCTTCCCTGCAGTTAACCCCTTCAGTTCCTTCCCAGCAGTCCCTGCCTCCCAATCAGCCTTCAGCACAGGATATATCAGGCAGTTCCGCCATTATGGCGGCGCCTGATTATCGTGTGTATTCCATACGTTATTTTGGCCCATTCCTTGTTCCGTCCAGGTTATTTGGCTTTGTTCTGTATTCCTGTTCCCCTCTGACTCAAGCATCGCTGTTACTCTGTCCTGTGCTTTTTCTCTCTTGAGCCGTCCCTCTTGCTTCCAGCTGTTGCGGCATCTGACTCCCTCGGGCCTGCTCCTCACAGTCCCTGTATAGGGGTTGTTCCCAGGCTCGCTCGCCCGTTGGATCCTCAGTGCCGTGACCCAGAGGGTCCACTCTTGTTCACGTCTTCCCGGCGTCACAGTATAATCAGGCCATGGACCCCGCTGGGTTCTCAGCCGTGACTCTAAAGGAATTACTTTTCCTACGAGAGAATCAGACCCGGATCATGTCCGTTATGAAATCAATGGATACCCGGCTCTCTGCTTTGCAATTGTCTGATCCCGGTAACGCATCTCTCTTGGCCGGACTCCAGTGGTTCGGTTCCTGAACCCATGCAAGTTGACTGTATAAAGCTTTCGGAGCAACGTCGCAGGGATAGACTTGCGCAGGGGTTGTGCCTCTACTGTGGAGGAGCTAATCATTTCTTGCGTTCCTGTCCCCGAGAGAGTGGGAAACTCCTCTGCCTAGGCCAGGTAAGGGAGGCTTTCCTAGGTGATGTTAATTCCTCTCTGCCCCTTACTTTTTCAGTTGTTATCTCTTTAGGTCAGGAGCGTAAGTCCTTGGAGGCGTATGTGGACTCGGGTGCGGCTGGCAATTTCATTCGTCAAGAGGAGGTGGACAAGTTCCGAATACTAGTGGTGTCTCTTGAAAATCCGCGTGTTATTACTGCTGTGGATGGCAAACCGTTACCAGTTTCCGTTACTTCAGTTACCCTCGAATTAGAGATGCAAGTAGGAGCCCTTCATCGGGAAAAGATCGCTTGTTATGTTTTGCCCAACTTGTCTCATGCCTTGCTCCTTCGTTTGCCCTGGCTCAGGACTCACGAGCCAGTTCTTGATTGGCGTTCCGGGGAGGTTCTTCGCTGGGGTCATTCCTGTCATGAACATTGTCTCCTGCCAGTTACCCCTTCTACTCCTTCTCGTGCTTCAATCGATCTTCCCGGTCTTCCCTCAGCATATCATTCTTTTTCTGACGTCTTTGACAAAAAAGAGGCGGAGTCTCTTCCTCCACATCGGGCATATGATTGCCCCATCGAGCTTATTCCAGGAACCACGCCTCCCAGAGGAAGAACTTATCCTTTGTCTCCTACGGAAACTGCGGCTATGTCCGAATACATCAGAGAGAACTTAGCCAAAGGTTTCATCCGGAAATCTTCTTCCACGGCAGGGGCAGGATTTTTCTTTGTTCGGAAAAAAGATGGATCCCTTCGGCCTTGCATTGATTACCAGGGCTTGAACAACATCACAGTCAAGAACAGGTATCCTCTTCCACTTATCCCAGAGCTCTTTGATCGCCTGAGAGGGTCTCGAATCTTTTCCAAACTGGATCTGAGAGGAGCATATAATTTGGTCCGGATCTGCGCTGGAGACGAATGGAAAACTGCCTTTAATACTTGGGATGGCCATTATGAGTATTTGGCCATGCCTTTTGGTCTCTGTAACGCCCCAGCAGTCTTCCAAGAATTTGTTAATGAGATCTTTCGGGATCTTCTGTACTCCTGTGTGGTGGTATATTTGGACGACATCCTCATCTTTTCTGCTGATCTTTCCTCCCACAGAAAGAGTGTCCGTCTGGTCCTGCAAAGTCTTCGGGAGAATCGTCTCTATGCAAAAATTGAAAAATGTTTATTTGAACAAACCTCTTTGCCTTTCTTGGGCTATATTATTTCTGACTCTGGCTTGAAGATGGATCCTGAGAAATTGTCTTCCGTGCTTCAATGGCCGCGTCCACTTGGAACTAAAGCCATTCAACGTTTCCTGGGTTTCGTAAATTATTACAGACAGTTTATACCTTACTTTTCTTCTCTCAATAAGCCACTCACCGTCCTTACCCGGAAAGGAACTAAACCTAACTCTTGGCCGTCAGAGGCTGAAGATGCCTTCATCGCCCTGAAACGGGCCTTCGCCACTGCACCTGTTCTGCACCGGCCTGTGGCTAGTAAGCCTTTCATTCTTGAGGTAGATGCCTCCTCCACAGGAGCCGGAGCGGTTCTCTCTCAAAAGTCAACCTCGTGTCGTCTAGTCCCCTGCGGGTTTTTCTCAAAATCCTTTTCTCCGGCTGAATGCAATTATACTATCGGGGACCGGGAGCTTCTGGCCATTAAGATGGCTTTGGAGGAGTGGCAATATCTTTTGGAAGGGGCCGTTCATTCTTTTACAATATTCACCGACCACAAAAATCTTGCCTATATCCAGTCGGCACAAAGACTTAATTCCAGACAAGCCAGATGGTCCTTGTTCTTTTCCCGCTTTGATTTCAAGCTTAATTTTCGACCGGGTGGCAAGAATACTAAGGCAGATGCACTTTCTCATTCTCAACAAACTAGAGAGTCAGAGGAGGTTCCGTCGCACATTATTGAGCCAGCAAAATTCATCTCAGTAGCTCCCGTGAGTTTTCTTCCTGTCCCGCCTGGAAAGACCTTCGTCCCGCAAGACAAGAGACTTGAGGTATTACTCTGGGGACACTCTTCTAAGATCGCTGGACATGTCGGAATCAAGAGGACTCTCAATCTCCTCTCCCGCTATTACTGGTGCTCTTCCCTTCGACAGGATGTGTCTGACTTTATTCCTAGCGCAAGTCTCGCAGGAATGTACAAAGTTCCTAGAAAATTGCCTTTCGGGCTTCTGCATCCCTTACCTGTTCCAGAGGTCCCTTGGCAACATATCGGGATGGATTTCATCACTGATTTGCCTCGTTCTTCTGGATGCACAACAATCTTGGTGGTAGTGGATCGATTCTCCAAGATGGCCCATTTCATTCCGCTACCTGGATTGCCTTCAGCTCCTGAACTAGCCAAAATCTTCATTCTTCAGATCTTCAGATTGCATGGGCTTCCTCAACGTATCATATCTTATCGGGGGGTTCAATTTACGTCCCGTTTCTGGAGGGCACTCTCTAAGCTTCTGGGCATATCTCTGGATTACTCCTCCTATCATCCACAAACCAATGGCCAGGTGGAGCGTATTAATCAGGTTCTAACTTCTTATCTACGCAACTTCACTAACGCTCATCAGGATGACTGGGTTGGTCTTCTTCCTTGGGCGGAGTTTGCTCATAACAATCATTCCAGCGAATCTACTTGCAAGTCTCCATTCTTCGTGGTTTATGGTCGGAATCCTAGTATGCCACTTCCTTTGGCTCCTTCTTCCGGTGTTCCTGCTGCTGATGTCCTTTCTCAGGAGTTTTCTCAAGTTTGGAGGGAGACTAGGGATGCTCTCATTCAAGCTGCCTTCCGGATGAAAAAGCATGCGGACAAGAGGAGAAGGGATCTGCCTCCATACCATCCTGGCGACAAAGTGTGGTTATCTACTAAACATATTCGCTTGAAAATTCCTTCCTACAAACTGGGTCCCCGGTTTATCGGTCCATTCGAGGTTCTTGGACGCATAAACAACGTGGTCTATAAATTGAGGTTGCCTGCTTCGCTTCAAGTCCCAAACGCCTTCCATGTTTCGCTCCTAAAACCAGTCATCCTTAACAAGTTTTCTTCCGTTCCTTCTGCTCTTCATTTGCCGATAGGGGATGACAATAATTTTGAAATTAGAGATATCTTGGCCATGAAAAGGGTCAGAGGTAAATTCTTCTTTCTTGTCGATTGGAAGGGATTCGGTCCAGAGGAGAGTTCCTGGGAGCCCGCGAGAACATTAATGCTCCACGTATTTTAAGGAAATTTTTGGCCAATCCGGGGAAGGGGAGTCTTAGAAGGGGGGGTACTGTCATGGCCGCTGCTCCTCCTGCTTCTGCCGCTGCTTCCGCCGCTTCTGCCGTTACTTAACTCTCCAGGCATCGTGCTGTCGTTACTCCTGCTCCGGGGTCCGCTCTCTCGCTTTCTCCTCGCCGCTCTGGATGCCTCGCCGCCATCTCTGACGCTGCTGTTCCCGGGGGTTCTGCTCCGTCTCCTTCCTTCCAGCGTTGCGTGCTTCCTCCGTCCTCCCTTGCAGCCACTAGGGGTCCTCAGCATGCTGCACGTTCTCATTCTTTCTCCCGACCTGTGTCAGCTCCTTGCAAACCCCTTAGGTCACGGGTGCGTGCTCTTCCCTGCAGTTAACCCCTTCAGTTCCTTCCCAGCAGTCCCTGCCTCCCAATCAGCCTTCAGCACAGGATATATCAGGCAGTTCCGCCATTATGGCGGAGCCTGATTATCGTGTGTATTCCATACGTGCTTTTGGCCCGTTCCTTGTTCCGTCCAGGTTATTTGGCTTTGTTCTGTATTCCTGTTCCCCTCTGACTCAAGCATCGCTGTTACTCTGTCCTGTGCTTTTTCTCTCTTGAGCCGTCCCTCTTGCTTCCAGCTGTTGCGGCATCTGACTCCCTCGGGCCTGCTCCTCACAGTCCCTGTATAGGGGTTGTTCTCAGGCTCGCTCGCCCATTGGATCCTCAGTGCCGTGACCCAGAGGGTCCACTCTTGTTCACGTCTTCCCGACGTCACACATTGTACGGCAAATAAGCCTTGAATTGAGATACTGATTTGGCTTTTATCCTAAGTCATATTGCACGACTCGTTAGAGGGTTGATTGTGACTTGTAGGATCGCTACTTCCAACAGGTGGCGCTATAGAGTTAAGTCCTCTTTTTCTCAGAAGAGGAAATTTGCATATTTAATTTCCCAGAGGAGCATTGTACGGCAAATAAGCCTCCTTACCTTGACAAGCCAGAGATGGTATGTCACTCTCCATAAGGAGAAACGATACCCCTTAGACCCCAGTCCAGAGCCTCTCACCTAGCCAAATCAGTTCTCATGCTTCGCACTGACGAGGGCCAACAGCCCGAAACACTGTGTCTGCGAATTGAGATACTGATTTGGCTTTTATCCTAAGTCATATTGCACGACTCGTTAGAGGGTTGATTGTGACTTGTAGGATCGCTACTTCCAACAGGTGGCGCTATAGAGTTAAGTCCTCTTTTTCTCAGAAGAGGCAATTTGCATATTTAATTTCCCAGAGGAGCATTGTACGGCAAATAAGCCTCCTTACCTTGACAAGCCAGAGATGGTATGTCACTCTCCATAAGGAGAAACGATACCCCTTAGACCCCAGTCCAGAGCCTCTCACCTAGCCAAATCAGTTCTCATGCTTCGCACTGACGAGGGCCAACAGCCCGAAACACTGTGTCTGCGAATTGAGATACTGATTTGGCTTTTATCCTAAGTCATATTGCACGACTCGTTAGAGGGTTGATTGTGACTTGTAGGATCGCTACTTCCAACAGGTGGCGCTATAGAGTTAAGTCCTCTTTTTCTCAGAAGAGGCAATTTGCATATTTAATTTCCCAGAGGAGCATTGTACGGCAAATAAGCCTCCTTACCTTGACAAGCCAGAGATGGTATGTCACTCTCCATAAGGAGAAACGATACCCCTTAGACCCCAGTCCAGAGCCTCTCACCTAGCCAAATCAGTTCTCATGCTTCGCACTGATGAGGGCCAACAGCCCGAAACACTGTGTCTGCGAATTGAGATACTGATTTGGCTTTTATCCAAAGTCATATTGCACGACTCGTTAACGGTTAGAGGGTTGATTGTGACTTGTAGGATCGCTACTTCCAACAGGTGGCACTATAGAGTTAAGTCCTCTTTTTCTCAGACGAGGCAATTTGCATATTTAATTTCCCAGCACCTTGGGAGTCGGAGGACAGGAGGGACAGTCCTTCCAGTGTCCCGGACTACCACAGTAGAAGCAGAGTCTCCCATAACGTTGTTGTCTCCTCTTTCCTTGATGGTGGTGACCCCTACCTCCCTCCAAGGGTGCAGACTGAGGCGTAGCATCAGGGTTACACGGAAGCAAAGGACCTTCTCGCTGCATGACACCCCTCTCTCTTAGTCTTCGATCCATCCGGATGGCCTGAGTCATAGCCTCCACTAAAAAAATAGGTGGTGGGTGGTGAGCGAATGCATCCTTCATATGGTCAGACATTCCCCTCCGGAACTAGCACCTGAGTGCAGAGTAGTTCCATGTGACCTCTGGGTACCATCACCTAAACTCGGGGCAATACCACTCGGCTGAGAGCTTTCCCTGAGCAAGACCCAAGATAGTATCCTCTGCCACCCTAACACAGTCTGGTTCATCATAGGGCCTCAAATAACCTATCCACTGGGGGGCGTGGCCAGCAGTTGAAGGAGCAAGATGTGCTTTCCAAAGCTCCGCTGATAGCTACAACAATTTCATTATTTTATGATTTTTTGGAGGCCCATCCACATTATTAGGTCACAACGTTAACCTGTCCCAAAGCCTCGGAGACATTATCTCACCATTTCACAATTTTTACAAATAGTGGACCCAGGCACACCAAAGAACTGAGGCCTACAAGCGGGCCTGAGACCTTCTGGAAGCACTCCCCACTCTCCGTATGTGTGCGCCGCCTCCCGCATCTCTCCCATCGCTGGACTGGAGATTGCATACTGCAGACCTTCGGAGGTGCAGTTCACTACATACCCGGGGATCCGGCGTGCTTTTTCGGCTGTGCTTTGGTGTCTGGAGGCGAGGAGAGAGCTCGCGGTCGGTGAGTAAGCCGGGGACATTGCAGCAGCGCTTCCCGCCCTCCGCCTCTT
This sequence comes from Ranitomeya variabilis, assembly GCF_051348905.1. Lineage (NCBI taxonomy): Eukaryota > Metazoa > Chordata > Amphibia > Anura > Dendrobatidae > Ranitomeya > Ranitomeya variabilis. The sequence goes on from NC_135237.1 coordinate 231,194,652, forward strand.
CACAGCAATTGCTGCCGCCTGGACTTGTCCACCGCAGGGTATACACAGCATCAGGGAAGGCCCTGTGGAGTTCACCCGACTGCTGGGCATCCCGGAGCCACCTCTCTGCTGTGGGGTCCAACTTCCTGTCGCGTCTCCTGCCGACTGGTCTCCCGTCATAGCCAGTGGCGGGAAGCCAGCTACAGAGGAAGAATCGCCCTCCTAACATTAACGGCAGCGAAGGACCAGCCTTTGACAGCGCTTCTTCGACCCCAGCACTTCTACAACTAGCGGTGAGTCACTCTCTCCGGTGAAGACCCAAGAACATTCCCTAGCAGCCCTTAAGGAAAGCAGATTCGGCATAAGGGACTGAGAGCCACATAACCCTTGCACTTCGGGCTGCTTGAAGAGAGCCCTTACTTAGCTTGACAGATGCAATATCTGAGGGCGAGATAAGGACACCGGGAAATTTCCAGCCAAAATTGGTGCCATTTTAAGCTTGCGCCTCATTGCAGAGTTCCTGGCTAAAATCTGCTCTGGTGAGGTAACAGTTTAACCCGCCAGCCTCCTCTACCAGCAATTAATACTGCTGAAAACATGAACTCTCTATTGTACTCTGGCACTGGCAGGACTATAATTGAATTGGATTAATCTGTACAAATTTCATTTAAGCCCATATTTTGATGATAAAAGATACAGATATTAAATAATGCTGTGGCCATTCTCATGATTTTTTAGTAAGGTGCGCCACCTGCTGGTCATCTCAAACACATAATGTACACTTTATAAGTATGCCTATCTAACCACACTTGTGGGCCCAACCAGCGATCACAGCACGCCCGTATAAATTTACTAACAGAACGGTACGCACCAGTAAAGAACGGGCAAAAAGTTTAACCAGAAATTCCTCTATGAACCTGAAGTCAACCTCACACGGAGAACTTGATAAATTTCTAATGCAAAAATCAGAGACTCGACGGTCCCTAGACAAATTACAAAGACAGAACAATGAACCCCCTGCACTACCTGAAAATTCGGACATTAGTCCAGATGAGTCAGATTGTGAATCTACAATAGCCGATCAAGTTCTCACGAAACTTTATGAAAAAAACTTTTAGCCACAACATGAAAGCCTTGACTGAAGAAGTCGCAGGCTTAAGGTCTGACTTGAAACATATTGAACAGAGAGTTGAAACATTTTAAAGTACCCAGTCTGACCTAATCGAAACCTCTAATACGATGAGAGAGCACTTACTGGCCCATTAAAAACATATAAATTTGGTCTCTCTGGCCATAGAAGACCAAGAGAACAGGAGTAGGAGAAAAAAATATATAAGAATCAGGGGTATACCAGAGTCCTTTGCCCCAGAAGCTCTTAATAAATTCTGCAAAGAGATTTTTTTCTTCCATCCTGAGTCAGGACCGAGCGGATACTGTTATAATTGAAAGAGTCCATAGAGCGCTTCGACCGAAACCTAAAGTTTCTGAGCCACCCAGGGATATAATTTGCGGACTTCTCAATTACCTCGATACTGCAGCAATTTTAGCAGGGGCCAGAGAGAATTCTTGACGTATGGGGATACGAATTTTCAAATTTTTCAAGATATCTCTCCCTCCACTCTGTCCAAGAGAAGAATTTTGAAACCACTGACAGAAATCTTAGCAGCTAAAGGATTAAGATTTAAATGGCTCTTTCCATTTGGTATTGGGATCACCAAAGATGGCCGTCAGATTACCATTCAAACTCCGGAGGATTTAGAGAACTCTTGGGACTTACTGCATATCCTATTTAAGTCCCTTCCTGGATGCCTATGGATCTTGGGCTAGACATCCCGAAGCTTGACAGGCAAACGGAGTGGTCCAAAAAAAGAAATCCGCCTCTCCAAAGGTCAAGAAGAATTTCTTCAAACGGCATTTAACATGAGAAGACTCCGTGGTATCTTTGTCAGATCCGAACTTGTCTTAGAGTTCTATTTGCTAGAGTGGAATCTTTCTAGCTTCCTTAGATTTAAATAAGGCTCCGGAGACCTCTTATCCCTGCTTTCACCCCATTAATATCTGTATTGTTTATTAACATTGACATTTCGGAGGGTGGAAGAGGGTGAGGTCAGTTTGCTGAGCTTAAATTTATGTGAGAGATTTTTCTGGTTGTTTATTCAGTGTAACCTTCTTTGATTGCTGATTGTGTCAACTATGTCTCATCTTTAATGTTGGGGTATCTTCCATCTTCCCCCCTGCTGAAGATGAGAATGTTTTTGTATATAGTTCTATGTTGATTAACCTGTTATTCTACCTCAGGTGTGCACTTCTGGCGTTAAGACTAGTGTTGAGCATTCCGATACCACAAGTATCGGGTATCGGCTGATACTTGCCGTATCGGAATTCCGATACCGAGATCCGATACTTTTGTTGTATCGGGAATCGGTATCGGGACCATATTAATGTGTAAAATAAAGAATTAAAATAAAAAATATTGATATACTCACCTCTCTGACGCAGCCTGGACATCACCGCTGGTAACCGGCAGCCTGCTTTGCTTAAAATGAGCGCGTTCAGTACCTTCCATGATGTCACGGCTTCTGATTGGTCGCGTGCCGCTCATGTGACCGCCACGCGACCAATCACAAGCCGTGACGTCATCCCTCAGGTCCTAAATTCCTAATTCTAGGAATTTAGGACCTGAGAATTACGTCACGGCATGTGATTGGTCGCGTGGCGGTCACATGGGCGGCCGCGACCAATCACAAGCCGTGACATCATCTAAGGCCCTTCACGCGCTCATTCTTAGGAAGGAAGGCTGCCGGAAAGAAGCCGAGGGTGAGTATATTCCTATTAGGTATATACTCACCCTCGGACGCGCCCTGCTTCTTTCCGGCAGCCTTCCTTCTTAAGAATGAGCGCGTGAAGGGCCTTAGATGATGTGACGGCTTGTGATTGGTCGCGGCCGCCCATGTGACCGCCACGCGACCAATCACAAGCCGTGACGTAATTCTCAGGTCCTAAATTCCTAGAATTAGGAATTTAGGACCTAAGAATTACGTCACGGCTTGTGATTGGTCGCGTGGCGGTCACATGAGCGGCACACGACCAATCAGAAGCCGTGACGTCATGGAAGGTACTGAACGCGCTCATTTTAAGCAAAGCAGGCTGCCGGTTACCAGCGGTGATGTCCAGGCTGCGTCGGAGAGGTGAGTATATCAATATTTTTTATTTTAATTCTTTATTTTACACATTAATATGGTTCCCAGGGCCTGAAGGAGAGTTTCCTCTCCTTCAGACCCTGGGAACCATCAGGGATACCTTCCAATACTTGAGTCCCATTGACTTGTATTGGTATCGGGTATCGGTATCGGATTAGATCCGATACTTTGCCGGTATCGGCCGATACTTACCGATACTTTCAAGTATCGGACGGTATCGCTCAACACTAGTTAAGACTAGGGTTGAGCGAAACGGGTCGGCAATTTTCAGAAGTCGCCGACTTTTGGCAAAGTCGGGTTTCATGAAACCCGACCCGACCCCTGTGTGGGGTCGGCCATGAAGTCGGCGATCTTCTGAATCTGGAATCGGAATTCCGATACCGATTCCCGATATGTTTAAGATATCGGGAATTGGTATCGGAATTCAGATTTAAGTGTAAAATAAAGAATTAAAATAAAAAATATCGCTATACTTACCCTCTGACGGGCCCTGGTACTAACCGGGAACCTTCCTTCCTTAGAATCAGCCTTCCAGGACCTTGCGGTGACGTCGCGGCTTGTGATTTTTCGCGCGGCCGCCCATGTGACCGTTCGCGCGACCAATCACAAGCCGCGACGTCACCGTGACGTCACCGAAGGTCCTGGAAGGGCTGATTCTTAGGAAGGAAGGCTGCCGGAACGAAGCCGAGGGTGAGTATATTCCTATTAGGTATATACTCACCCTCGGACATGCCCTGCTTCTTTCCGGCAGCCTTCCTTCCTAAGAATCAGCCCTTCCAGGACCTTCGGTGACGTCACGGTGACGTCGCGGCTTGTGATTGGTCGCGCGAGCGGTCACATGGGCGGCCGCGCGACCAATCACAAGCCGCGACGTCACCGTGACGTCACCGCAAGGTCCTGGAAGGTTGATTCTAAGGAAGGAAGGTTCCCGGTTAGTACCAGGGCCCGTCAGAGGGTAAGTATAGCGATATTTTTTATTTTAATTCTTTATTTTACACTTAAATATGGATCCCAGGGCCTGAAGGAGAGTTTCCGCTCCTTCAGACCCTGGGAACCATTAGAAACCCAATGCACTGCATTGGGTTTCGAGTTTCGGCCGACCCCGACCCCGACTTTTTTATAGGATCGGCCGATTTCACTCTACCCGACTTTTGAAAAAGTCGGGTTTCGTGAAACCCGACCCGATCCTATAAAAGTAAAGGTCGCTCAACCCTAGTTAAGACTCATTGTTTCATATGCCAATGGCTGAAAGAAACCAGGGAGACTCGATCACCGTGGCCTCATTCAATGTAAAAGGTATTAACGTTCCTGCAAAGCATAGTCAAATACATTATTACGGAAAAATGGTGCATAGATTCTTTTCCTCCAAGAAACAAATTTTAAGGTAGGCAGAGCTCCTAAGGGCCCCTTCACACTGGTCGATTCTGCTACGATTACGACGCATTTGCGTCATATTCGACATCGCAGTACGAGCTCGTAGCCAGCGGTCACACTCTACGATGTTAACGCTTTTTCTGACGTAGTTGCGATGTGAACGTCACGCGTCGCAATCGTACGCTACCCTTCACACCGCCATAGTCCTACGACTCCGAGCGTGACGTATTACCAGCATGGGCGTGCTAAAACGTCACGCCCAATCAGGAGACAGGTATGCGGAAGCCCAACCCACGTAGTCGCATTACGAGCTCGTATGACCGCCGTCACATACTACGATTTCGACCGCCACAGCGAGACATTTACGACGAAAGAAAGTTCTGCTCTTTCTTTCACATCGTACGATGCTGGGCTGCGTCGCAGATCGTAACGCCATGTCACACTTTGCAACCTCGGAACGAGGACGGATAAACGTCACAAATCGAACGCTCGTTCAGACTTTGATTGCACAGTGTGAAGGGGCCCTTACACTTCATTTTCTCGCTATCCTACGTGGTTCAATAGTTACTCTTCTTCAGCAGGGAGTTAGTATTGCTTTTCAAAAAGGGTTACCTTTCACTTTAAAAGACTCCCTAGCAGATGTAGAAGGAAGATATATCTTCCTGAAAGGTTTTTTAAACCTACACCATGATTACATTTGAGAATCTATATGCCCCTAATAAGGGACAAGCGCGCTGGTTATCTTCATCTTTAGACACACTGGCTTTGTTTAAAGAGGGTCTTTTGATTCTAGGAGGAGATCTCAATTTAACATTAAATCCACGCCTTGATACATCAAATGGAAAGTCTTCAATACCATTAACCCCTTAAGCCCGTATGACGTACTATCCCGTCGAGGTGGGGTGGGCCTTAATTCCCGGTGACGGGATAGTACGTCATACGCGATCGGCCGCGCTCACGGGGGGGCGCGGCCGATCGCGGCCGGGTGTCGGCTGCATATCGCAGCTGACATCCGGCACTATGTGCCAGGAGCGGTCACGGACCGCCCCCGGCACATTAACCCCCAGCACACCGCGATCAAACATGATCGCGGTGTACCGGCGGTACAGGGAAGCATCGCGCAGGGAGGGGGCTCCCTGCGGGCTTCCCTGAGACGATCGGTACAAGGTGATGTACTCACCTCGTACCGAACGTCTTCTCCCTGCAGGCCCCGGATCCAAAATGGCCGAGGGGCTGTATCCGGGTCCTGCAGGGAGCACTTCCGGGTCGGAGCAGGCTGCAGATGAAAGCTGCAGCCTGCTCCGATGAAAGTATGATCGCGGATCTGATAGAGTGCTGTGCACACTATCAGATCTGCGATCTGTGATGTCCCCCCCTGGGACAAAGTAAAAAAGTAAAAAAAAAAAATTCCACATGTGTAAAAAAAAAAAAAAAAAAATTCCTAAATAAATAATAATAAAAAAAAAATATTATTCCCATAAATACATTTCTTTATCTAAAAAAACCAAACAAAAACAATAAAAGTACACATATTTAGTATCGCCGCGTCCGTAACGACCCAACCTATAAAACTGGCCCACTAGTTAACCCCTTCAGTAAACACCGTAAGAAAAAAAAAAAAAAAAAACGAGGCAAAAAACAACGCTTTATTACCATACCGCCGAACAAAAAGTGGAATAACACGCGATCAAAAAGACGGATATAAATAACCATGGTACCACTGAAAACGTCATATTGTCCCGCAAAAAACGAGCCGCCATACAGCATCATCAGCAAAAAAATTAAAAAGTTATAGTCCTCAGAATAAAGCGATGCCAAAATAATTATTTTTTCTATAAAATAGTTTTTATCGTATAAAAGCGTCAAAACATAAAAAAATGATATAAATGAGGTATCGCTGTAATCGTACTGACCCGAAGAATAAAACTGCTTTATCAATTTTACCAAACGCGGAACGGTATAAACGCCTCCCCCAAAAGAAATTCATGAATAGCTGGTTTTTGGTCTTTCTGCCTCACAAAAATCGGAATAAAAAGCGATCAAAAACTGTCACGTGTCCGAAAATGTTACCAATAAAAACGTCAACTCGTCCCGCAAAAAACAAGACCTCACATGACTCTGTGGACCAAAATGTGGAAAAATTATAGGTCTCAAAATGTGGAGACGCAAAAACTTTTTTGCTATAAAAAGCGTCTTTTAGTCTGGTTTCACACTTGCGTTTTTATCTGCATGCGTTTTTTAAAAAAACCGCATGTGTGAAAAAATGCATGTAAACGCGGTAAAACGCATGCGTTTTTATAGAAAAACACAAGAAAACAAGAAAAAAACAAAAAACCCTAACCCTACCCCTAACCCTACCCCTAACCTGAAATACGTGGCACTGAAATACGTGGCACTGAAATATACGTTTATATACGTATATATACGTATATAAGTGCCACGATATTTCAGTGGCCACGTATATAAGTGCCACGTATTTCAGTGCCACGTATTTCAGTGCCACGTATTTCAGTGCCACGTATTTCAGTGCCACCTATTTCAGTGCCACGTATTTCAGTGCCACGTATTTCAGTGCCACGTATTTCAGTGCCACGTATTTCAGTGCCACGTATTTACGTGCCACGTATTTACGTGCCACGTATTTCAGTGCCACGTATTTCAGTGCCACGTATTTACGTGCCACGTATTTTTCAGTGCCTGAAATACGTGGCACTGAAATACGTGGCACTGAAATTCGTGGCACTGAAATTCGTGGCACTGAAATATCGTGGCACTGAAATATCGTGGCACTGAAGTATTTACGTGCCACGTATTTTTCAGTGCCTGAAATACGTGGCACTGAAATACGTGGCACTGAAATACGTGGCACTGAAATATCGTGGCACTGAAATACGTGGCACTGAAATACGTGGCACTGAAATACGTGGCACTGAAATACGTGGCTCTTAAATACGTGGCACTTATATACGTGGCACTTATGACTGTCAGAAAATGTTCAGTAAACGGTTAGGGGTGAGGTTAGGGGTAGGGTTTCAGGTAGAATTGGGGAGCTTCCACTGTTCAGGCACATCAGGGGCTCTCCAAGCGCGACATGGCGTCCAATCTCAATTCCAGCCAATTCTGCGTTGAAAAAGTAAAACAGTGCTCCTTCCCTTCCGAGCTCTCCCGTGCGTCCAAAAAGGGGTTTACCCCAACATATGGGGTATCAGCGTACTAGGGACAAATTGAACAACAACTTCTGGGGTCCAAGTTCTCTTGTTATCCTTGGGAAAATAAAAATTTGGGGGGCTAAAAATCATTTTTGTGGGAAAAAAAATATGTTTTATTTTCACGGCTCTGCGTTGTAAACTGTAGTGAAACACTTGGGGGTTCAAAGTTCTCACAACACATCTAGATAAGTTCCTTGGGAGGTCTAGTTTCCAATATGGGGTCACTTGTGGGGGGTTTGTACTGTTTGGGTACATCAGGGGCTCTGCAAATGCAACGTGACGCCTGCAGACCAATCCATTTAAGTCTGCATTCCAAATGGCGCTCCTTCCCTTCCGAGCTCTGTCATGCGCCCAAACAGTGGTTCCCCCCCACATAGGGGGTATCAGCGTACTCAGGACAAATTGGACAACAACTTTTAGGGTCCAATTTATCCTGATACCCTTGTGAAAATACAAAACTGGGGGCTAAATTTCATTTTTGTGAAAAAAAAAAAATATATATTTTCACGGCTCTGCGTTATAAACTGTAGTGAAACACTTGGGGGTTCAAAGTTCTCACAACACATCTAGATAAGTTCCTTGGGGGGTCTAGTTTCCAATATGGGGTCACTTGTGGGGGGTTTGTACTGTTTGGGTACATCAGGGGCTCTGCAAATGCAACGTGACGCCTGCAGACCAATCCATTTAAGTCTGCATTCCAAATGGCGCTCCTTCACTTCCGAGCTCTGTCATGCGCCCAAACAGTGGTTCCCCCCCACATAGGGGGTATCAGCGTACTCAGGACAAATTGGACAACAACTTTTATGGTCCAATTTATCCTGATACCCTTGTGAAAATACAAAACTTGGGGGCTAAAAAATCATTTTTGTGAAAAAAAAAATATTTTTATTTTCACGGCTCTGCGTTATAAACTGTAGTGAAACACTTGGGGGTTCAAAGCTCTCAAAACACATCTAGATAAGTTCCTTAGGGGGTCTACTTTCCAAAATGGTGTCACTTGTGGGGGGGTTTAATGTTTAGGCACATCAGGGGCTCTCCAAACGCAACATGGCATCCCATCTTAATTCCAGTCAATTTTGCATTGAAAAGTAAAATAGCGCTTCTTCCCTTCTGAGCTCTGCTATGCACCCAAACAATGGTTTACACCCACATATGGGGTATCGTCGTACTCAGGACAAATTGCACAACAACTTTTGTGGTCTAATTTCTTCTCTTACCCTTGGGGAAATAAAAAAATGGGGGTGAAAAGATCATTTTTGTGAAAAAATATGATTTTTTATTTTTACGGCTCTGCATTATAAACTTCTGTGAAGCACTTGTTGGGTCAAAGTGCTCAACACACATCTAGATAAGTTCCTTAAGGGGTCTACTTTCCAAAATGGTGTCACTCGTGGGGGGTTTCAATGTTTAGGCACATTAGGGGCTCTCCAAACGCAACATGGCGTCCCATCTCAATTCCAGTCAATTTTGCATTGAAAAGTCAAATGGCGCTCCTTCCCTTCTGAGCTCTGCCCTGCGCCCAAACAATGGTTTACACCCACATATGGGGTATCAGTGTACTCAGGACAAATTGCACAACAATTTTTGGGGTCCAATTTCTTCTCTTACCCTTGGGAAAATAAAAAATTGGGGGTGAAAAGATCATTTTTGTGAAAAAATATGATTTTTTATTTTTACGGCTCTGCATTATAAACTTCTGTAAAGCACTTGTTGGGTCAAAATGCTCACCACACATCTAGATAAGTTCCTTAGGGGGTCTACTTTCCAAAATGGTGTCACTTGTTAGGGGTTTCAATGTTTAGGCACATCAAGGGCTCTCTAAATGCAACATGGCGTCCCATCTCAATTCCAGTCAATTTTGCATTGAAAAGTCAAATGGCGCTCCTTCCCTTCCGAGCTCTGCCCTGCGCCCAAACAATGGTTTACACCCACATATGGGGTATCAGCGTACTCAGGACAAATTGCACAACAATTTTTGGGGTCCAATTTCTTCTCTCACCCTTGGGAAAATAAAAAATTGGGGGTGAAAAGATCATTTTTGTGAAAAAATATGATTTTTTATTTTTACGGCTTTGCATTATAAACTTCTGTAAAGCACTTGTTGGGTCAAAGTGCTCACCACACATCTAGATAAGTTCCTTAGGGGGTCTACTTTCCAAAATGGTGTCACTTGTTAGGGGTTTCAATGTTTAGGCACATCAGGGGCTCTCCAAATGCAACATGGCGTCCCATCTCAATTCCAGTCAATTTTGCATTGAAAAGTCAAATGGCGCTCCTTTGCTTCCAAGCTCTGCCATGCGCCCAAACTGTGGTTTACCCCCACATATGGGGTATCAGCGTACTCAGGACAAATTGTACAACAACTTTTGGGGTCTATTTTCTCCTGTTACCCTTGGTAAAATAAAACAAATTGGAGCTGAAATAAATTTTGTGTGAAAAAAAGTTAAATGTTCATTTTTATTTAAACATTCCAAAAATTCCTGTGAAACACCTGAAGGGTTAATAAACTTCTTGAAAGTGGTTTTGAGTACCTTGAGGGGTGCAGTTTTTAGAATGGTGTCACACTTGGGTATTTTCTATCATATAGACCCGTCAAAATGACTTCAAATGAGATGTGGTCCCTAAAAAAAAATGGTGTTGTAAAAATGAGAAATTGCTGGTCAACTTTTAACCCTTATAACTCCGTCACAAAAAAAAATTTTGGTTCCAAAATTGTGCTGATGTAAAGTAGACATGTGGAAAATGTTATTTATTAAGTATTTTGTGTGACATATGTCTGTGATTTAAGGGCATAAAAATTCAAAGTTGGAAAATTGCGAAATTTTCCAAATTTTCGCCAAATATTCGTTTTTTTCACAAATAAACGCAAGTTATATCGAACAAATTTTACCACTAACATGAAGTACAATATGTCACGAGAAAACAATGTCAGAATCGCCAAGATCCGTTGAAGCGTTCCAGAGTTATAACCTCATAAAGGGACAGTGGTCAGAATTGTAAAAATTGGCCTGGTCATTAACGTGCAAACCACCCTCGGGGCTTAAGGGGTTAAATGAGAGGAAAAACATCCTACACAACCTAAACTCATTAAATCTGATTGACCCATGGAGAGTTTTACATCCTACTACAAAAGACTATACCTTTTACTCAACGCCACACAACTCTTACCAAACACTAGATTATATATTGAAGCAATCTTCATCTACCTCACTAGTGGAAGACACTTCACTAGGCCCTATCACAATTTCAGATCACGCACCAATCTTTCTGAAATTATGTATCACCTCTCTCCCCCGAGCTGTTCCGACGTGGCGACTAAATTAATCCCTATTAGATAACACGAACCATATATCCCAATTAAAAGTTTCTATTACTAGATTTTTTTAGTGAAAATATATTGGAAAAGCACACTACCCCTATTATTTGGGAAACCCATAAAACAGTCCTCAGGGGTGAATTGATAGCATTAAGCGCTCACATTAAATGAGAGAGATAAAGAAATTTCCTCTATTTTACATCAAATTAGCTTGATGGAAAGGTTTCACAAGAAAGATAGGTCTGAACATACGTTAGCTGACCTGTCCTCCCTGCGTGGTCAACTTAAAGATTTACTAAACCTTAATACCGGCAAAATGTTTGCACGATGTAGATAAAAAATCTATATGCACTGCAACAAAGGTAGTAAACTTACTTCCAGAATGCTTAAAAAACAAAAGGAGAAATACTTTAGATTTCCTTAAACGGAAATGTTAGAATTAGCGAATCAAAGGACATAGCTAAAGCCTTTCAAAACTATTACCACTTACTGTATAATTTAGATACACCTGTTTCCATGATAGACCCTCATATGGCTGCACAGAACATACACAATTTTCTCGCCTCACTCTCTGCCTGGGATTTCCCCTTTGGGTCAAGCTATACTATTGAAAGAAATTAGGATCCAGGAAGTGACAGACACTTTAGCGGAAATACCGAACGGGAAATCCCTGGGCCCAGACGGTTTTCTCATTATTTATTCAAAAAAATTTGCAGATGTTTTAATCCCGCAAATGGTTGAACTCTTCAACTCCTTTCTACAGGGCACAACCCCTCCTCCCCAGACTTTAGAAGTCTATATCACAATCATTCCTAAGGAGGGGAAAGACGACACCCTGTGTAGTAGCTACCGTCCCATATCGTTGCTTAATACAGATGTTAAATTGTGGGCGAAGATCTTGGCAACTAGGATTAATCTGGTATTGGCAGACCTGGTCCATCCCGACCAAGCTGGATTTGTACGAAGCAGAGAGGGTAAAGACAATTCCACTAGGATTCTGCAGACCATTTCCTACGCGAAACATACTCATCAGCCCCTCGCGATCCTTTCTACTAATGCCGAGACGGCTTTTGATCATATAAGCTGGCATTTTTTGGTATGTGTCTTGCAGAAATTTTCCTTCCCCGCTCCCTTTATTGAAGCTATTATGTCCTTGTATGCTCAACCTACAGCTAAAGTTAGAGTCAGTGGTATTTTATTAGAGTCTTTTAAGATAAGCAGTGGTACCAGGCAGGGTTGTCCTCTCTCCCCTTCCCTATTTATTTTGGTCATGGAGACACTTATACAATATATTAGGCAGGATAGTGATATTAGAGGAGTTAGAATCAACCAATTAGAAGTAAAAGCAGCGGCCTTTGCGGACGACCTCTTATTGTTGATATCCAACCAGAGGACTGATTTCACAAAGTTATTGCAGACCTTCTCATTATTCGGGGAACTATCTAATTTTAAGATCAACTTTGATAAGTCTGAAGCCCTCAATATATCAGCGGAATTGTCAGATATTCACTTTCTCAAAAACACTATGTCCTTTAAATGGCCTAAAGATAAAATTAAATATTTAGGAATTTTTATCTCCAAAGATCCAAACTCTCTTTTTCTACATAACTTTAGTCCCCTTCTGAAAAATATTAGAAGCCTTCTTACCGCTTTCTATTTGCCCTTCCTATCTTGGAATTAATCTTCAAATATTTTTAAATCGTATATACTACCCAAAATCCTCTACGTAATGAACATGGTCCCCATCTCACTCCCGAAATCTTTCTTCAACACACTAAACAAAATTATTTCAAAATTTATCTGAAAATCTTAAAAACCTTGATTACCTTTTAAGACACTTATTCTCCCGAAGGAACTTGGGGGGCTGGGCCTTCTGGATATTATTTGTTATTACCATGCCATACATATAGCCAGATGGATTATGGTAATACATTTGATTGATCAAAATGTGCAAGCACATATTGAAACACAACTATTAGGCCAAGATTTGGGAAAATTGTTATGGACCAATCACCCTATTTCAACAGTTAGCTCTAATGAAATTATTTCCACGACTATTCTAATTAAACGCTCATTGATACCAAACCAGCCACCTTCTGGTCTTTTTCTGGATAAAATTCCAATAGGCCTGATCCCATATATTTTTGATCCGGAGTTCACTGACCCCTGCGGTATTTGGTCCTCTCTTCCAAATAAACCAACCTCTTATCTGCTAAATAATAAGATACCTTGCCATAATTCATGGCCCTCAGATGCTTCAAAGCACCCACGTAATTGTCTCCAACAGACACATGTCTCACATTTTATGATGAAAGTTAAAACATTATCCACTCCACCTTCTGAGTGGCTTTGGTTGGATTTACTGATGAAAATTAAACCACCCATCCAGAGACTATTATCGAACGTCTATGTTAACCTTCTAAGCTCTAAAATTAATACTGTGATCCCAAACGTTATGTAAAATGTGCCCAATAAAAGCTTCAACTAAGTCCAAAAGAAAGCAAGTTTCCACGTTGCTGATAGTACAAAAGCTCTGGAAAAACACTATGGCTCCTCACCCCCCTAAAAGAAATTCAGCAAATCCAAAATCCAAATGCTTAATCCAGATTTAGCATCTACATGTTTGGCATTTTTCACAACAGTAGGAAAAAACCTCCACTGTACTGGAAAAAACACAGAAAAACAGGCAAAGGTGCTTACCTGTCTAGGCCTCAAATCAAATGCACTATCATGGTGCAGAGGGCCCAAGTAAAGATGGTGACTACACAGGTGAGGTAATACCAAATGAGACAGCCAGCCTACAATCAGGGATTGGCCGCTTGGCACACCAGTGCAAATAAAGAATCTGCAGCAGTGTTCACACAGAGTATGCACAGCATATGGATCATAGCCTATTAATAACGCCCTGTGTCGGGCTGCCCAGTGCTAACTGTAATGTATCACGTGTGAACAGCGGCCACAATATACCAAGTCATCAGGGCCCAACTGCACCTCAAAAAGTAAAAAAAATGCACAAGAGCATAAGTAGTAGAGCGTCGGGTGGTTTCGTCAAACTCAATTTGACAGGTGGACCCGCCCCTATCAAAGTGTATCAAAGTGTGTAACCCCACCCCTCCCTGGCAGCCAGCTGTCCCTCCTTGTCTGGCTCTCCCCTTTTGATATAGTTTAATATTATTATCACAGTGAATATTCTCCCAGTAATTGTTTTATATTAGGTGTTATGACCCCAATGGCAGAGGGTCTCAGGAATAAAAACCAAGTCTGCAAACACAAAAAACCAGCTCATAGGGCAGTGGTAACTGGGCTGACCATATATCTAATCCTAGCACCACAAATAGAAGTAGCCGGGGAACGTGCCTACGTTGGTTCTAGACGTCTCGCGCCAGCCGGAGAACTAACTAACCCTAGAAGGGAAAAGAAAGACCTTTCTTGCCTCCAGAGAAAAGACCCCAAAAGTTGGATACAAGCCCCCAACAAATAATAACGGTGAGGTAAGAGGAAAAGACAAACATAAGAATGAGCTAGGTATTTAGCAAAGAGAGGCCCACTAGCTAATAGCAGAATATAGTAAGATGACTTATATGGTCAGCAAAAACCCTATTAAAATATCCACGCTGGATATTCAAGAACCCCCGAACCGACTAACGGCCGGGGGGAGAACACCAGCCCCCTAGAGCTTCCAGCAAGGTCAGAAATCACATTTAGTACAAGCTGGACAAAAATAGGAGCAAAGCAAATAACTCAAAAAACAAAGAAGCAGGACTTAGCTTAATTTTGCAAGAGCCAGGACCAGTAGACAGGAGCAACAGAAGGATCTGAATACAACGATGCCAGGCACTGGACTAAGGATCCAGGAAGTTTATATAGCGACACCCCTGGACTAATGGCCCAGGTGAGTGCCAAACTGAAGAAAGAAAATCCCAGAGTCATATCACTAGTGACCACAAGAGGGAGCCAAAAAGTCTAATTCACAACAGTACCCCCCCCTTAAGGAGGGGTCACCGAACCCTCACCAAGACCACCAGTGCGATCAGGATGAGCAGCGTGAAAGGCACGAACTAAATCGGCCGCATGCACATCAGAGGCAACCACCCAGGAATTATCCTCCTGACCATAGCCCTTCCACTTGACCAGATACTGAAGCCTCCGCCTGGAGAGACGAGAATCCAAGATCTTCTCCACCACGTACTCCAACTCGCCCTCAACCAACACCGGAGCAGGAGGCTCAACAGAAGGAACCACAGGTACAACGTACCGCCGCAACAAAGACCTATGGAACACGTTGTGAATGGCAAACGACACCAGAAGATCCAAGCGAAAGGACACAGGATTAAGGATTTCCAATATCCTGTAAGGACCGATGAAGCGAGGCTTAAATTTAGGAGAGGAGACCTTCATAGGAACAAATCTAGAAGACAGCCACACCAAATCCCCAACATGAAGTCGGGGACCCACACCGCGGCGGCGGTTGGCAAAACGCTGAGCCTTCTCCTGTGACAAATTTAAGTTGTCCACCACATGATTCCAGATCTGCCGCAACCTATCCACCACAGAATCTACCCCAGGACAGTCAGAAGGCTCCACATGTCCCGAGGAAAAACGAGGATGGAAACCAGAGTTGCAGAAAAATGGCGAAACCAATGTAGCGGAACTAGCCCGATTATTAAGGGCAAATTCAGCGGCAAGAAGGTCACCCAATCATCCTGATCCGCAGAAACAAAACACCTCAAATAAGCCTCCAGTGTCTGATTAGTTCGCTCCGTTTGTCCATTAGTCTGAGGATGAAAGGCAGACGAAAACGACAGATCAATGCCCATCCTAGCACAAAAAGATCGCCAGAACCTGGAAACAAACTGGGATCCTCTGTCAGACACAATATTCTCAGGAATGCCGTGTAAACGAACCACATTCTGAAAGAACACAGGAACCAGATCGGAAGAGGAAGGCAGCTTAGGCAAGGGTACCAAATGGACCATCTTAGAAAAGCGATCACATACCACCCAGATGACAGACATGCCCTGAGACACCGGGAGATCTGAAATGAAATCCATGGAAATGTGCGTCCAAGGCCTCTTCGGGACAGGCAAGGGCAAGAGCAACCCGCTGGCACGAGAACAGCAAGGCTTAGCTCGAGCACAAGTCCCACAGGACTGCACAAACGACCGCACATCCCGTGACAAGGAAAGCCACCAAAAGGACCTAGCCACCAGATCTCTGGTGCCAAAAATTCCCGGATGCCCTGCCAACACCGAGGAATGAACCTCGGAAATGACTCTGCTGGTCCACTTATCAGGAACAAACAGTCTGTCAGGTGGACAAGAGTCAGGTCTACCAGCCTGAAATCTCTGCAACACACGTCGCAAATCCGGAGAAATGGCTGACAAGATAACTCCCTCTTTAAGAATACCAACTAGTTCTGCGACTCCCGGAGAGTCAGGCACAAAGCTCCTTGAAAGAGCATCAGCCTTCACATTCTTTGAACCTGGTAAATACGAGACCACAAAGTCAAAACGGGAGAAAAATAATGACCAGCGGGCCTGTCTAGGATTCAGGCGTTTAGCAGACTCGAGATACATCAAATTTTTGTGATCAGTCAAGACCACCACACGATGCTTAGCACCCTCGAGCCAATGACGCCACTCCTCAAATGCCCACTTCATGGCCAACAACTCCCGATTGCCAACATCATAATTCCGCTCAGCAGGCAAAAACTTCCTAGAGAAAAAGGCACAAGGTCTCATCACAGAGCAATCAGGGCCTCTCTGCGACAAAACGGCCCCTGCCCCAATCTCAGAAGCATCCACTTCACAAAACAGGCGCCGAAGTAAACCGGCGCTTCAACTCCTGGAAAGCCTCCACGGCTGCAGGAGCCCAGTTAGCAACATCAGAACCTTTCTTGGTCATATCCGTCAAAGGTTTAACAATGCTAGAAAAATTAGCAATAAAACGACGGTAGAAGTTAGCAAAACCCAAGAACTTCTGAAGACTCTTAACTGACGTGGGTTGAGTCCAATCATGAATAGCTCGGACCTTGACTGGGTCCATCTCCACCGCAGAAGGGGAAAAAATAAACCCCAAAAAGGGAACCTTCTGTACTCCAAAGAGACACTTTGAGCCCTTAACAAACAAAGCGTTCTCACGCAAAACCTGAAACACCATCCTGACCTGCTCTACATGCGAGTCCCAGTCATCAGAAAAAAACAGAATATCATCCAGATAAACGATCATAAATTTATCCAGATACTTCCGGAAAATATCATGCATAAAGGACTGAAACACTGAAGGAGCATTAGAGAGCCCAAAAGGCATCACCAAATACTCAAAATGACCTTCGGGCGTATTAAACGCGGTTTTCCATTCATCTCCTCGCTTAATGCGCACAAGGTTGTACGCACCACGAAGATCTATCTTGGTGAACCACTTGGCACCTTTAATTCGGGCAAACAAGTCTGACAACAGAGGCAAAGGATACTGAAATTTAACAGTGATTTTATTCAAAAGCCGATAGTCAATACAAGGTCTCAAAGATCCGTCCTTCTTGGCCACAAAAAAGAATCCCGCACCAAGAGGGGAAGAGGATGGACGAATATGCCCCTTCTCCAGAGATTCCTTGATATACGAACGCATTGTGGTATGCTCAGGTACAGACAGATTAAATAGTCTTCCCTTAGGAAATTTGCTACCTGGAATCAAATCTATGACACAGTCACAGTCCCTATGAGGAGGAAGAGCACTGGACCTGGACTCGCTGAACACGTCCTGATAATCAGACAAATACTCCGGAACTTCCGAAGGAGTAGAGGAAGCAATAGACACCGGTGGGGAGTCACCATGAATACCCTGACAGCCCCAACTTGACACAGACATTGCCTTCCAATCCAAGACTGGATTATGAGTCTGTAACCATGGCAAACCCAAAACGACCAAATCATGCATTTTATGCAGAACAAGAAAACGAATCACCTCCCGATGTTCAGGAGTCATGCACATGGTTACCTGTGTCCAAAACTGCGGTTTATTTTCCGCCAATGGCGTAGCATCAATACCCCTCAGAGGGATAGGATTTACCAACGGCTCAAGAACAAAACCACAGCGCTTGGCAAATGACAGATCCATAAGACTCAGGGCAGCACCTGAATCCACAAACGCCATAACAGGGTAGGAGGACAATGAGCAAATTAAAGTCACAGACAAAATAAATTTAGGTTGCAAATTACCAATGGCGACAGGACTAACAACCCTTGTTAGGCGTTTAGAGCATGCTGATATAACATGTGTAGAATCACCACAGTAAAAACACAACCCATTCTGACGTCTATGATTTTTCCGCTCATTTCTGGTCTGAATTCTATCACATTGCATCAAATCAGGTGCTTGTTTAGACAACACCACCAGAGGATTAGCGGTTTTGCGCTCCCGCAAACGCCGGTCAATTTGAATAGCCAGCGCCATGGAATCATTCAGACTTGTAGGAATGGAGAAACCCACCATCACATTCTTAATGGCTTCAGAAAGGCCATTTCTGAAATTTGCGGCCAGAGCACACTCATTCCACTGAGTCAGCACGGACCATTTCCAAAATTTTTGGCAATACACTTCAGCTTCATCCTGGCCCTGAGAAATAGCTAGCAAGGCTTTTTCTGCCTGAACCTCAAGATTGGGTTCCTCGTAAAGCAATCCGAGCGCCAGAAAAAACGCATCAATATTTGCCAATGCCGGATCTCCTGGCGCTAGCGAGAAAGCCCAATCCTGAGGGTCGCCCCGTAAAAAAGAGATAACAATTTTAACTTGCTGAGCTGAGTCTCCAGATGAACGGGGTCTCAGAGATAGAAACAATTTACAATTATTCCTGAAATTTCTAAACTTAAATCGATCTCCAGAAAACAGTTCAGGAATAGGTATTTTAGGTTCAGACATAGGACTACTGGTAACAAAATTTTGTATGCCTTGCACACGAGCAGCAAGCTGGTCCACACTTGTAATCAAGGTCTGGACATCCATGTCTGCAGCAAGCTCAAGCCACTCAGAGGTAAAGGGGAGGAAGAGAGGAAAAAAAAAAAAAAACTCAGAATTTCCTTTCTTATAATCCCACTTCTGCAATGCATTAAACATTCAATGTTGGCCTGGCATACTGTTATGACCCCAATGGCAGAGGGTCTCAGGAATAAAAACCAAGTCTGCAAACACAAAAAATCCCAGAGTCATATCACTAGTGACCACAAGAGGGAGCCAAAAAGTCTAATTCACAACAATTAGGTGTTTATATAATTTGATACTGTGATTATTATCACAGTATTTGCCTGCGTTTATATTAGATGCTTATATGTAGCTGCTACGAGTTTGAATGAGTCTGGTACTATAATTGTTAGCACCTGCTAAAATGTATCTCTACTGTCCATTAACTAGACAGCCAGAGTTTCTGTGTTGGAGATACAAACATTCCATACAAACATTCCTTAAACCACACAGAAATAATTTGATATTGTGATTATTATCATAGTGTTGGATTGTTTTTATATCCTATTAGATTTTTGTATTAAATGTAACTGCTATGAGTTGAATGAGTCTGTTACTATAATTGCTAGATTTTCCCAGTATTGGAATGTTTTTATATCCTATTAGATTTTGATTTTATATGTAGCAGCTATGAGTTTGAATGAGTCTGGTACTATAATTGTTAGCAGCTGCTAAAATGTATCTCTACTGTCCACTAACTAGACAGCCAGAGTTTCTGTGTTGGAGATATACAAACATTCCATACAAACAGTCCATACAAACATTCCTTAAACCACACAGAAATAATTTGATGTTGTACAGAATGATATAAAAATCATCACATGTACAATTAACATACATCATTACACTTCTTACAAAATAGATAATATAGTGTTACAGTTCAGCTACAACAGCACATTTCAGTGGGATTACAGCGTGGTGTACAATAGCACACAGTGGTACTGAGTTTAATAATATATAGTATCACTGATTTTACAAGTGTTCAGAAAGTGGTGATAGAATAATTTTCAACACTGTCAGGGTGTGTGTTAAGAGGTGTTTACCAAATATGTGCTCTGACCAGCAGATAATTAATTAAAATCGCATAAAGTGTGTTAAATAGACATCATACGGATATCGTAGTGAATCAAAATGTATTAAATTGATTACTGATACGATTCCAACAAATTGATAATAAATTGTTATCAAAGTGACAGCAAAGCATATTAAATAGATATCACACCGAAATAATAGTGTAGGTTTTGTGATTACGTTATTAACAAGTTTTCTCAACGATAATTAATGGAACATACCGAGAAAATGTATCTTGTTCCCAAGCAGGGACTAATTAAACTAAGACCCCCTATTACAACCAACATACGCCAGAGTGTTAGCCAACGTCTTGATGGAGAAATTGCTGAGATTTTACAACGTCGTGATAATCCAGATGATGTGAAAATTAAAAAATATAGTGATGTACTACAGAGCTACTTGGCTCATGTTAAACATGATGCAGAGGAAAAATCAACTTTAAAGATCATTAGCACTCTTAAATCTGATCACCAACAATTGTTGAATACAGAACCTGATAAAAATACAGGTGTTAATGAAATTGTAAGTCATGTAAATCAGCGATATAAAAAGAATGCTGAATTTTTACTACGTAGACTGTTACAGACCCAAAGTATTACATCGTGGAATGAGAAAAGTGAATTTCTATTCAAAGGAACTGTAATTCCCGGCTCTAACATGCTGGATTTGGTGCGTAACACAACTCAGAGTCATGCCATGTCCAGCAGGAATTTCCCCCCATGCGCAGGAATTTCCCCCGGGGGTGGGATTCGCTTATGCAGGCTATGTCAGAATTAAATGTGCCCTCCACCATTGTTGGTAATTCCGCTACTAGAGAACAATTTGATCGATTAAAAATTCCAATGAATGAAACTGATGGAACATCTAAGCCACAAACTCTATTCACATCACCCCGTGCGATCCGTCCTTTACACTCCACCCCACTAGGTATCGCTCAAGGACCCTTGAGGCTCAAAAAAGAGAATCACCGATACTACAAGCCACATGCTTCACTATGTAGCCGTTATCAATTGTATTGCTATAAATTATTATGGACGAAATATTGTGTACTGTATATACATTATTACATTCCAAGCCATCTATATGAGTGTAATAATGAGTGTTCAGTGATAATTGATTTGATTTGTTTATTTGCGGTGTATTGTGGATTTCAAGAAGTAGCTGTTTGAATCTAATTGAACAGCGAAATTTATTCATACGACTTTTTTATAAAATGTAATTGATTTTGTTCCATAAACGTTATTACTTTTATCTGAAAAAGTTCTCTCGTTCTTTATTTTACAAAGATCAGTACTGTTTATAGCATCAAATTGTCAATAAAAGAGGGTCCTACCTATATAAATACTGTAGGTGTATCAAATTGTCAATAAAAGAGAAAAATATTATTTAACTATAAATAAACGCTAATCAACAGTCATTATACTGCCAGCCACATATGCTCAGATCGGGTGCTCTTCAGAATGAAGCAGGCGCTTCCAATAGTACATGCATGTACTATAAATAAAAGGGCCTATATAATAATAAATGTATCAAATTATCAAAAGAGAATAAATATTATTGGGGCTATAGGTGTATGAAAATGTAAATAAAAGATAATAAACATTATTGGGACTATAGGTGTATGAAAATGTCAATAAAAGAGAATAAATATTATTGGACTATAAATAAAAGGCCCTATGTAATAATAGGTGTAATAATACACTTTGATACACTATGATTTCGGTGTGATATCTATTTAATATGCTTTGCTGTCACTTTGATAACAATTTGTTATCAATTTGTTGGAATCGTATCAGTAATCAATTTAATACATTTTGATTCACTACGATATCCGTATGATGTCTATTTAACACACTTTATGCGATTTTAATTAATTATCTGCTGGTAAAATAAATATTATTGGGACTATAGGTGTATGAAAATGTAAATAAAAGAGAATAAACATTATTGGGACTATAGGTGTATGAAAATGTCAATAAAAGAGAATAAATATTATTGGGACTATAAATAAAAGGTCCTATGTAATAATAGGTGTAATAATACACTTTGCTACACTATGATTTCGGTGTGATATCTATTTAATATGCTTTGCTGTCACTTTGATAACAATTTGTTATCAATTTGTTGGAATCGTATCAGTAATCAATTTAATACATTTTGATTCACTACGATATCCGTATGATGTCTATTTAACACACTTTATGCGATTTTAATTAATTATCTGCTGGTCAGAGCACATATTTGGTAAACACCTCTTAACACACACCCTGACAGTGTTGAAAATTATTCTATCACCACTTTCTGAACACTTGTAAAATCAGTGATACTATATATTATTAAACTCAGTACCACTGTGTGCTATTGTACACCACGCTGTAATCCCACTGAAATGTGCTGTTGTAGCTGAACTGTAACACTATATTATCTATTTTGTAAGAAGTGTAATGATGTATGTTAATTGTACATGTGATGATTTTTATATCATTCTGTACAACATCAAATTATTTCTGTGTGGTTTAAGGAATGTTTGTATGGACTGTTTGTATGGAATGTTTGTATATCTCCAACACAGAAACTCTGGCTGTCTAGTTAGTGGACAGTAGAGATACATTTTAGCAGCTGCTAACAATTATAGTACCAGACTCATTCAAACTCATAGCTGCTACATATAAAATCAAAATCTAATAGGATATAAAAACATTCCAATACTGGGATAATCTAGCAATTATAGTAACAGACTCATTCAACTCATAGCAGTTACATTTAATATAAAAATCTAATAGGATATAAAAACAATCCAACACTATGATAATAATCACAACATCAAATTATTTCTGTGTGGTTTAAGGAATGTTTGTATGGAATGTTTGTATCTCCAACACAGAAACTCTGGCTGTCTAGTTAATGGACAGTAGAGATACATTTTAGCAGCTGCTAACAATTATAGTACCAGACTCATTCAAACTCGTAGCAGCTACATATAAGCATCTAATATAAACGCAGGCAAATACTGTGATAATAATCACAGTATCAAATTATATAAACACCTAATATAAAACAATTACTGGGAGAATATTCACTGTGATAATAATATTAAACTATATCAAAAGGGGAGAGCCAGACAAGGAGGGACAGCTGGCTGCCAGGGAGGGGTGGGGTTACACACTTTGATACACTTTGATAGGGGAGAGTCCACCTGTCAAATTGAGTTTGACGAAACCACCCGACGCTCTACTACTAGCATATCAAAATATGTAAGGTATTAGTTAATATTATGGCCACAATATGTAAGCTGGCAACCAAAGTCACGTCTCCTCATGCTTGCCAGTCCTACTCTAACAGCAAAAACCACCACACCACAACCACAACAGGAGGAAAAAAAGTAGGAAAAACCTCCACTATACTGGAAAAAAACACAGAAAAACAGTCAAAGGTGCTTACCTGTCTAGGCCTCAAATGCACTATCATGATGCAGAGGGCCCAAGTAAAGATGGCGACTGCACAGGTGCGGTAATACCAAATGAGACAGCCAGCCTACAATCAGGGATTGGCCACTTGGCACACCAGAGCAAATAAATAATCTGCAGCAGTGTTCACACAGAGTATGCACAGCATCTGGATCATGGCCTATTAGTAATGCCCTGTGGCGGGCTGCCCAGTGCTAACTGTAATGCGTCCCGTGTGAACAGAGGCCACCTTATACAAAGCCACCAGGGCCCAACTGCACCTCAAAAAGTAAAAAAAGTGCATAAGAACATATACCACAACCACAACAGGAGGAAAAAAGGAGGAAAAAACCTCCACTATACTGGAAAAAAACATCTTTACTTGGGCCCTCTGCACCATGATTGTGCATTTGATTTGAGGCCTAGACAGGTAAGCACCTTTGCCTGTTTTTCTGTGTTTTTTTCATGTTTGTCATTTTTGTAGAGATGAGAGCCCACTTAATTTACGGGTGCATGTCTCCAGAAGCACGGGCTGCGTATAACGTACTGGCCTCTACAATGTGCTGGTCACTACAATGGCAGTTTGCAGTTTTCACTCAGTAACATCCACTGCTGCTTGTTTCTGGAAAACAATTATGTAGTCAAAAACATCACTACTCCTGTAGATAAGGTCCCAAAGGGGGTAATTTCCAAAATGGGGCCATTTGAGGGGACATTCTGATCTTCTGGCCTTTAGGGGCTCTATATATGGAGTCTGGGAACTATTTTATAACAATTTGTTCTCCAGGAGTCAAATACCGCTCCGTCCCTCCCGAGCTCACTGTGTGGCTAAGTAGAACTGTACAGCCACATATTATTAGTCAGGATTTTTTCTGTCACGATCCAACCTGAGGTATGGTTATAGCTCGGGTACCTAAGAGATGGGCGAAATAATTAGAGAGACACAGAGTCCTTGTCTTTCCAAATAGTGTGTGTTTATTAAATTGATAGGGTGATCTTTTATAGTACAAGATCAAAGGGAAATAAGGCATTGCACAATAATCTGGCAGAAATATGAGTTATACAATTGTTTGTCAAACACATCCTGGGATACAAGATAAATTACATGAGAGAATGTTGGGGAAATTTCCCTTTGTCAGTGTGCTCTGGATCAAGAGTTGAAGTTCTCAAGAGAATTTGTGCCGAATCCACAGAATGTTGGGTGGTTGTCCTATATCATCATAGAATTTGGAAACAACAATATGTCCTTGACCAATTTCTGGGAATTAAAAAGAAAAAAACATCAGGCCATAAAAATATCTTCATGTTGACAGATGATAACTGGAACTTTGGTCATTCTTGCATAATACTTACCATATATACTCCAGTATAAGCCGAGAATTTCAGCCCATTTTTTAGGCTGAAATTGCCTTTCTCGGCAATACATACTCGAGTCATTCCCAGGGGTCGGCAGGGGAGGGGGTGCGGCAGCTGTCTAATCATACTCACCTGCTCCTGGTGCGGTCCCTGCACATCCCTGGTTCTCCGGGCGCTGAAAGCTTCTTCCAGCGTTGAGCGGTCACCTGTACTGCTCATTACAGTAATTAATATGGACCTTACTCCACTCCCGTAGGGGTGGAGCAGCATATTCATTACTGTAATGAGTGGTACCATGTGACCGCTCAACACAGGAAGAAGCTGCTGGCGCCCAGAGAACCAGGGATGTGCAGGGACCGCGCCAGGAGCAGGTGAGTATGCGGGCATTGCGCGATATTCACCTGTCCGCGTTCCACCGATGGGCGCCGCTCCGTCTTCCTCTGCAGTGACGCTCAGGTCAGAGGGCGCGATGACGCAATTAGTGTGCGCACCGCCCTCTGCCTGAACATCAGTGCAGAGGAAGACAGCACGGCGCCCAGAGGTGGACTATAGCAAGTGCCGGGGGCCTGAGCGACGAGAGGTGAGTATGTGATTTTTTTTTTTTATCGCAGCAATAGCATATGGGCCAAATGTGTCTATGGAGCATCTTATGGGGCCATAATCAGCATTTGTGGAGCATTATACGGGGCAAATGTCTGTATGGAGCATCTTAAAGCGCCATAATCAGCATTTGTGCAGCATTATATGAGGCAAATGTCTGTATGGAGCATCTCATAGGGCCATAATCAGCATTTGTGCTGCATTAGATGGGGCAAATATCTGTATGGAGCATCTTATGGGGCCATAATCAGCATTTGTGCAGCATTGTATGGGGAAAATGTCTGTATGGAGCATCTTATGGGGCTATAATCAGCATTTGTGGAGCATTATATGGGGCAAATGTCTGTATGGAGCATCTTATGGGGTCATAATCAACATTTGTGCAGCATTATATGGGGCAAATATCTGTATGGAGCATCTTATGGGGCCATAATCAGCATTTGTGCAGCATTGTATGAGGCATATGTCTGTATGAAGCATCTTATGGGGCCATAATCAGCATTTGTGCAGCATTGTTGTTATGGCTCCCGCTTCTGCTGCCGCCTCTACTTACCTCTCTGGGCGTCGCGCTGACTCCTCTCCGCTTGCGGTCGTCCCCGCTGCTGTTCCTGCTTCCTGGTCCGCCGCTTTGTCTCCTCTCCGTCGCTCTCATCGTTGCGCTGCCGCCTCCTCCATTGCGGCCGCTCCCGCTGTTGTTTCTGGGCTTGCTGTGCCGTCAGCTCCTCCTCGGTCCAGGCGTCACGCTGATCCCCCGATTTCTTCTCCTGCCACTAGGGGGCTTCGGCGTGCTGCTTCTCTCCCTGCGTTCTCTCGTCCTGTCTCTGCTCCAGTCAGGTGCTATAGGGCGCGGGCACGCATTCCCTGTTCTTATTAACCTTCTCGGCTCCTTCCCAGCAGTCCCTGTGTCACAATCAGATTTCAGCACAGGGTTTATCAGGCGTCTCCACCATTCTAGCAATGCCTGATTATCGTGTGAACTTCATGCAAGCTTCTGGCCCGTTTTCTTACCCGTCCTGTTACTCTGATTCCTCTTACTGCTTGCTCGCTACTGTTTGTCCGTTTTACCCCGCTTTCCATCCTGAACTTCCTATTTATCCGTCCCTCTTAGTTCCAACCGTTGCAGTATCTGACTCCCTTGGGCTTGCTCCTCACGGCTCTGTATAGGGTTTGGTCTCCCAGGTTTGCTCGCCCGTTGGAGCTTCAGTGCCTTGACCCAGAGGGTCCACTCTCTGTCTGTCCCTTCTGTCAGTTCAGAAACCGTAACAATTGTATAGGGCAAATGTCTGTATGGAGCATCTTATGGGGCCATAATCAGCATTTGTGCAGCATTATATGGGGCAAATGTCTGTATGGAGCATCTCATAGGGCCATAATCAGCATTTGTGCAGCATTGTATGGGGCAAGTGTCTGTATGGAGCATCTTATGGGGCCATAATCCGCATTTGTGCAGCATTATATGGGGCAAATATCTGTATGGAGCATCTTGTGGGGTCATAATCAACATTTGTGCAGCACTGTATGGGGCAAATGTCTGGATGGAGCATCTTATGGGGCCATAATCAGCAATTGTGCAGCATTCTATGGGGCAAATGTCTGTATGGAGCATCTTATAGGATCATAATCAACATTTGTGCAGCATTGTATGGGGCAAATGTCTGTATGGAGCATCTCATAGGGCCATAATCAGCATTTGTGCAGCATTGTATGGGGCAAATGTCTGTATGGAGCATCTTATGGGGTCATAACATTTGTGCATCATTATATGGAGCATATTTTAATATGGAGCATCTTATGGGGCCCATCATGAACTGTATAGAGCATTATATGGGGCATATTTTGTATGAAGCATCTTATGGGGACCATCATGAACTGTATGGAGCATTATATGGGGCCACAAAAAACTGGGAAAACTTAATGACTCGAGTATAAGCCTAGGGTGGGAAATGCAGCAGGTACCGGTAAATGTCAAAAGTAAAAATAGATACCAATAAAAGTAAAATTAATTGAGACATAAGTAGGTTAAGTGTTTTTGAATATCCATATTGAATCAGGAGCCCCATATGATGCTCCATGCAGTTCATGATGGCCCCATAAGATACTCCATATTAAAATATGCCCCATATAATCCTGCATAAAGGTTAATAATGGCCCCATAAGATGCTTCATAGACACATTTGCCCAATATAATGCTGCACAAATGTTGATTATGGCCCCATAAGATGCTCCATAAAGATATTTGCCCCATATAGTGCTGCACAAACGT
Source organism: Ranitomeya variabilis (assembly GCF_051348905.1). Lineage (NCBI taxonomy): Eukaryota > Metazoa > Chordata > Amphibia > Anura > Dendrobatidae > Ranitomeya > Ranitomeya variabilis. Next base: position 231,222,482 of record NC_135237.1, read on the forward strand.
TGATTATGGCCCCATACAGACACTTGCCCCATATAGTGCTGCACAAACGTTATGGCCCCATATAGTGCTGCACAAACGTTATGGCCCCCATATAGTGCTGCACAAACGTTATGGCCCCCATATAGTGCTGCACAAACGTTATGGCCCCCATATAGTGCTGCACAAACGTTATGGCCCCCATATAGTGCTGCACAAACGTTATGGCCCCATATAGTGCTGCACAAACGTTATGACTCCCATATAGTGCTGCACAAACGTTATGGCCCCCATATAGTGCTGCACAAATGTTATGGCCCCATATAGTGCTGCACAAATGTTATGGCTCCACATAGTGCTGCACAAACGTTATGTCCCCCATATAGTGCTGCACAAACGTTATGGCCCCCATATAGTGCTGCACAAACGTTATGGCCCCCATATAGTGCTGCACAAATGTTATGGCCCCATATAGTGCTGCACAAATGTTATGGCTCCACATAGTGCTGCACAAACGTTATGGCCCCCATATAGTGCTGCACAAACGTTATGGCCCCCATATAGTGCTGCACAAACGTTATGGCCCCCATATAGTGCTGCACAAACGTTATGGCTCCACAAAGTGCTGCACAAACATTATGGCCCCCATATAGTGCTGCACAAACGTTATGGCCCCATATAGTGCTGCACAAACGTTATGACTCCCATATAGTGCTGCACAAACGTTATGGCCCCCATATAGTGCTGCACAAACGTTATGGCCCCATATGATGCTCCATACACACACTTGCCCCATTTGCTGTTGCTGCGATAAAAAAATAAAAAATCACATACTCACCTCTCGGTCGCTAAGGCCCCCAGCACTTGCTATATTCACCTGCTCCTCGTTCCGGCGCCGCTCAGTCTTCAGCGTCTCCTGCACTGACGTTGAGGCAGAGGGCGTGCACTAACCACGTCACCGTGCCCTCTGACCTGAGCGTCACTGATGAAGATGGAGCGGCGCCGGAACGAGGAGCAGGTGAATATCGCGCATCGCTCCCCTCCCCGTTATACTCACCTGCTCCAGGGGCTGTGCAGTCCCTGCTTCCCGCAGCTTCTTCCTGTAGTGAGCGGTCACCGTTATTGCTCATTACAGTAATGAATATGCAGCTCCACCCCTATGGGAGGTGGAGCCGCATATTCATTACTGTAATGAGCGGTACCATGTGACCGCTCACTACAGGAAGAAGCTGCCGGCGCCGGGGAAGCCAGGGACCTGCAGGGACAGCACCAGGAGCAGGTGAGTATAATTAGACAGCCCCCGCTCCCCCTCCCCTGCCGACCCCTGGGTATGACTTGAGTATAAGCCGAGAGGGGGACTTTCAGGCCCAAAAAAATGGGCTGAAGATCTCGAGTGTGTGTGTATATATATATATATATATATATATATATATATATATATATATATATATATATATATATATATATATATACTCGAGTATATACGGTATCTATTTTTATTTTTGAAATTTACTGGTAGCTGCTGCATTTCCCACCCTAGGCTTATGTTCGAGTCAATAATTTATATATATATATATATATATATATATCTATATATATATATATATCTATATATATAATTGTCTAAGGGTTTTTCCGTCTGTCTGTCTGTCTGTCTGTCCTGGAAATCCCGCCTCTCTGATTGGTCGAGGCCGCCAGGCCTCGACCAATCAGCGACGGGCACAGTATCAACGTAGATGTCATAATGGTTGCCATGGCGATGATGATGTCATAAAGGTTGCCTCGACCAATCAGCGACGGGCACAGTCTGCCGCGCATTCTGGAATCATCATTGTCCATATACTACGGGGACATGCATATTCTAGAATACCCGATGCTTTAGAATCGGGCCACAATCTAGTGTATATATATATATATATATATATATATATATATATATATATATATATATATATATATATATATATATATAATATATATATATATATATACTAGGTGGTTGCCCGATTCTAACGCATCGGGTATTCTAGAATATGTACACTCACCGGCCACTTTATTAGGTACACCATGCTAGTAACGGGTTGGACCCCCTTTTGCCTTCAGAACTGCCTCAATTCTTCGTGGCATAGATTCAACAAGGTGCTGGAAGCATTCCTCAGAGATTTTGGTCCATATTGACATGATGGCATCACACAGTTGCCGCAGATTTGTCGGCTGCACATCCCAAAGATGCTCCATACAAGGCAGGATGGATCCATGCTTTCATGTTGTTTACGCCAAATTCTGACCCTACCATCCGAATGTCGCAGCAGAAATCGAGACTCATCAGACCAAGCAACGTTTTTCCAATCTTCTACTGTCCAATTTCGATGAGCCTGTACAAATTGTAGCCTCAGTTTCCTGTTCTTAGCTGAAAGGAGTGGTACCCGGTGTGGTCTTCTGCTGCTGTAGCCCATCTGCCTCAAAGTTCGACGCACTGTGCGTTCAGAGATGCTCTTAGGCCTACCTTGGTTGTAACAGGTGGCGATTTGAGTCACTGTTGCCTTTCTATCAGCTCGAACCAGTCTGCCCATTCTCCTCTGACCTCTGGCATCAACAAGGCATTTCCGCCCACAGAACTGCCGCTCACTGGATTTTTTTTCTTTTTCGGACCATTCTCTGTAAACCCTAGAGATGGTTGTGCGTGAAAATCCCAGTAGATCAGCAGTTTCTGAAATACTCAGACCAGCCCTTCTGGCACCAACAACCATGCCACGTTCAAAGGCACTCAAATCACCTTTCTTCCCCATACTGATGCTCGGTTTGAACTGCAGGAGATTGTCTTGACCATGTCTACATGCCTAAATGCACTGAGTTGCCGCCATGTGATTGGCTGATTAGAAATTAAGTGTTAACAAGAAGTTGGACAGGTGTACCTAATAAAGTGGCCAGTGAGTGTATGTCCACGTAGTATATTGCCCAGCCATATAGTATATTGCCCAGCCACATAGTATATTGCCCAGCCACATAGTATATTGCCCAACCACGTAGTATATTGCCCAGCTACGTAGTATATTGCCCAGCCACGTAGTATATTGCCCAGGGACGTAGTATATTGCCCAGCCACGTAGTATACTGCAGAGCCACATAGTATATTGCCCAGTGACGTAGTATACAGCAGAGCCACATAGTATATTGCCCAGTGACGTAGTATATTGCCCAGGGACGTAGTATACAGCAGAGCCACATAGTATATTGCCCAGGGACGTAGTATACAGCAGAGCCACATAATATATTGCCCAGTGACGTAGTATATTGCCCAGGGACGTAGTATACAGCAGAGCCACATAGTATATTGCCCAGGGACGTAGTATACAGCAGAGCCACATAGTATATTGGCCAGGGACGTAGTATACAGCAGAGCCACATAGTATATTGCCCAGGGACGTAGTATACAGCAGAGCCACATAGTATATTGCCCAGTGACGTAGTATATTGCCCAGGGACGTAGTATACAGCAGAGCCACATAGTATATTGCCCAGTGACGTAGTATATTGCCCAGGGACGTAGTATACAGCAGAGCCACATAGTATATTGCCCAGGGACGTAGTATACAGCAGAGCCACATAGTACATTGCCCAGCTATGTAGTATATTGCCCATCCACGTATGACACAGCTTAAAAAGGGCATCATATGCCTGTTAAAAAAAAAATAAAAAATAAAAAAAAAGAGTTATATACTCACCTTCCGGCGAAGCGGTTACCGTCGCTGCTGGTGTGCTCCGGTCCCAAGAGTGCATTGCGGTCTCGCGAGATGATGACGTAGCGGTCTCGTGAGACCGCTACGTCATCATCTCGCGAGATTGCAGCATGGAGTGGACAGCTGAGCGTCGCGACCGGGAAAGGCCTGGGCCAACGGACGGTGAGTATATATCAATTTTTTATTTTTTTTATTATTTTTAACATTAGATGTTTTTACTATTGGCGCTGCATAGGCAGCCTCAATAGTAAAAATCTTGGTCACACAGGGTTAATAGCGGCGGTAATGGAGTGCGTTACCCGCGGCATAACGCGGTCCGTTACAGCCGGCATTAACCCTGTGTGAGCGGAGGGGTATATGCGGGCGCCGGGCAGTGAGTGCGGGGAGTAAGGATCGGCCATTTTCTTCCGGACTGTGCGTGTGGCTGATTGGTCGCGGCAGCCATGACAGGCAGCTGCCGAGACCAATCAGCGAACGAATAACGGAGACAGACAGAAGGACAGACAGACGGAAGTACCCTTAGACAATTATATAGTAGATATATACAGTTGTGGCCAAAAGTATTGACACCCCTGCAATTCTGTCAGATAATACTCAGTTTCTTCCTGAAAATGATTGCAATCACAAATTCTTTGGTATTATTATCTTCATTTAATTTGTCTTAAATGAAAAAACACAAAAGAGAATGAATCAAAAATCAAAACATTGATCATTTCACACAAAACTCCAAAAATGGGCCAGACAAATGTATTGGCACCCTCAGCCTAATACTTGGTTGCACAACCTTTAGCCAAAATAACTGCGACCAACCGCTTCCGGTAACCATCAATGAGTTTCTTACAATGCTCAGCTGGAATTTTAAACCATTCTTCTTTGGCAAACTGCTCCAGGTCCCTGATATTTGAAGGGTGCCTTCTCCAAACTGCCATTTTTAGATCTCTCCACACGTGTTCTATGGGATTCAGGTCTGGACTCATTGCTGGCCACCTTATAAGTCTCCAGCGCTTTCTCTCAAACCATTTTCTAGTGCTTTTTGAAGTGTGTTTTGGGTCATTGTCCTGCTGGAAGACCCATGATCTCTGACGGAGACCCAGCTTTCTCACACTGGGCCCTACATTATGCTGCAAAATTTGTTGGTAGTCTTCAGACTTCATAATGCCGTGCACACGGTCAAGCAGTCCAGTGCCAGAGGCAGCAAAGCAACCCCAAAACATCAGGGAACCTCCGCCATGTTTGACTGTAGGGACCGTGTTCTTTTCTTTGAATGCCTCTTTTTTTCTCCTGTAAACTCTAAGTTGATGCCTTTGCCCAAAAAGCTCTACTTTTGTCTCATCTGACCAGAGAACATTCTTCCAAAACGTTTTAGGCTTTTTCTGGTAAGTTTAGGCAAACTCCAGCCTGGCTTTTTTATGTCTCGGGGTAAGAAGTGGGGTCTTCCTGGGTCTCTTACCATACAGTCCCTTTTCATTCAGACGCCGACGGATAGTATGGGTTGACACTGTTGTACCCTCGGACTGCAGGGCAGCTTGAACTTGTTTGGATGTTAGTCGAGGTTCTTTATCCAACATCCGCACAATCTTGCGTTGAAATCTCTTGTCAATTTTTCTTTTCCATCCACATCTAGGGAGGTTAGCCACAGTGCCATCGGCTTTAAACTTCTTGATGACACTGCGCCCGGTAGACACAGGAACATTCAGGTCTTTGGAGATGGACTTGTAGCCTTGAGATTGCTCATGCTTCCTCACAATTTGGTTTCTCAAGTCCTCAGACAGTTCTTTGGTCTACTTTCTTTTCTCCATGCTCAATGAGATACACACAAGGACACAGGACAGAGGTTGAGTCAACTTTAATCCATGTCAACTGGCTGCAAGTGTGATTTAGTTATTGCCAACACATGATAGGTGCCACAGGTAAGTTACAGGTGCTGTTAATTACACAAATTAGAGAAGCATCACATGATTTTTCAAACAGTGCCAATACTTTTGTCCACCCTCTTTATTATGTCTGGTGTGGAATTATATCCAATTTGGCTTTAGGACAATTCGGTTGGTCGCAGTTATTTTGGCTAAAGGTTGTGCAACCTGGATTGGCTCTTCTACATGAGGCTGATATAGTATCGGCACAGGTGGGCGTGCCTTTCGGTTGTCCGTGGCGGCATTGTATGCATTGCTATGGAGCCGGCAGACATGCGCAACAGTGTTGGGACTTTTCCTTTATACGGGGAGCAAGGTGAGCCTCTGATGTAATGGATGGCGGGTTATGTTATTAGCCTGGGAGGCGGTTCGTTGGATGCAGTAATGGAACCTGGATTGGTTCCACTGCATGTTGCTGGTCATGTATTGATGCCCCTGATTGGATCTCTATTACAGGTACGGATTGGTGGATCATGAGAGATGTGATACAAGCTCAGTCATAGGCAGCTCGCGTGCATAATGGCCCCCAAGAGCGTTTTTGATAGGCTTAGATGTGACAGGCAGCGTTGTTTGTTTACGTTCCAACTTTTTACATGTGTTCACTACTATGATCATGAACAAGTATTGTCCACAACGGGGGATTTTAGTGACATTGTGATGAGATTTTAATGGTATGTCTCACTGTTTATATATTTTTCTATTGTTATTATGATCACCAGATATTATGTATGTAAATTCTGTGGGCGGACCTAACAGGTGGTGGTTATCCACTTCCTATTTAAGGCCATCATGTTGATTGTCATGTATGCTTGATAAAGACCCTCTGAGGTTGAAACGTCACACTTATGGCACAATAAAGTGTTTGTTGTCTTCTCCTGGATTGGATGCTGTCCTTCACTTTGAACCTTTGGTATGTACTCTTCCACTTGGGTCCTGTGGAGTGAGGACGAGCAACCACTTTATGCAGCAGTGCTGTCAGCCGCCATTGCATTATTTAGAATTGCAGGGGTGTCAATTCTTTTGGCCACAACTGTGTGTCTATCTATCTATTTATCTATATACTAGATGTTTCCAACCAGCTAACGCTCGGCACGCTCATTGCTTTCTAATTTACGCTGCTGGTGATTAAACTAAAGTAAATAATCACAACATTCAATAGCGCTTACGCAGATGGTAAATTAACTTAAAATGAAGTTAATAACAACAGTGTGGTGATGTGGTGGGGGGGCGGGATTATGTGTGATAATGGGGTGGGGGGCGGGATTATGTGTGGTAATGTGGTGGGGGCGGGATTGTGTGGTAATATGGTAGGGGCGGGATTATCTGTGGCAATGTGGTGGGGGGCGGGATTATGTGTGGTGATGTGGGGGCGAGATTATGTGTGGTGATGTGTTGGGGGCGCGGGATTATGTGTGGTGATGTGGTGGGTGGGATTATGTGTGGTGATGTGGTGGGGGGCCTGGATTATGTGTGGTGGGGGAGCGGGATTATGTGTGGTAATGTGGTGGGGGGCGGGATTATGTGTGGTAATGTGGTGGGAGTGGGATTATGTGTGGTAATATGGTGGGGGGGCAGGATTATGTGTGGTAATGTGGTGGGGGGCGGGATTATTGGTAATGTGGGGGGCGGGATTATGTGTGGTAATGTGGTGGGGGGGCGGGATTATCTGTGGTAATGTGGTGGGGGCGGGATTATGTGGTAATGGGGTGGTATTACGTGTGGTAATGGGGTGGGGGGGTGGGATTATGTGTGGTGATGTGTTGGGGGGCGGGATTGTGTGGTGATTTGTCGGGGGGCGGGATTATGTGTGGTGATGTGTTGAAGGGGCGGGATTATGTGTGGTGATGTGATGGGGGGCGAGATTATGTGTGGTGATGTGGTGGGGGGGCGGGATTGTGTGTGGTGATGTGGTGCGGATTGTGTGTGGTAATGTGGTGGGGGCGGGATTGTGTGTGGTAATGGGGTGGGGGCAGGATTATAAGTGGTGATGTGGTGGGGGGGGCGGATCTACTGTGCAGGGGCGGGATTAGTGAGTAATCACAATGCTATATATATATATATATATATATATATATATATATATATATATATATAGCATTGTGATTATATATATATATAGCATTGTGATATATATATATATATATATATATATATATATATATTTATTTATTAATCATACAGTTGTGCTCAAAAGTTTACATACCCCTGCAGAATTTTTGCTTTTTTGGCCGTTTTTCAGAGGTTATGAATGATAACACCAAAACTTTTTCTCCACTCATGGGTAGTGGTTGAGTGAAGTCATTTATTGTCAAACTACTGTGTTTTATCTTTTTAAAGGGAACCTGTCACCTGAATTTGGCGGGACAGGTTTGCGGTCATATGGGGGGGGTTTCAGGTGTTTGATTCACCCTTTCCTTACCCGCTGGCTGCATGCTGGCTGCAATATTGGGTTGAAGTTCATGCTGTGTCCTTCGTAGTACACGCCTAAGCAAGGCAATCTTGCCTTGCGCATGCGCAGTATGCTTTGCCCAACTGTGGGCAAAGCCGAAAAGCATTGGTGCGCATGCGCCGGCGCACTATGTCCCGGAACACAGCGAAATACTGTACTTCCGAGACATAGTGCGCTAGTGCATGCGCACTAATGCTTTTCGGGTAAGGAAAGGGTGAATCAAACACCCGAAAACCCCGCCCATATGATCGCAAACCTGTCCTGCCAAATTCAGGTGACAGGTTCCCTTTAAGTCACAATGACAACCCAAAGCATCCAAATGACTCTGATCAAAAGTTTACATACCCCATTTCTTAATTCCGTGTATTGCACCCTCTAACATCAATTACAGCTTGAAGTCTTTTGTGGTAGTTGTGGATGAAGTTCTTTATTTTCTCAGATAGTAAAGCTGCCCACTCTTCGTGGCAAAAAGCCTCCAGTTCCTGTAAATTCCTGGGTTGTCTGTCATGAAGTGCATGCTTGAGATCTCCCCAGAGTGGCTCAATGATATTGAGGTCAGGAGACTGAGATGGCCACTCAAGAACCTTCACTTTGTTCTGCTTTAGCCAATGACAGGTTGACTTGGCCTTGTGTTTTGGATCATTGTCATGCTGGAACATTCAAGTATGACCCATGCGCAGCTTCCGGGCTGAACAGTCACTGCAGAGGACGCGGAAGATGGGGCAGCGGTGGAACGAGGGAAGGTGAATATGAAATACTCACCTGCTCCTGACACGGTCCCTGCATGTCCCACGGTCTCCAGGCACGGCAGCTTCTTCCTGTAGTGAGCGGTCACATGGTACCGCTCATTACAGTAATGAATATGCAGCTCCACCCCTATGGGAGTGGCATCCATATTCATTACTTTAATGAGCGGTACCAGTGACCGCTGAACAGGGGAAGAAGCTGCCGCGCCCGAAGACCGTGGGACATGCAGGGACTGCGTCAGGAGCAGGTATTTGACAGTCATCGCTCCCCCTCACCCACCGACTATGACTCGAGTATAAGCCGAGAGGGGTGCTTTCAGCCCATTTTTTAGGGCTGAAAATCTAGGCTTATACTCGAGTATATACAGTACTTTTATGGTAAGTACGGTAATTTATTTTTTTTGCACCTGATTATGCGTACTCTCTTTTATTACATCCTTATGAACGTCACTGATCACTTTTAGAGCACTGAAATTGAGAAAATTAGATATTATAGGTATTTTTCCAGCCTGCGCCTACAGGCGCATTGTACCTGAACTCGCTAGTGAAGGCACTGTTCCTGACGAAGAGTTAAATTGACAACTTTGTTGAAGGAATTTGAACGGTGTTTCTTTTTATATCATGGTTTTAAGTTTTCTGCTGACATCTTCTGTGCATTGTGGCATGCCTCAGGGGGTTGGGTCGTCTTCTGCTCCTGTAGAAACACAGGAGGCAGACGGAGGGGTAGGAGCAGAAGGCGCCCCTTCCCCCTCCCCCAGCAGCTCTGATTCACAGAAGACGTCATCAGAAGAAAACTTAAAACCAGGATTGAAAAAAGAAACACTGATCAAATTCCTTCAACAAAGTTGTCAACTTAGTCAGTGTATGTTAACCAAAGTGTTTTGAAGCAACCCTCTACCCTGCAAAGTGATTAAACGATTCTGTATGGTCTCTGCTGTGCCCCGGCTTGCCCGATGCTGTGACCTCGGCCTGCGTTATACTGTGACACTGGCCGGCCCGTGCTGTGACCCCAGCCTGCCTGGTGCTGTGACCCCGGCCTGCATGATGTTGAGACCCCGGCCTGTGATGCTGTGACCCCAGCCTGCGTGATGCTGTGACTCCGACCTGCGTGATGCTGTGACCCCGGCCTGTCCGATGCCTGTGACCCCAGCTTGCCCGATGCCTGTGACCCCAGCTTGCCCGATGCCTGTGACCTCAGCCTGCCCGATGCCTGTGACCTCAGCCTGCCCGATGCTATGACCCCGGCTTTCCCGATGCTGTGACCCCAGCTTGCCCGATGCCTGTGACCTCAGCCTGCCCGATGCTGTGACCCCGGCTTGCTCGATGCTGTGACCCTGGCTTGCCCGATGCCTGTGACTTCAGCCTGCCCGATGCTGTGACCCCGGGCTGCCCGATGCTGTGAAGGAGCGGTTCAGACTTCTGCTGTGGTGCTCATGTCACTATGGCACAAAACTTGGATGCAGGGGGGCATGGCCTGGCTATGGAGGAGTGAGGACATACTTCACCTCAGCTCTCTTCTCCGGGCCGAGAATCAGCCAATTATGAACTCCCTGGGGCGTTTTGCTCAGAACATGAGCTGTAGGAGAAAGGGGAGATCAGCCTACAGCAGATCCAAGAGCCTCTCATCCAGCAACAGAGGCATACAGAACTTTCTTCTGAGAACCCCAGCCAGTAAGGGTTGCAAAAACATGGCCGCCGCCCCCTCCAGCTATGCAGCTGCCTTGGAGCTACAGGAGAGCGAGGTGAGAGCCAGAGAAGGAGAGCCTGATCTTGTACAGACTCCAGCTCCCATACCATCACTCAGTGCTGCAGGAGTTCAAACAAGGAGGTCGTCTAAGCAGCCACAGAGCACAGCACAGGGGGATGGGCTGCTGTCTCCCTTCACCATGAATGATGACCAGGACTGGCACAGCACAGACATGGACGCACAAGGTACACTGATGGCAGCTGGTCATTCTAGCCAGACTCAGACATGGCATGCAGAATCTGGGTGGGGGGTAACCCTTGATGAGACCCAGAGGCAGAAAGGGTGTTCTGAGGAACTGCCTCCCCCCTCACTTTCACCAGGGTGCACTACAATCCCCAGCGGTGCAGCAGGAGCTAATTCCCCTTTGGAGGAGACTGCTGCTTCTCCTGCTCATCCCAGGGGAGGGGACACACATTCCTCTGCCATACAAGCCTCAGGAGTTGTAGCAGAGCTGACTCAGCTACGAACCAGGCTAACAGCTATTCCTACAAGAGAGGACATGGAGAGATACATAACACAGCTGGAGCAGGCTTGCAGGTCAGAATTCAATACTCTGCGCACTGAAGTTAAACAAGTAGATACTCAGGTCCAGGACCATACTAACAGAATCCAAGATATTGAAAGGAAGATGCTTTCTCATCAGAAGTCACTAGACATATACTCCAGCCAGCTTCGGGTCATTCCATATCAAGTGATCCAAATATGAATATTTTTTTTTACCTTACGTATTTAGATTTTTTTTATTTTTTGTTTTTATGAAGTACAACTTTAGTTAATTACAAATTAAAAGTTTAGAATTTTTTTCTTCATCAGTTAATTTTTTACAGATTTTTAAAGTTTTGAAAAAGCATGGATTTTGGCCTGGTATGGCTTTACATTTTGTATCATATCTCGGGCTAGAATTAAGATATAGAGGTGGGAGACGCATCATTTTTCTCAGAACGGTACCGGCTTTCATTTGATATGTCACAAGACTATGTTTCTTTATATTTTGTTTTGGAGAAATCAAATTAAAAATTTTGATGCGCAATTCTGAAAAAAACGTATGTTTTAAAATTGTGAAAACATGCATGTGTGTTACTTGTGTCCTTGTTTACATTTGTACAGGGATTCAACTTGGGATCTATCACATTTGTATTTTTTTTAAGCCTTGAATCATCTGATTTTATGTTTGTGTGAGTTTCTTCCTTTTTTCTTTTCAAATTACAACTTACTGCATTCAACATTTATATGTAACAATAAAGAAACACAAAAAACAAAGTGCCAGAATAAATGCATCTTAGGCTACTTTAACACTAGCATCGTACTCGGCCCGTCGCAGTGCTAGCTTTGTTTGCGCTGCACAACGGGTGCAGCGGATGCAGATTTTCAGCGCATCCGCTGCCCCATTGTGAGGTGCGGGGAGGAGGGGGCGGAGTTCCGGCCGTCCATGCGCAGTCGGAAAAGACGTTTTTTGCTGCCGACGGTCCGCCACAACACAACGCAACCGTCGCACGACGGTTGCGACGTGTGTCAATGCGTCGCCAATGTTAGTCTATGGAGAAAAAACGCATCCTGCAAGCACTTTTGCAGGATGCGTTTTTTGACCAAAACGACGCATTGCGACGGAGGACAAAAAACGCCAGTGTGAAAGTACCCTTAATCATCATAACTACTTGCTCAGCATTTTCAACCTGAATTCATTGAACAAGCCAAAAGATAAAAGGTGATCACATCCTCAAGTGTGGTTTTCTAAATACAGTCTGATCCTAATTATATGTTAAAAACAAGATTAAAAGAGCCGATATTTCTACCACCTATTTATACATGGAACAATTTTTTTTCTACTATATCACTAAACATGTCATTTCTGAAGTGTTTAAGAAGAATAGTACGGTAGTTAAATCCTCGTTCTATAAAATATGAACTAATCAAACAATTAATAGTAGGTTTTTACACTGGCCTTCTATCATCAATGTGTCCCTTCTAGAGGATGAAATGTCATCTTGCCCATAAGCGCTCCCTAGCAATGGCCGTTTCCTTCTGTGTCAGAGTATGTGCGGCTGTCATGGTGCTCGGCTCCACCTGAGTTATATCTGTTTTTTGTTCACTTTTACAATGTCTGATTTTCTTGGATACACAAAGGACGGCGCTGGACCAGACGGTGCAGAAAAGTCACTTCTACGTCTTCATTTTCACAATCTTTGGAGAGTCCAGTAGCCGCCAGCGCCGATCATATTCACAGGTCACATAGCCAGTTGTGTCATCCATTGCCGATCTTGTGCCGCCTTCTACCACATCATGGACGTCACGGTCTTTATTTCCACTACATGGGATGACAGTCCAGTATTGCTGAGTACCTGTGATGGGTTCTGCTTCCTGTAACCGATATAACAAACTCTCCTCCTGCTCCTTGTAGTCCTGGTTTGTACAACACATGAACTGGATGTTAAGAATATTTTTCTCCCTCCATTTGAGGAGTTGCCTGGGTGTTCAGATTTGGTGTGAATACGGCCCGAGCTGCCGGCCTGTCATCTGCTCTGTAGTCACCGTCTACCCCTGGTCATTCTCAGCCCTAACAAAGCTTCTCCTCTGTCCTCTCCTGCTTCTAATACTCTGTAACATAATAAATAATACCGTAATATCTAGCAATCATGGATTATTTGGTAAATATAGACCTCACACTGTTAGACCACAAGCTGAGCAGATCTGAAATCAAGATTTTTGAACTGACACTGTAATAGTTTTATTTTTTAAAATATGATCCCATCACGATCCCAGCTTGTATTTTGGTACAGATGTGAATAGGAGCATAGCAGGCACATGTGCAGTTTTTGAAATTTTTAAATTAAACGTTTTTTTCGGAAATGCGTTTTAAAGTTTTGCGCTTGCGTTCGCATAGGTAAAATATTATCAAAGATACTCTTGTGACATATCTGGTGAAAGCCTGTACAATTCTGAGTAGAATGGTGTTTATTTTGTTTCTCTATCTCTTTTCTAGCCTGAGTTATGGGGAGAAATGTAAAGGCAGGCAACACCGAAATTCGCACTTTTTCCGAACTTTGAAAATCAATAAAAAATAAAAAAAAATTCTAGAATTTTTTTCTTCTTCACATTTTGCATTCTCTGACACACTATTACCAAATAACAAAATCTCAAAAGAATTAAAAATATAGTGGTAAAAATCATTGGTTCACTTGACATGGAATGACCCCTTCACTACCTGATAGAAGCCCAGGATGATGCAGAAAACAGGGGAAGGCGCAATAATCTGAGGATACGGGGTCTACCAGAGTCAGTAGAATCTAAAGATCTTTCTCACACATTGCAATGCATTTTCAACAGAATTCTGGGTGAGCCTCCTGAGGAGATTGAATTGGACAGAGCTTATAGAGCACTTGGCCCCAGAGCATCTGACCCAGACCGTCCACGGGACGTGATATGCCGCATTCATCATTATGTACAAAAAGAAGCCATCCTGCAGAGGCTCAGAGATGGATCCTCTGCTCTATTCCAAGGATCAAAGATTCTAATCCTACCAGACCTGTCCCGCCTTACGTTGCAAAGAAGAAGAGCATTGAGACCTCTCTTGGATTTGCTTCGAGATCATAACTTGCCGTATAGCTGGGGGTTTCCATTCCGTTTGCAGGTCCGTCATGCGGGCCGCATGCATATCCTCAGGTCCCCATCGGACATTGCATCATTTACATCAACCTTGAACCTCCCTCGGATTGAAATTATGGACTGGCCTACTATTGTAGTGGAGGCCTTTGGCGGGTTAAACCAACGTCTGCCGAGGGCCACTCAACTCTGGGGCAAGAGGGGGCGGGAATCTTTCCCTCCTCCTTGAGATCTGTGGTCTGGGGATAATTTCCTTTCAAAATTAATGCACTATTCTGATATGCAATAATATGTGTCCATGTTTTGCTTTCAGATACTGATTGTGGAATGTTGCTCCAGTTATCTTTATTTGTAACCATCATCAGGTTATTAATGTCTTCTTCACCCTGGGGCTTGTTGACCTTCTCCCCCTTCCCTAGACATAGATAACAGGTTAATAATAGTCTTGGGTGAGGGAGGGTCCTGGGGCTTATATTCTGATTATTTGACTATACTCTGTTCTCCTTGGTTTTTACATGGGGGGGGCGGTGGCATTTAGGGGGCAGATTTAGCTCTGGTGTCGTCTCGGCCTGGTGAGGGGAGCCCCTCTATGGAAAGCATAGTCCCCACCGGGAATTCACGTCACATTGTTGGACGTTAAACAATTTTCCCAACAATACTTGTGCACTTCGCACATCCTTTTGTACATGTTCTTTTGTATCTTAGTATACTCACTCTAACCTAGTTAGTACGTTTGTCTGTTTTCTTCCCTTACATTTTTATTCTCTCCCCTGCTGACTCTTCTTTTATATTTTTCTTTCTCTTCCCTCTACTCACTCCTGTGTCTGCTTCTGTCCCTTCTTCTTTCCTCCCCCTCCCATAATTTTTTTTTAAATTTATTTATTTGTTTATTTTCCTTTTTTTTCCCTTTTTCTTCTTGCTTCTCTTTTTCTTCTTTCTCTCCCTTTTCCTCCTCTGTTTATAAAGTACTTTACCATTACCATGGAACGGATTAACATAGGATCCATCAACACCCGAGGGATTAATGTCCCTCAGAAAAGGTCCCAGATCTTGTATGATATGCATAAAAAGCGGACTCACATCCTCCTGCTCCAAGAGACTCATTTCAAGGCTGGCTGTCTCCCCACCCTGAAGGATCGATATTATTGCTCTTGGTTTCACAGCCCTAACCCCGACTCAAAGTCAAAAGGGGTCTCAATAGCCCTACATAAGTCATTGGTCCATTCAGTCCTGGATTCTAGGATTGACCCAGAAGGCAGGTACATTCTCCTAAAACTTCACATTAACTCAATGGTATTCACCATAGCTAATTGGTACCTACCAAATAAAGATCCGACTTTAGCTTATTCCGCTATTCTGTCGCTCCTGTCGGATTTCAGGGAGGGGACTCTGATTGCAGGCGGTGACTTCAATTTTACCCTTGATCCGGAGGTGGATACTTCATCTCAGCGTCATTTCCTGCCACGTAGACGTATCAATTCTTTTAAACGTAGGATTCAGAACATACGCCTGGTAGACGCCTGGAGAGTCCTGCATCCTACGGATAGGGACTATACGTATTACTCCCCGACTCACTCTTCATACAGCCGCATAGATATGCTGTTAATAAGCCAGCATGCCCTGACCTGGCAAGCCCAGGCTTCTATTGGTCACATTGCCTGGTCGGACCATGCTCCGGTGTTTCTCCATCTTATCCCACGAAATGGCCTTCATCGACCATGGACATGGCGTCTCAAGGATAACTTACTTAAAGACCCTCTATGCACTTTGGAGATTAGGACGTCTATCTCAGAATTTCTCGAAATCCATGAACGTGACCAGATGTCCCTTCCTAACCAGTGGGAAACACTTAAGTGTGTTATAAGGGGTCTTTTGATTAAGCATGGCTCTAGATTGTAAAAGAAAGGGCCTCTCTAATTTCCAGAGTGCTCCAGCAGATTAATACATTGGAATCCTCACATAAACAATCTTTATCATCTTCTGTGTACGCGGACCTGTTAAAAGCAAGGGAGGAGCTTAGGGTCCTACTGGATCAAAAATATTCCCGTCAAAAAATCAGATTCCATCGATTTATGTATGAACATGCGGATAAATGTGGCAGGGCATTGGCTAGGGTGCTACATCCCAGAAAGGACACTAGTTATATCCCACAAATCATGCGGATCGGGGGGGGGGGGCCCGCACACAAGATCCAACCCAAATTACCGAATCCTTTCGAGCTTATTATAGTGACCTTTATAATATTAAGGGACAATTCAGGGACATGTCAGCTTCATCTCTTCACCTTAAAATAAACGACTATATCAGACAAAACGCCCTTCCAGCTGTCCATCCTGAACTCGCAGACTCTCTGGAGGAGGACTTTTCAGAGGAAGAGATTTCTGCCATTATTAAATCAAATCCTTTGGGAAAGAGCCCAGGGCCTGATGGGTTCACACCAAAATTTTATAAGGTATTTAGCGAACAGCTTGTCCCTTTCCTAACAAAAGTCTTCAGTTTTGTGTCAGAGGGATCCCCATTCGTGCCCCAGTCCCTGGAGGCCCACATCAGCGTTTTACCAAAACCAGGGAAAGATCCATTGTTAATTTCCAATTATAGGCCCATCTCTTTGATTAATGTGGACATCAAAATATTTTCGAAGGCCCTGGCTAATAGGTTGGCACCTTTGTTACTCGGGGTTATTCATACAGATCAAGTAGGGTTTGTCAAGGGCCGAGAGGCCAGAGATAATACATATAAAACTTTCTCCTGATGGCTTGGGCGAGTTCCAGATCACTCCCATTGTGTTTGCTTACGGTTGACGCAGAGAAGGCCTTCGACCGGGTCAGTTGGAGCTTCATGTCGGCTTCCTTGCATCAATTGGGCCTGGGCACCATATTTATTGAGAAGATTCTCTCTCTATATAGGGGCCCTACAGCTAGGGTTAGGGTTAAGGGTTAATGGGTTCCTGTCCTCCCCTATCCACATCAACAACGGTACACGGCAGAGGTGTCCTCTGTCCCCTCTCTTGTATGTATTGATAATGGAACATCTGGCAATAGCCATTAGAAAGAACCCCAGCATTCACGGTATTCCAGTTGGGGTAGGCCAATGTAAATCGGCCTTATATGCAGATGACCTTCTCATGTTTATATCACAGCCTCGCATTTCCTTCCCCTCCATAGTCAAAGAATTTGAGACATTTGGCCATCTTAGTAATTTTAAAGTGAATTATTCTAAATCAGAGGCCCTTAATATAACTTTATCTAGAGATGAAGTTCAACATCTTAAAGATAATTTTCCCTTTAAATGGCAGGAAACAGCATTAAGATACTGTACTTGGGAGTAACCATCCCGACAGATCATACTAAACTATATTCTTTAAACTTCCAACCCCTTTTGGATAAGACTTTGAAAGACTTAGGTAGCTATGATAAGCGGAAGCTCTCATGGTTCGGCCGTATAAATGCGATAAAAATGGATGTACTTCCTCGTTTCCTGTATATTTTCCAGACAGTTCCTGTAATTCCTCCTCCTTTCTTTTCCAGAATCCAATCAGCCATCTCGCAATTTGTGTGGGGGGGGTGGTAGTCCCCGGATCGGCATGGGTACTTTATATAGGCACAAAGGCTCAGGGGGCGCGGGTCTTCCGAATTTCAAATTGTATCACAGAGCAGCGCTATTGACACGCATGGTGGACTGGCAGTACCACAGTTCAGACAAACAATGGGTGGGAATAGAACAAATTAGCTCTACAATTCCACTCCATAACCTTCCCTGGATCAGCCCTAAAAGTAGAGGTCAATTCAGTTCTGAAGCTGACCTCCTTAAAGATACACTTAGAGGATGGGATCTGGAGACCCGCAGAGGCTCTCTGTCCTTAGGCAGTGGACCGCTTACGCCTCTCTTCTCTAATCCGGAGTTTCCCTTGGGGGTGGAGAGGGATCGTTTTCTTGGGTGGGAGAGAGGGGACAATACCAGATGCTTTCATGTCCTCAAGGGTTCGGCCATGCTTGCTTTCGAATCAGTGCAGCCGTTAGAGGGAGGGGGCCCTTCTGATTGGTTGGAATACCTCCAACTAAAATCCTTCCTCTCGTCTCCTGAGGGCGCAGGCTCATACTCCTCCCTTCCTACGCCGTTTGAAAAGCTTTTCCTGTTGGGGTTGCCGCCTGCACATGCTGTCTCCTTAATATATGCTCTTTTGAACCAAAATACCAAAGACAAGTTCCCCAAGTATGTGGAGAGGTGGCGGGGTGAGTTGGGAGTTGCTATATCGGAGGCGGAGTGGAGGAAGGCGTTCGTATATTCACATAAATTCTCTATTGCCTGTGCCGCACAGGAAAAGAATTACAAAATTCTCACCAGGTGGTATCGCTGTCCTGATGTCTTACACGCCGCTTTTCCCTCCGTCTCCGATAGGTGCTGGCGTTGTGGAGTAGAGAGAGGTACTATGCTACACATTTGGTGGGGATGTAAGCTTATTAAGCCATTTTGGGATTCTGTCTTTTCCGCTTATCAAGCCATTAGCGGTCATTTGGTGACCAACTCCCCCCGGGTGGCTTTATTATCTATCCTCCCGGGCTTGTTTCGCTTCCAGAAAATGGGGCTCCTAAGATTTTGCTTAACTGCTGCGCGCACTGTGATCCCGAGACATTGGAAATCCTCCCAATCTCCTAATGTGTCTGAATGGGTCAAGGAGATGACCAGCCTTCAAAGTATGGAGGAATTGTCCGCTAAGGTTAACGGTTCAATGGAGAAATATCTGCAGGTCTGGAGTCCTTGGATTTTGTTTATGGACTCTCAATCCCTCTTTTCTAAGCCAAAGACCTGGGTATATGGGTGGATGACAAACTCATATTAAGTGGCCAGTGTCAGGCAGCTGCTACAAAGGCAAATAAAATAATGGGATGTATTAAAAGAGGCATAGATGCTCATGAGGAGAACATCATTTTACCTCTATACAAGTCACTAGTTCGACCACACTTAGAATACTGTGCACAGTTCTGGTCTCCGATGTATAAGAAAGACATAGCTGAACTGGAGCGGGTGCAGAGAAGAGCGACCAAGGTTATTAGAGGACTGGGGGGTCTGCAATACCAAGATAGGTTATTACACTTGGGGCTATTTAGTTTGGAAAAACGAAGACTAAGGGGTGATCTTATTTTAATGTATAAATATATGAGGGGACAGTACAAAGACCTTTCTGATGATCTTTTTAATCATAGACCTGAGATAGGGACAAGGGGGCATCCTCTACGTCTGGAGGAAAAAAGGTTTAAGCATAATAACAGACGCGGATTCTTTACTGTAAGAGCAGTGAGACTATGGAACTCTCTGCCGTATGATGTTGTAATGAGTGATTCATTAATTAAATTTAAGAGGGGACTGGATACCTTTCTGGAAAAGTATAATGTTACAGGGTATATACACTAGATTCCTTGATAAGGCGTTGATCCAGGGAACTAGTCTGATTGCCGTATGTGGAGTCGGGAAGGAATTTTTTTCCCCATGGTGGAGTTACTCTTTGCCACATGGGTTTTTTTTTGCCTTCCTCTGGATCAACATGTTAGGGCATGTTAGGTTAGGCTATGGGTTGAACTAGATGGACTTACAGTCTTCCTTCAACCTTAATAACTAAAAAAAAAATATAAGGAAGATAGATTGAACAATATGGGTTAGATGGACGTCATTATAGGGGTGCAAGTTGCCCCCTTCTATATCAGACTCCATGGTTCCTCCCCCTCCCCCCTTTTTTTCATCCTCTCTCCTCCCCCATATTCCTCTTCTTAGTCTCATTCTTTCCGTTCGTGTTTATACCATTATTACTTGGAGTGACCTAGCTCCTCTTGTTTGGGTCGCTCTCTTTCAGAGGATACCTCATATGTATCACCAAAGGTCCTACAGTCTCCCTGGATAGGGGATACCTACATCCGCCATCGATTTTTTTTTTTTCTTTTCATATCTTGTTGGACTTGATTGAAAATGATTTTGACCTGAAAGTTATACTATTTCGGGTCTTGTTGGTTACAGGTCTTGACATACAGTTGTATATGAGATTTCTTTTTGTACTCAATACTTTTTATGTTGTTGAATCCTTTGTTCCTTGTTTGTTTTGAAGTTCTTTTCAATAAAAACCAGATTAAACAAAAAACTTGGATGCAGGGGACTATAATGGTTTCAGTGGAGAAGGCTGCAGAAGGCACAGGCAGTAACTAGAACGTGTAATATACAGGACATATTTCAGCGCCATGCTCATGTCTGAGAAGCTCAGGAAATCTATTATACCCCTCTATACATTTGGACCACCAAGTTATAATGTTCTTTCTGTGTATTCCTTTTGTTCATTCTTTTAGTACGTCCCCAGGATAAATGCAAATTGTCTGGTGTCAGTGTGTGCAAATGGAGATGTGTGTGTATAACAGCGGGAACAGAAAATAATAATTTCTCAATCAATCCCATTACTCCAGGGGACCCAAGTCGTAGGAGACCTACTTAGGCTACGTTCACATTTGCGTTGTGCGGTGCAGTGTCGGCGTGTCTTACCGAGTCATAAATGAAGAGGTGTTTACACCTTACTTACGAAGCGCTCACTAATATACTAATTAGGCACAGACAAAAGTCTTTTTCGGTAAAATAAGATTATAAAATTTATTAATTGTGATTAAAAAGACTTATTTTGACCTTTGGCACAAGATTAGTTCAAAAGTTCTGACATACAATGATCCATATCTTTATTATACAACTATATATACATAGAGATAGTAAGCCTCAATACATTACCGGATATTGTAACATCACTTTCTCCTGACGGGGGACCTCGACAGGGGGAAGGAAGCAATTCCGGCTTACATCACAGACCACAGTGCGTCCACTTGAAGAGTCTGGAAACCTCCCTACCCCCACCTAGGTGCTGTCCTGTCTTATACACTTCAAACTGGATTTAGTTTCGTCATGCGTACTGGCATTTTTCTTATTCGACTTGTTACTATACAGATCACGAGTTGTTTATTGTGCAAATTCCACACTTATCTTGTTATTCGGCCTTGAGAATATTTTCCTCACACTACAAGAATGCTGCTGCGCATGCGTACATAGTTGTTTATGCCACATCTCCCCATGCAATACAAATAGGTCACTCAAAGGGCACCGCTTCCATTTTGTCTTGTTTTACTCAGTTAATGGCAATAGATACATGAAATCACTATCTACACATACATTCAGACATTCTTGTCTCATTTGTATCACAAACGGTCCTTGATATCATGTAACTATTTGCCATTACCATAGGTGACCATTAGGACCTTAGGTCTCCTACAGAACACTTTGTAAGCCATATAACAGTTCCATATTGACAATATGATAACTATTATCATGACCACTAGGAGTGGGTGGATTACCCAGTCCAACATTTTCTTAGCGGATGGCGAGTACCCAAGAAAAATATCATACCAACGATGAGAAGTGGCATCTGCTATTACTGAACCCATTTTAACCATTTTATTACTTATAATCGTAGTAGTGATTA
Source organism: Ranitomeya variabilis (assembly GCF_051348905.1). Lineage (NCBI taxonomy): Eukaryota > Metazoa > Chordata > Amphibia > Anura > Dendrobatidae > Ranitomeya > Ranitomeya variabilis. The sequence goes on from NC_135237.1 coordinate 231,244,157, forward strand.
TATGATTTTGAATTGCTTAATTATTCCTTTTCCCTCTGCGGATTGCTCAATTATTTGCTTTAGCCTAGTTAAATTCAAATTCACATACATTTATACTATTTTGTAGCAGACATGGTTCATAAACTGCTGAGTGTAATCTACAAATTTTGCCTTCCAGAGTATCTTCACAGATAGATAAATCATGAGTTTTGTTATTGTTATCAACATAAGGTCCATTGAATTTTGGCATCCAGAAAAATATATTCCCCGGAAGCCCCAACATCATTGGCAATACTATATACCTACACATTACCTGTATTATTCTAAGATAATTTCTCCAATTTGGATAATACCTCTTAAGATCAGTGGAATATACTTTATCTGTCATATTAGAACACACCATCAATTTTGTTCCATTTGAACAAAATATAAAGCTAGTATCATTCAACCTACTAGAAGTATAATTAGCGTATACTCGAGATTCGATTAGTCCAGTCGTTAAATTTAAATCTGTCATTTCAACTTCCCAACATGCTATATTGTCTTCATGTGTTATCTTTACAGTTCCAGTTCCGTTGGTCAAAACAGTACTTGGCCAATACTTCCTTCCTGGATAATTGTATGGAGCCAGTTCTTCAATTACAGGCCCATACATCCATACAGAACTAGTGTTAGATAAAGTTATATTTACAATAGCCAGTATATCACTAAAGTTTTTCCTTCCATCCTTTGTGACATTGTAGACATTCCAATCACCAGGTGACCTCAAAGGTGGCACTCGCTCACTTGTTAATTGGACACCGAGAGTCCATGCTTCAATGACGTCCAAAAATACGCCTCCAAGGATTCCACATACGATTAGGAAGGAAATCTGCAGAAATCAGAACATAACACGTTTATTCCCGCAAATAACATTTTTATTTTTCCCTGTGGGATATACTCCCATTTTTCTACACCTGGCCTCATGATCAGCAAGGTGCGGTCTCTGCCTACTGCAATCACCTCAGCTTCTGAAGGCGGTTCTTGAGCATTTTGTACCCAAATTTTAGCTCCAACATTAGTTACTTCAAAGGAGCCAAAACCTTTATCTCCTCTTAGTTAATTCAGTGGGGGCATGACCTTCTTCCCCCAGAGATAAGTTTATGGGTATTAATAACATCTGAGCCATTTTCTGTTTCTTCTCAATGATCAATGGCTCTGTTCCCAAATTTAACATCAATACTTTAATTTCTCCTTGATAATCTGCATCAATAATTCCTCCCACCACTATGACCCCTTTTAGAGCAAAACTAGAACGAGTTGCCAACTGGCCATAATGTCGTTTGGGCATTTGACAACCCAATCCAGTGGAAATTGGAACCACCTTACCTGAAGGAATGACTGTTACATCTAGTGCACTCAAATCCAGTCCGGCTGATAGGGGTGTTGCCCTTTCAGGGATCCTGGCCTCTTCATGTATTTTCCAGTAGATAATAGTCTCTACTACGTGTGCTTCATGTATTATGAGATTGGGTGTCAACATTCTCATCAGAGGAGTCATGGAATCAGTTATGGGCCTATTGTTTATTATCTGGAGGGCATCACTTAGATTTTTCCCTCCATTGCCCAAATGAAGTATCAGATTGGCTCAACTTTTTCAGGGTAACCTTTAGTAACCCATTCATTCTTTCTACTAACCCTGCTGCTTGAGGGTAATAAGGCATGTGATATACCCATTGAATGTTGTGTTCCATAGCATAGTCTTTGACTTGTTGTCCGGTAAAATGTGACCCATTATCTGTCTGTACTTGTAGTGGGACTCCATAATACCGTGTTATTATTTCTAAAATTCTCAATGTACTCCATTGTGTAGCTGCCTTGCATGGGAAACCTACCATCAGGCCTGAGTATGTGTCTACTGCGGTACAGACATACTTACACCCTCTGCTCTCTGATAGTGGCCCTATAAAGTCCATTTGCCAAATTTGTGCAGGTAATTGTCCCCTCCCTATGTGTCCCATTACTGTGTGTGGCACCTCTCTCCTTTGGGAATGTTGACAAACAGGACACTGTGCAATAATTTGTTTTATTATGTCCATAGTGAGGGGAACTCCTCTTTCCTGGGCCCACCTGTAAGTGGCTTTTTCTCCCAGGTGTCCACTTTTCTGATGTGCCCAAACGGCCGTACCGTGAAGCCATGTTTCTTTTGCTTTATCGGTTTCCGCCGTTGTTTGTCAATATGGCAGCTGCTCTATCTGCTTCAGAATTAAACAAACATTCAAGTGAATCAGCAGGTACATGTGCATCAACATAAAAAAACAGTGGTAGGCGTGGTTTGCATTATTTCTTCAATACTCTCCCACACCTCTTTCCCCCAAACTTCTTTTTCATGGATAAGCCACCCATATTTTTTTTTTCCCCACCCCATCATCCAAGTGGCTAGTCCATTTGCCACTGACCAAGAATCTGTATACAAATGACATTCACGTCCTTGCTCAAAACTCAGAGCTAAGAAAATTGCATATAATTCCGCATATTGACTGCTCTTACCATGACATTCCATTTTTATATGTTTTTCCAATTTGGGATTATATGCCACACTTTTCCATTGTCTTTTGCCATTGACATATCTGGCAGAACCATCCGTAAACCAGGCATGCTGTTGTTGTTCAGCAATAAGATCTTCATATGATTTTCCCCATTTCACTGGGGATTCCTCCAGAACAGTGGGTTTTATGGGAGACGATTCATTTTCCCCCACATCAGCTATTTTCTCATGGAGAACAGCGATCTCGCTTTCTCCTTTCTTATCTCTCTCTGAAATGTACCATTTCCACTTAATGATACTTTGTTCTTGAGCATGTCCTACTCTGTTGGTTTTTGGGTTGGACAAAACCCATTGCATTATAGGTATTGCCGGTCCTAGTAACACCTCATGGCCTAGTGTTAGCTGTTCTGTTTCCACTAGTGCCCAGTAGCAAGCTAGCAATTGTTGTTCAAAGGGAGTGTATTTCTCTCCTGCATCAGGTAGCTTGCGATTCCAGAATCCCAAAGGGACTCTCTTCCCTTGTTGCTTCTGCCACAGAGACCAATTTGCATACATATTTTGTACTGACACGTGTAGTTCCACCCCTCCGGGTGTCATTGGCCATAAGTCTACGGCCTGTTGAATAGCTTCTTTTACCATCTCAAAAGCAACTTGTTGCTCCTCTCCCCAATGGAACTCATATTTCTTCCGAGTTACCTTGTACAATGGGGACAACATTTGTCCCAAATGAGGAATGTGCTGCCTCCAGATTCCAAATAACCCAATACACGATTGAGTTTCCTGTTTAGATCTAGGAACTGGGAAATTGATTATTTTCTGTCTAGCTTTAGACAAGGTTTTCCTATGTCCTTTGTTCCATTGAATTCCTAAAAATTTCACCACTTGGGCCAGTCCTTGGACCTTCAACAACAGTTAGATAAGTAATGATACTTATGTGATCACTTATTCATACATGCTCATTCAGGGATTGTTTTTTCTCTCTTTTTTTTTTTTCCTTTCACTTTTCAGTTGATTTTTACAAGAAGAAAATCCCTTATCTCAATCACTCCACCTAGTTCAGCTCAAACTGAGTTGAATAATGTCTCATTGACATACATACATACATACAAGGCTCACACAGCCTGCCTATTTTGCACTTTGGAATTAACACATTAACTCTATATAAATAAAACTGCAGCAGTGTCCACTGACACTCTGAAAGCACTTCAAGGCCAAACAACAAAAACCACGGCCTTATACAAAATACAGCTTCATATAATGTACTGCCAATTCAAAATGACCAAAATAACAACACTGCACAGAGCCTATCCCAGCTCTGTATTACACACTTATACAAATACACAACCAATTAATATACTGACAGATATTACAGATAAGATCTTATTTCTCTATTATAGTAATAGTATCTGGTACTGCAGCAGTCAAAGGTGGAGTATTCTTATTTAATTCTCGATAATCCACTGTCATACGCCAGGAGCCATCGCTCTTTTTCACTGGCCACAAGGGATTATTCCATGCAGTGGTAGTGGGACGCATTACCCCTACATCCACCAATTCTTTAATTGTTTCAGTAATTTCTTTGTGTCCTCCTGGTATACGATATTGTTTCATCGCTACCATTTTAGTACCCGGAGGCACATGCACTGTCGGCATTTTGACTTTTCCTACTACTACTGGCCTCATCTGTATTGCATTTGATTTTATTCCGAAGGAGAATTTTCCTTCATGCAAGTTCAACGTCATACCTTTAAGGATATCAATCCCCAAGATATATTCAGGAACGGGTACCACCAGCACCCGATATTTTCTAATAGGTAAATTACCTATTTTCAGAGCTACATGTGTCTGTACCCCTGTAATAACTTGACCTCCTAATCCAGCTATTTTTATTTTAGAGCCCTTGAATTTGTTGGGATTTCCATATATTAAGGTAGCCTCTGCCCCCGTATCTATTAGAGTGGGGACTCTTTGCACATTCCCCCCTTTCCAATGAATACTCAAATTTACATAGGGACGTGCGTCCCTTCGGGCCCATACGGAGGTTTGGCTGGCTACCTATGCTGAATCTTCCTCATCCGAGTAACTTCTTCTGCCATGAAAATCTCTGGGACTGTCATCCTTATTTATTCTGGTGGCGATTGCTGCCGCCAGTTCTTCCCATGGGTAGATATTTTGAAAGTCTTCCCATGACACTTTCTTTGGAGGTTCAGACCTCTTAGTCTTCTCCTCCTTCTTCTCTGTTTCTACTGCCGGGGCTGTTGGGGCAGTGCTTACTTTCTTAGCTGACAACACCTTTTGTTTGTACAGCTTCCATAGTTCACCTGTCTGCTTACCATCAATAGATTCCTTACTCACTCCTGCTTTCAACAATGCTTGAAACATTTCTCTTCGGGACACCCGCTCCGTTGACTTTGACGGAGTCCCTTCTTTTTCCATTCCGGATTATAAGGTTTGCTGTTACCGGGATGCTTTTGGGAGGTATTTTGAGGAGAGGATGTCTGGGCTGCAGCTTTCCAGTCACCCATATCCTGCAATTCCCTCATTCGAGAAATTACTCTACTCACTGGCTCTCCTGTCATAGCTACTGTTAGGGTTAATATCACAGCCTTGTACAGGTCCTTCTCAAAAAATTAGCATATAGTGTTAAATTTCATTATTTACCATAATGTAATGATTACAATTAAACTTTCATATATTATAGATTCATTATCCACCAACTGAAATTTGTCAGGTCTTTTATTGTTTTAATACTGATGATTTTGGCATACAACTCCTGATAACCCAAAAAACCTGTCTCAATAAATTAGCATATTTCACCCGTCCAATCAAATAAAAGTGTTTTTTAATAACAAACAAAAAAACCATCAAATAATAATGTTCAGTTATGCACTCAATACTTGGTCGGGAATCCTTTGGCAGAAATGACTGCTTCAATGCGGCGTGGCATGGAGGCAATCAGCCTGTGACACTGCTGAGATGTTATGGAGGCCCAGGATGCTTCAATAGCGGCCTTAAGCTCATCCAGAGTGTTGGGTCTTGCGTCTCTCAACTTTCTCTTCACAATATCCCACAGATTCTCTATGGGGTTCAGGTCAGGAGAGTTGGCAGGCCAATTGAGCACAGTAATACCATGGTCAGTAAACCATTTACCAGTGGTTTTGGCACTGTGAGCAGGTGCCAGGTCGTGCTGAAAAATGAAATCTTCATCTCCATAAAGCATTTCAGCCGATGGAAGCATGAAGTGCTCCAAAATCTCCTGATAGCTAGCTGCATTGACCCTGCCCTTGATGAAACACAGTGGACCAACACCAGCAGCTGACATGGCACCCCACACCATCACTGACTGTGGGTACTTGACACTGGACTTCAGGCATTTTGGCATTTCCTTCTCCCCAGTCTTCCTCCAGACTCTGGCACCTTGATTTCCGAATGACATGCAAAATTTGCTTTCATCAGAAAAAAGTACTTGGGACCACTTAGCAACAGTCCAGTGCTGCTTCTCTGTAGCCCAGGTCAGGCGCTTCTGCCGCTGTTTATGGTTCAAAAGTGGCTTTACCTGGGGAATGCGGCACCTGTAGCCCATTTCCTGCACACGCCTGTGCACGGTGGCTCTGGATGTTTCCACACCAGACTCAGTCCACTGCTTCCTCAGGTTCCCCAAGGTCTGGAATCGGTCCTTCTCCACAATCTTCCTCAGGGTCCGGTCACCTCTTCTCGTTGTACAGCGTTTTCTGCCACATTTTTGCCTTCCAACAGACTTACCATTGAGGTGCCTTGATACAGCACTCTGGGAACAGCCTATTTGTTGAGAAATTTCTTTCTGGGTCTTACCCTCTTGCCTGAGGGTGTCAATGATGGCCTTCTTGACATCTGTCAGGTCGCTAGTCTTACCCATGATGGGGGTTTTGAGTAATGAACCAGGCAGGGAGTTTTTAAAAGCCTCAGGTATCTTTTGCATGTGTTTAGAGTTAATTAGTTGATTCAGAAGATTAGGGTAATAGGTCGTTTAGAGAACCTTTTCTTGATATGCTAATTTATTGAGACAGGTTTTTTGGGTTATCAGGAGTTGTATGCCAAAATCATCAGTATTAAAACAATAAAAGACCTGACAAATTTCAGTTGGTGGATAATGAATCTATAATATATGAAAGTTTAATTGTAATCATTACATTATGGTAAATAATGAAATTTAACACTATATGCTAATTTTTTGAGAAGGACCTGTATATGGCTGAAAATACCCAAAAGTGACACCATTCTAAAAACTGCACCCCTCAAGGTGCTCAAAACCTCATTCAAGAAGTTTATTAACCCTTCAGGTGTTTCACAGCAGCAGAAGCAACATGGAAGTAAAAAATGAACATTTAACTTTTTAGTCACAAAAATGATCTTTTAGCGAAATTTTTTTTATTTTCCCAAGGGTAAAAGGAGAAACTGGACCACGAACGTTGT